>NC_083327.1:60690929-61006286 GCF_963455315.2 Globicephala melas | reverse complement strand
CATAATTACTCGTTTTGTGCTTTACCTACAAATGATTAGTACCTTGGTTTTACTCTGCTTCTAGATCGTTATAGAACAAATCAATTTCCTCTGCTATAAACACAGCTCTTGAGATGCTTGAGAGTGTCTGTTTCATCTTGACATTCTCTTTTTTAGACTAACTCTATCCATTTTCTTCTACTTAATCTATACTGATTCCGTCCAGTTTGTTCATATTCTTTGGAAAAGTGACATCCAGAACTAGATTTAATATTCTAATTGTGATACGAAAAATAGTGATATTATTGGTTTCTATAATCTGCATACTGTGTTTGATATTGAATTATGACCTACCGTAACTTCTTGATATTTTAAAGATTTACTGTCAAGACCTGTCTTCCCGTTATTTACCTACTTATGCCTCAGTATCCTCATCTCTAGAATGGAGATAATAATAGTACCCTCCTCATTAGTGCTGTTTCCAGTACTGAGTACAGTGTCTAGCACACAGTAATCTCTCAGCTTTCCACTATTACCATTTAACCCTAAGTGCAGTGGTCCATTTATCCTTGCTGAATTTCATCAGTTTATTTTTGACTCATTTTTCTTTTGAATGCTGATTTTTTTCAGCCATGGTCACTCACTCCTGAACTCTGTAACATGAACAAATTTTATAATGCCCCTTATTTATTGTCTTTATTCACAACATGAGGAAAATACTGAACAATGAACAAAATCAAAAAGGCAACAATTTCTTTACATGTGGTCAATTTAAGTATTTATTTATCAACAAAATGCCTTATAAATAAAAGTCATTTTGGGGGGGGATGTTATTGTTTAAAAGCAATTTCAATGTTACATTGCATTGTCCTTTAGCAAAGCATTTACTTACCTGTCTTTAAAAATAAGATTTGGTGATTACTTGAAATTTTCCTTTTAATCAATATAAAATTTGATCCCTGTAAGGAAGCATTGAATATAGTACATAACAGAAACCAAAACTTGAGTTGATCATGCCATAAAATGAAGCAATTATTTAGAAAAACTTTTCAGACTCATCATTTTATGGAATATTATTTTCCACTTTGGGAAAATTTAATCAAAAGTTATCAAACTAGTCCTCTATTCTTCCTGCCTAGATGGGCATTTGCCATCTGCCACTCCAGATGTTCCATAGATTCTTTTCTTACCTTGATAAATATCCACGAGTTTACCAGGTCTCTTCTTCCCGTGATGCCCTTTATCCTGCCATCTTCTCAGCGTCCCCAGGGATCAATCTTTGGCAGAGATCATAGTGCAGCAGCCAGTAATGCAGACACGTCTTGGTATAACCACATTATTGGGTCACAGATTAGTTTAATGCATAAAGAGTAAGTAAGATAAATCCCTAGAGGGAACGAAACTTCTGTGTTTTTAATTAAACTTCATAAACTTTTCTTGTCACCATATCTCTGCCTGGTAATATGGCAACATGAGCAGACTTTTCTGAGGACACTTTATGGATTCAAAGCTTATTTTGCCAAACCTAGAAATAAATTTTCTTTTCAGAATGGAGTTGGAGTTAGTAGATCTATATTTTTTTTGGAAAATATGGTTACGTTTATAGTACTGCAGAAATATTTTACTACAAAACGCCATTCCTCTTTGATAAAGAACTTTAGGAGTTGAGTAATAACAATCATACCTCTAACATTTATTGAGCACTCACTATGTACCAGGCACTGTGCAAAGTGTTTTATGTAGGATATCTCATGAATATCATAATTCTGTATCATAAAAGTATCATCATCATCACCACCATCATCATCATCATTCGCCAGTAGGGAAACTGAAACATAAAAGGTCTTTAAGAGTCTTTTAGAAACATTTAAATTAAATGTGTTAATGCATTATGGTAGATGAGCCAAAAATATTAAGAGCAGAATAAGTTTATATGATTAAACCATTAAACTCAAGTGTCACTCAGTGGCACAAGGCAGATTCTGTGGAAACTGGGAGCAGTTCAGATAGTATTAACAGCAATTAACACTTATAAAAACAATTTTTAGTTTTAAAAACCCTGCTTCATGGTGTGTATTATTTCATCTGATCTTTGTATCATCACTGTATCTTGTAATGGCATTAGGCAGGGGTGGTAATGAAGAGAGTAGACAACTGAGCAACACTGGTAGGGCTGACCAGAATGACAGCCAAGAAGGGTCATGAAGACCTTGAGGACAGGACGGCCAAATACAGATTCCTCCCTCTTCACCATCTACCATGGATGTTTTCTAAGAAAGCCAACTGCAGAATTTTTTTCTTGGAAAACATCCCATCCACACACCAAGGAGTTTTAATCAGATATGGTTTGGGGTTAGTGGATAGAGTCTTAGATTTCCTCAGAATAGTGGCACTTCAGTTCTCAAAGCTGTGGGGTGGGTTAAAGACACATAAGTAACAGAGAGTAATCTGGATGTGAGAAGGGGATCTTGGGGTTTGGTGGGAAGAAAGGGGCCCAGAAGCTGTGGTTTTTCTAGTGCACTGGCAGAGTCACCTGTGACCTTGAGAAAGGAAATTGCAAGCACCTGTTACACTTCAAACTATGCTACCCACATGCCACAGACAGCTGTTTGAAGAACAGGACTAAAAAGAACAGGAATGAAAAGGTAATTGTATCACCCAAGAATGAGGTGATTGGGCTTTGTCCCTTCTTCCTTGAGACCTACTTGTAAAACTCACTGTACACACCCAAGTGTCAGCTGGTACCTAAGCATGAATGACTCCTCAGTTGATGTTTCTAATCTTAATTATTCTTTTCTTTCTCCATTCTACTAGAAAAATCTTCATAATAAATACTTAGGCTGTTAACCATTTGGGAACCAAAGAACCTGAAAATGAGTGCAGCTCAATAAAATTCCTGTCTTTCCTGGGACTTATATTGGGCCTTTCCACTTTAATCTTCTGTCACTGGTGCTACCAACTGCTTAGTTCTTACTGACAAAACCTTGGTAATATATTAAGCTTATCTATTTCTCTTATGTACCACATGTATTGCTTTCCTCTTCTGTTATATTTCCACAGTCTAACCTCTTTTGTCCACTTCCATAGCCAGAATCAAGACTCCCCTCTCTGACGTGAATCGCTATGGTCTCCACCTCTGTGTTTTTGCTTGTATCTGTTCCTTTCTTCTGACTAACCTCACCTTCCATAACCATAATTTCTATGATGTTCTTTTTTTATAACAGCTTTATTTGGATATAATTCACATAGCAAAATGTTTACTCTTTTAAGGTCTACAATTCATTGGGTTTTAGTATATTCATAGTTTTGTACACATCATCAGTGTCTAATTTTAAAACATATTCCTCACCCCAAATAGAAATATCATACTCAGTAGTAGCCACCCACCCCCCTACATTGCCTTCTCTCCCTAGCCCCTGGCAAATACTAATCTACTTCCCATCTCTGTGGATTTGCCTATTCTGGACATTTTGTATAAATGCAGTCATATCATACGTGACCTTCTGTATCTGGCCTCTTTCACTTAGCATGCTTTCAGAGATCATCCATGTCATAGCATGCATCAGAATCTCATTCCTTTTTATGGCTGAATAATAGTCTATCATATGGATATGCCACATTTTATTTATCCTTTAATTCATTGATGAGCATTTGGGTTGCTTCCGTTTTTAGCTGTTATGAATAATACTGTGCGCACATTTACATACAGGTTTTTGTGTAGAGAGACATAGGTTTTCAGTTCTCTTGGGTGTATATTTAGTAGTGAAATTGCTGTGTCACATGGTAACTCTGTATTTAACATTTTGAGGAACTGCCAAAACGTTCTCTAAAGTGCCTGAACCATTTTACAATCCCACCAGCCAAGTAAGAGAGTTTCAATTTCTCCACATCCTCACCAACACTTGTTACTGTCTTTTTTATTATAGCCAGTTTATTGAGTGAAAAGTTATATCTCTTATATCTCCTGATTTTGATTTGCATTTCCTTAATGATTAATGGTGTGAACGTCTTTTGCAGTGCTATTTGTATATCTTCTTTGGATAATTTATTCAAATCCTTTGCCCATTTTCTAGTTGGGCAAATTATGTTCTACTATATAATTGTATAAATAGGATATATTTTAATGACTGTGTTATGTATTTATGTATGTATGTATATATGAGAATCAGATCTTATTATACCAAGGGTAGCAATACAGTTTTGTTTTTAGACATGGGGTTGAAGTTAGCACATCTACATTTAATTTGGAAAATAGGATCACATTTATAGTTGCGGGTGTCCTATAGAAATATTTTTATTTTAAAACACCATTCCTCTGTGATAACTCAAAGAACTCTAGGAGTTGAATAATAATAATAATTATACCTGACACGTATTGTATACCTACCATGTGCCAGGAATATAGCATATAAATATATATTATATAAAATCAACTGTATAAATTATGTAACTCATACATAAATATAGATATAATATAGATATATTCATATTATTTATATCTAATGGGGTTTGTCTTAGTATTGACTTGTAAGAGTTCTTTATATACTCTGGATACAAGTCTCTTATCAGATACGTGATTTGCAGATATTTTCTCCTGTTCTGTAGGTTGTCTTTTTCTCTTTCTTGATCATGTCCTTTGAAGCACAACATTTTAAAAAAATTTTTATGAAGTTCAATTTCTCTACTCTTTTCTTTTGTTACTTGTGCTTTTGTTACCATATCTAAGAAACCATTGTCTGATCTAAGGTCACAAAGATTTACTTCTATGTGTTCTCAGAGAGTTTTATACATTTAGCTCTTACCTAGGTCTGTAATCCATTTAGAGTTAATTTTTATATATGGTGTGAGTTAGGGATGTAACTTTATTTTTTTGCATGTGTCTATCCAGTTTTCCCAGCACCATTTATTGAAAAGACTATTATTTCCCCATTTAATGGTCTCGGCACCCTTTTCAAAAATCAGTTGGCCATGAATGTAAGGGCTTATATCTGGACTCTCAATTCTATTGTGTTGATTCATTTGCCTATCTTTATGTCAGTAATCCACTGTTTTAATTGCTGTAGCTTTGTAGTAAGTTTTAAAAGCAGAGCTTGTCCTCCAGCTTTGTTCTCTTTCCAGATTATTTTTCTGTTCTAGGTCCCTTGCATTTCCATATGAATCTTAAAATCACCTTCTCAGTTTCTGCAAAATTTTTAATAGGGATTATGTTGAATCTGTAGATCAAAATGGAGGATTTTCATCTTAACAGTATATTAAGTCTTCCAATCTAGTAACATGGGTCTTTCAATTTATATAGGTCTACTTTAATTTCTTTCAATGACATTTTGTTTTTATTATGTAAGTCTTAGACTTTTATTTCAAGTATTTTATTCTTTTTGATGTTGTAAATGGAATTGGTTTTATATTCAGACTTTTCATTCCTCAGGTATAAAAATATAATTGATTTTTTTATATTCACCTGTATTCTGCAACCTTACTGAATTTGTTTACTACTTCTGTAAGATGTTCTGCAGGATTTTTTGTAGATTCCTTGAGATTGTCTATACACGAGGTCATTTCATCTGTTAATATAGTTCTACTTCTTTGTTTCCATCTTGATTCCTTTCTTTTTCTTGCCTAATTTACTGGCTGGAATCTCCAGTACAGTGTTGAAATAGCAAGGGTGAGTGTCTGTGTCTTCTCTTGCTCCTAATCATAGGGGAAAAGCTATCATTCTTTGACCATTAAGTATGTTGTTAGCTGTGTGCTTTTGTGAATAACCTTTATCAGGTTGAAGCAGTTCCCTTATATTCTTACTTTGTTGAGTGTTTTTATCAGGAAAGAATGTTGGATTTCGTTAAATGCTTTTTCTGTATTTATTGAGATGATTATATGGGGTTTGTCCTTAATGCTATTAATATGGTCTATTACATAGACTGATTGTTATATGTTAAACCAAACTATCATTTCTGGGATAAATCCCACTTGTCATGGTGTATAATCCTTTTTATATGTTGTAGATTCTGTTTACTAGTATTTTGTTGATGTTTTTACATCAGTAGTCATAAGAAGTGTGTAGTTTTCTTGTCCAGCTTTGGGATCATGATAATACTGACTTCATAGAATGAGTTGGAAAGTGTTCATTTCTCTTTTATTTTTTGGAAGAGTTTTGTAAAAGATTGACATTATTTCTTCTTTAAACATTTGGTACAGTTTGCCAATGCTGCATTCTGTACCTGGGCTTTTCTTTGTTGAAATTTTTTAAATTGTTAATTCAGTCTCTACCCTTAAGGTCTATTCAGATTTTCATCTTCTTCTTCAGTCACATTTAAGTTGTCTCTTTCTAGGAATTTGTCCCTTTCATCTGGGCTATTTAATTTGTTAACATACAGTTGATAATAGCACTCCATTATAATCCTTTATATTTCTCTAAGGCCAATAGTGATATCTTCTCTCTCATTCCTGATTTTATTAATTTGGGTGTTACCTTCCGCTCCACCACCCTTGGTCAGTATAGCTAAAGTTTTGTTAATTTTCTTGATCTTTCAAAGAACCAATTATTGGTTTTGTTAATTTTCTCTATTCTTTTTCTATTTGTTATCTTTTATTTCCATCCTAATATTTATCATTTCCTTCCTTCTACTTGCTTTGGATTTAGTTTTATTTTTCTAGTTTTAAAGTATAAGGTTAGCTTATTGATTTGACTGTTTTTTCTCAATTAAAGCATTTACAGCTATAAAATTTCCTCAGATCATTGCTTTTGCTGCTTCCCATACATTTTGGTATGTTGTGTTTATCTTTTCATTTATCTTTTTTAAATTTCCCTGGTGTTCTCTTCTTTGACCCATTGGTATTTAGGAGTGTGTTGTTTAATTTCGACACAATTTCCCAATTGTCTTTCTGTTACTGATTTCTATTTTCATTTCATTATGGTTGGAGAACATACTTTCTGTCATTCAGGGTTTTTTTTTTTTTTTAAGGCTTATTTTATAGCCTAGCATATTGTCTATACTAGAGAATGTTCTACATGCACTTAAGAAGAATATGTATTCTACTTTTATTAGGTGGAGTGTTCTATTGATGTCTGTTAGATCTAGCTGGTTTCTAGTGTTGATCAAGTCTTCTGTTTCCATGTTGATCTGCCTAGTTCTAGTCATTATAGAAAGTGGAGTATTGAAGTCTCAACAACTATTGTTGAATCATCTATTTCATCTTTCAATTCTGTCCATTTTGCCTTATGTATCTTGAGGCTTTTTAGGTGCATATATATTCATACTTATTTATAGCTTCCTGATTGATTGACCCTTTTATCATTTAAAATGTCCTTCTTTATCTTTACTGACAGTTTTTGTCTTTAATTATATTTTACCTGGTATCAGAATAGCCTCTCCAGCTCTCTTGGTTTCTGTTTATATGGCATATCTTTTTCATCCTTTTCAACTTTATTGTGTCTTTAATCTAAAATGTTCCTCTTGTAGACAGCAGATGGTTTGATCATGTCTTTTTCCCATTCTGATGATCTCTGCTTTCCATTTGGAGTGCTTAATCAATTTACATTTAATTTAATTACTGATAAGATAGAATTAAGTCTACAGTTTGGTTTTGTTTTCTTTATGTCTGATGTATTTTTTTGCTGCTTTCCTCTTTCATTACTCACTTTTTTGATTAAAGTAATATTTTTAATATACCAATTTAAATCCCTTTTACTTTTTGTGTATTTACTTGAGTTGTTTTCTTAGTAGTTACCCTGAGAATTACAATTAACATCTTAACTTAAAACAATATAGTTTGGATTAATACCAACTTACTTTTAATAGTATGTAAAAACTTTAATACAGTTATTTTCCCTTCTGCCTCCTTTGTGCTATTATGGTTGTACAAATTACATCTTTTTTTTTTTTTTTTTACCATCTTTATTGGAGTATAATTGCTTTACAATGGTGTGTTAGTTTCTGCCTTATAACAAAGTGAATCAGCTATACATATACATATATCCCCATATCTCCTCCCTCTTGCGTCTCCCTCCCACCCTCCCTATCCCACCCCTCTAGGTGGTCACAAAGCACCAAGCTGATCTCCTGGTGCTATGCAGCTGCTTCCCACTAGCTATCTATTTTATATTTGGTAGTATACATAAGTCTGTGACACTCTCTTATTTATATATTGTAAGCCCATCAACACAGTTTTATAATCCTTTACGAAGTTGTCTTTTAATTTACATGAGGAGTTTCCCAAAAAGTACATTTATACTGTCCTTTGTATTTACTTATGTAATTACCTTTATCAGTGCTCTTTATTTCTTTATGTGGATTTGAGTTACTGCTAAGTGCCCTTTTGTTGCAGCCTGAAGGACTCCCATTAGTTTTTCTTGAAGGGCAGGTCTACTAGCAACAAACTCTCTGTTGTCATTTATCTGGGAATGTATTAATTTCTTCTTTTTTACATGGTAGTTTTGCTGGATATTGAATAGTAGGTTGAGTCTTCTTTCCACACTTATTGTTGAAAGCATCATCTTACTAACTTCTGAACTCCAAGGTTTCTGATGAGAAATTTATTGTTAATCTTATTGAGAATCCTTCTATGTGATGAGTTGTTTTTCTCTTGCTGCTTTCAAGATTCTCGGGCTTCAGTAGTTTGGCTATGATATGTCTAGGTGTGGATCTTTCTGAGTTTATTCTACTTGGTATTTGTTTAGGCTCTTGGATGTGCAGATTAATATTTTTGATCAAATTTGGGAAGTTTGGGTCATTATTTCTTCAACTATTCTTTCTCCCCTTCTTCTGTTTTTTCTCTTTTTGGGTCTCCCATTATTCATATTTTGGTACACTTGATGGCAGCCCATAGGTGTCTGAGGCTCTGTCATTCTTCTTCATTCTTGTTTCTTTTTGTTCCTCAGACTAATCAGTGAAAAAGTTCACTGATTCTTTCCTCTGCCAGTTCAAATCTACTGTTGAGCCCCTCTAGTGAATATTGTACTTTTCAACTCTAGAATTTCTGTTTGTTTTTTAATTCTTTTTTTTTATTGATGTTTTCAATTTGCTGAGATAGCATTCTCATTTTCTCTTAATTCTTTTTTAAAATTTTTGTTGGACTATAGTTGATTTACAATGTTTTGTTAGTTTCTGCTGTACAGCAAAGTGAATCAGTTATACATATACATATATCCAGTCTCTTAATTCTTTAGACATGGTTTCCCTTAGGTCTTTGAATATATATATATATATATATATATATATATACCAATTTAAAGTTTTTGTCTAGTAATTCCAACATCTGGACTTTCTCAGGGACAATTTCTATTGACCTCTTTGACTCCTATTAGGGTTATACTTTACTCTTTCTTTACATGTCTTGTAACTGGACACTTGAGATAATATAATGTGGCAAACTTAAAAATCAGATTTTCTACCCCCACTTCCCTATGATTTGTCATTTTTGTTATTATTACTTTTACTATTTGTTTAATTAGGGACTTTCCTGGAGTAATTCTTTAAAGACTGTACTTTTTGTGTTGTACAACCACTAAAGTGTCTGCTTGGTTAGCTTAGTGGTCAGCTAATGATTGTATTAAGATTTCCTTAAATGCCGAGGACCTTTTCCAAAGGGCTGTATTTGTGTGTTAGGACATGTTTTTAGTGCTTCAACATGCAGTTCATAACCCTACCATACTTAGACTTCACTTTCTGCTTGCATCGACTGTCAAGGTCAGCAGAGATGAAAGATTTGAGCCTTCTCTGGTCTTTCCTGGGCATACACAGAGTTTTGCACATGCCCATGGCCTTCTAGATTTCCAGGAATCTGTTGATGCTTTTCAGCAAACCCTATAGACAGACATGTTATTTCCCAGTTTTTCCTTTTAATTTTTTGGTCAGTTCCTTGTCATAACATGTATCACCACCTAAGTTGCCACTGATTTTTTCTGACAAATGCTCGAGGGATATGGCTGTTCAAACAGCTGACTCTGAGTCACATCAAATAAAGACAAGCCCTGAGAATGGAGCTTTTCAGGGCCTGCCACCTAGGTCATATAGTGGCACTTCTCTGGAGGTGGGGATTTATAGGCACTCTGAACCTGTTCTGCCTTCTCCAGTGACTGCTAACCTGATAGTTTTCACAGTTAACCATGGTTGTCAGTCTGTTTTTAAAGCTACCATGGGGCTGGCAAGAGAGTAATGGGAATAGGGCAGGTTAAAATTCCACAAAACTTGATGTTTTTTTACTAAGATCCAACTGTTTTTCTTGAATACATGCTCTTTGGATTATTGCAGTCCTTTGGCTAATTTTTCAAGTTCTTAAAAGTTGATTTTGACAGTTTTGCCAGTTTTCTTGATTTTATGGAAGAGCTAATTTTCATTACTCGGCCATTCCAGAAGTGCTTCCCCTCTACTCATTTGTTCTTAAGGTCAGTGTTTTCTGGTTGCTTCTTTAAAATTCTATTTGCTGATTTCTCTTTTGCCATTTGAAATACTGTTTGGTAGGTTTTAGAGCTCCTTACTTGACCATCTACATCTCTGTATGTATCATAATTATATTTATATACTAAAATAGAGACCTTTTCCATCAAGCTTCTTCATTATCCTTCTATTATATTCTTATCTTCTTCCTCACTAAACCAAATACTCACATGTGTGCGCATGAGCTTTTCCCAGAATATTTGGATTGATATTAGAATTAGACAAGCCTCAGTGTTTTAAATAAGATGAGCAGTTAATTATTGATGTCTTACTATCAGCAGCCTAAAAAACTTTTCCCTTTCCATTTAAATTTATTACTCAAGATTCCTTCACAAAGCCTTTCCAAATTAACAATGCCTAGTCATTTCAGTATAAGTGTAAATATAAACTATAGTGATCAGATGGACACACCTGTTAGTATACATACGTCTGCCGTCACTTTGGCCTTATTTCAGTTTACCATATAACTTCCCAGTTTGATGGGCTCAACAAATTGTGACTGAGAAGATAATATGAAGAAAAGTGCTTTGATGATATTCTTCAGGTGCCTTCTGTAATAGAAATACCAAGTCTTAAAGATCCTTCTTTTGGCATAAATCTTAGCGAAAGTTATAAGCAGTGAACCAAGCAGACTTAACGTTTACTTGGTTCCACGAAGGCCTCTAACTTCAAACTTAAATATGTAGGTTTAGTGATTGAGAGCATAGATTTAGGAGAAAAGCAAACCTTCTAACATCTAGAATCTGCCAAACTGTGTGATTTAGACAAGTAATAATTCTTTTAGTTTATAATTAAGGAAACAAAGGCGTGATAAATACTAAATAGGGTGTTTATGAACATATGTGTGAACATGTGTATGTACACAAATGTATACATGTGTGCTATATATGTGTGTGTATATTTGTGTGTATGTACACATATACACATGCATACGTATATAGTGTAAAATGCTTAGCACATGCCTGACACATAACAAGCATTAAATAATTGGTAGATACATATATTTCTAGATATATCTAGAGAGATAAACAGACATATCTATAGCATAGCAGATTATTAAATAATAACAGTAGATATACGTTGCTGAGAAAAAAATAAACTGAGATTTATATACTTGTTTTAGAATGAGTGAATTAAACTTTCAGGATAAGAATTTTTAAGTATATAATATTTGAAATAGTATGTTTTTCTTAACTATGTCTTAAGCAGCTTCAAGTCAAGAACTTTATGCTGCATTTCTTTATATTTTCCATACTATGTACAGTGCTATATATATAGCACACACCTAAGGTATTTATTATATAAATGAGTTACTAGTTAATTCATCTTTTTAGAAATTGTTTATAAATTATAGGAATTCCCTGGCAGTCCAGTGGTTGGGACTCTGCGCTTTCACTGCCAAGGGCACGTGTTCAATCCCTGTTCAGGGAACTAAGATCCCACAAGCTACATGGTGCATCGAGGAAAAAAAAAAAGAAAGAAAAGAAATTATTCATAAATTTAATGAATTCTGTTAATAAATGTCCTTAGGGGTGCTCTTAAGTAGTTCTCAAAAATCTCAAGTACTGTAACTCTTTGCACTTATAGTTAGTGCCCAGGAAATCCTGAAGATGCCATTAAGCATTAAAAAGATTTAATTTCATTCTCAAAAGATTTGTCTCCAGACCTTACGTTATTTTTGCAGTACGCGGGCCTTTCACTGTTGTGGCCTCTCCCGTTGCGGAGCACAGGCTGCGGACGCGCAGGCTCAGCGGCCATGGCTCATGGGCCCAGCCACTCCGCGGCATATGGGATTCTCCCGGACCGGGGCACGAACCCGTGTCCCCTCCATCAGCAGGCGGACTGTCAACCACTGCGCCACCAGGGAAGCCCCAGACCTTACGTTATTTTTAAGTGATAAGTCTGTTATCTCTATTATGTGTATTTAAGCATAGAGAAATGCACCCATACCTCACTCTCAAAGAAAAATGGAAATGTAGCTCATACAAACATTTTTTAGTTCCTGTAGGTGTCTATTCAGTTTTAGAAAAGGCTTTTCCAAACTAGTTTTGCAACAATACAAGTCTATTTGAAGACCCTTGTATAACTTACTTATCTATCTATATGTTTATTTTTTTAAATATATTTATTTATTTATTTTTGGCTGCATTGGGTCTTTGTTGCTGCGCACGGGCTTTCTCTAGTTGCAGCGAGCGGGGGCTACTCTTCATTGCAGTGCGTGGGCTTCTCATTTCAGTGGCTTCTTCTGTTGCGGAGTATGGGCTCTAGGCACGCGGGCTCAGTAGTTGTGGCTCACGGGCTTAGTTGCTCCGTGGCCTGTGGGATCTTCCCGGACCAGGGATCAAACCCATTTCCCCTGTACTGGCAGGCGGATTCTTAACCACTGCACCACCAGGGAAGTCCCTATATGTTTATTTTTAAATTTTTTATCATTTATATATTCATGTGTTTATATCCTTAACAAACTTGAATCAATAATTTTTATTTTAGTATTTATAAATTTGTATGTTTATGTATTTTTTTAAAAATTTGTACTAACTCTCATAACAATATGGCAACAGAAAGGACCTGGCCAGGAAAGTAGCATCTAAGGAAAATAGAAACAAGTTATAAATGCAACAGGGTAAAAAAAAGAATATTCCATTTATCATAAGGGATATATTTCTGTATATAATCTCTATAAACCACTGCTTTGAACTGTGAAGTATAAAATTTATAATTACTAAAACTGTGTATAAACTGAATAATATGTTGTTTGCAATTACTTGAATTTATTTTTGTTTAAAACTATCTTCAACTGATTCTTTTTTTACTGATTTTATATTTACTCATAGCTCATGGTTTGCTAAGAGAATTTAAAGAAATTTATTATACTTTTCTGAAGTAATTCATAAATTATTATTTTAATATTCAATATCAGCATGCACCCTAGTACTCTTTATTGGCAACTGAAAAGTAGAGAAACAGCAGAGTAACTTGTACAAATACTAAAGGTATCCCGTTTTTAAAAAGGGCCACCAGACCAAAAACAATGAAACATAAAACGGAATATCCCAAGGACAGGAACTGTGTTCACTTCTGTCTCCTCAGCCTATAAGAGTACCTCAGACACAATATGTATCTAATAATTATTGCTAGATAAACAGATTTAATCTTTCAATTTTTGCTTGTTTTTCTATTTTAAAAATTTTGCTAATCCTTAAGAGATGGTAGGGGAACCTAAGAAATGTTTACTATAACTCCTAGTTGCAGTTTGAGCATGAGCTTGTTGAAAAAAATGATGAAGTAGATGTTATATTACTCAAATCTGGACCTAGTCAGCATTTCAGTGCTACGAGGGAAACTAAGAAACATAAGTAAAATAGGAAAGGAGGAACAGGTTTACGTTTTTAAGTTTTGCCTGTTAACAATTTGTTATAAGATTTGGTTTTATATTTTAAATTATGTTTCTTAACCATTCAGTCACATACTTGATATGTGCAGAAAATAAATGTACATGTTTTATAAAGTAGGTCATCGAAATAAAGTTAATTAAACCTTAAGGTACATCAGAATCACCTGTAGCCTTGTTAAAACAGATTACTGGGTCCATCCCCAGAATATTTCAGTTGGTCTGGAATGGGGCCCAAGAATTTGCATTTCTAACCAGTTTCCAGGTAATGTTGCCACTGCTAATCTAGAGACCACACTTTGAGCACCCATGTCTAAACCAATGATTCATAATTCTCCTTTTGCTATCCCTCCCAAGAAAAATAATTAAAGTACACTGTCATCTTTCTTCAGTAACAAAAAACAGAACAAAAATCTGTAGTCCAGTCTATAAAGGTCTTCATCATTCTCTTGATTTTTTTTGTTTTTTTAGGAAATAACCAACACACAGATACATTTTAGAGCCTTTTTCAATGAAGCACTAATGATTCACTGTAACAAAGTATGTGAATTGTGATTTCCAGTAAGAAGAGGTTTAATTAATACCAGTCATCATATAAAATGAGTAGCTTCATTTGTGAAGTCCAAAAGTTCAATCATTTCTGTTCATCAAAGAAGAAAGAAGTATTTCCAACCAGTAAATTCCAAAGAAATGCTTTATCACTGTTCTTCTTTAATTATGACTAAGAGGCTTTTCCTGTATAGTACTGCAGCAAACAAACAAGCTTTTCTAATTCATGTATGATCACAAATAATCAGGCACACTGTTATCCAACAAATTAATATTTTGAATTTACATTAATACTTGTGAATGCCATTCTTTTGGAATAGTTATTTGAATACCTGATATGATAGAATTTTTAAGCTGGAAGGGATACCACCTAGCATCTGGTCCAAACCCCTTAGTTTACAGACATCCAGCTTGAGTGTTTTAAGATATGTTTTAGCCTTGGAGGCCCAGGCAGGACTGGAAACTCACTGTCTTGATTCCTCGTTTCGTGTTTTTTTCCATTACCCTTAGTAGTTACTTTACCAGAAGGTATTTGGAATTAAATATTTTCAAATATTTGTTTGATGAAGTGTTTAAGGTTCATATATACTAGCATTATGTAGCAGGATAGAACAGATAGTTTGTCTGGTACAGAGACAATAAACTTTGTGCAATTATTTACTTTATCTCTGTTTTCTTAATCTATTATTATCCAGATAAGATCAGTTAAAAATAACAGGACCTTAGTTTTTTTTTATGAATATCTGTAGAGTTGTCTTTCTTAGTGTTCATGGAAATAATTATAAGAGACTGTATATATTTCTACCACATGGTGCTAGAAGTAGGGTTATATGTTTTTCCATTCTTCTTATGGAATAAAATATAGTCCCAGTGTCACTATTAGTAAAGGAGTCATTTGAATGTTTAGTAATGTACTTCTGTACAATTTAGAATTTGTTGTTAAATTTGATTTTCTACTACCTTTTTTATCTGCTCTTTTTTTCTATTTTAGTAATAAAGACCCAACATTGCTCGACATAATTGAGAAATGAGACTTTCCTAAAGCTTATTTTATTTCACTTGTTAAATATTACTGGGGGACAGCAAGCAGGCACAGCCAGGGAAGGGACTGGTGGAAGTGGGGAGACCATGCCCAGCATAGCTCATGGGCCAGTGCAGTGATGCTCAGGTACATGGTGGTTGGCGACTGGGAGGCGGGCAAGATGTGCCTACCCATGAATTATGCCAGCGACGCCTTCCTGGAGGATTACATGCCTGCCATCTTCAACTGCTACGCAGTCAGTGTCACCTTAGGGGACAGTTAGTACCTCCTGGTTCTCTGTGACATGGCCAAACAGAAAGACTAAGAGCAGACAAGAACGCTGTGATCATCTGAGGCTTTTATCTTATCCGATGACTGATGTCCTCCCTGTATGCTCCTCTGTGGTAAATGTAGCCTCGTTTCAAAATGTGAAAGAGGAGTGGGTAACAGAACTTAAAGGATACACACTAAATATACCTGTTGTATTAATAGGAACTCAGATCTCCGAGGTGACCCCAAAACTATAGCAAGACTGAAAGATATGAAAGAAGAACCTGTGTCTGGAACAAGGGTGGAAACTAGCAAAAGAAATGAGAGCAAGGACTTCCCTGGTGGCGCAGTGGTTAAGAATCTGCCTGCCAATGCAGGAGACACGGGTTCAAGCCCTGGTCCGGGAAGACCCCACATGCCTCAGAGCAACTAAGCCCAAGCACCACAACTACTGGGCCTGCGCTCTACAGCCCGCAAGCCACAACTACTGAGGTCACGTGCCACAACTACTGAAATCCACACGCCTAGAGCCCATGCTCCACAGCAAGAGAAGCCACCGCAATGAGAAGCCTGCACACCACAACGAAGAGTAGCCCCCACTCACCACAACTAGAGAAAACCTGCGCACAGCAACGAAGACCCAATGCAGCCCAAAATAAATAAATAAATTTATTTTTAAAAAAAAATTAAAAAAAAAAAGAAATGGGAGCATGCTGCTATGTGGAATGTTCACCTTTAGTCCATCAGGGATTGAAGTGTTTGGTGAGGCTATCACAGCCATTTTAACTCCAAAGAAACACACAGTTAAAAAAAAAATAGGATCAAGATGTATAAACTGTTGTTTGATTACATGAGAAGCATCTCCAGTGGCCAAGAAAACGGTCCATTTCTCTTAGAAAGCATATGAAATGCTACAGCTGTACCCAGACCTCTTATAAATAATGAATCAGTTTAAAACTTGAAAGAGATTTTTTTAAAAACCCTGCCATCAGAATTCTATAAAATTAATTAAGGATGTTTCTCCAAGGTCGAAAAAGCAGCAAATGCATCTGAAGCCACAATCTATTCTAAATAACTTTATTTCAACTAGAAAGTACAATCTCTCTGGGCTTTCATAGTTTAAAAAGCTACAACCACACCATGTTGTTAACTATGTGAAAAACAGTGCTGTCAATATAACTGCCTGGCTTAGACCATCCATACTTCTGCATAGTCCTTATGGAATCTGCACGAAGAAGCATCTTCTCCCTTTGCTCCAATGAATTGTTCTTGTATGTAAGTTGCTTTCTCTTTTAGTATATCCAGAGTGTTGAAACAACAAGGCCAACCACGTAGCCAAAGGTCCCTCCAAGCCTACAAGAGATGGGCCATCCCTGAGGGGAACATGTATAAGATCAAAAAAGAACAAAAGTTTTATTACACTTGAGCCAGAAGTTAAGTGTAACCTAAATATTTCTATATTAAAGCTTGATGTGCTTTTTCTTTAAGAATACCAGATGTGTAATAAAGTCATAATTGCATTTATTATGAAAACTGAAAATGTATATATTTTAGTTAATGTGCATTAAATACCTGTAACAAGAGTTCTGACAAAAAATAAAATAATTACTAAGACATTTCTTTTTGTTTCACCTCATATTAATTGGTAATAATCCTGCCAGTAACCATAAGAAGTACCCTTAATAACTCGTTGGCTGAGTACTGATCTGCACCTACATGGGGTTAAACTCCATAAGGAAAGAACTATCAGAAATTAGTAGCCTACACAACAGAATGGGAATAATTCACAGTCCTGCCAGCCAGAATGGAAAAACCTCCTAATAATGTGGGGCATCAGGGGGAATTATCAGGAGAATCATATCTTAGTAGTGGAGTTTATTGAGTCCTAAAGTCTTCCTGCATCTGCTCTAACACAACTTAAAAGCAAACCTGGAAGGGGTCAAACTGATCTCAAGTAACTACATGCCAGAAAAACCTCCAGTACTCTTTAAAGGAATACAAAGAATCTAGTACTCACGAAAGTAAACGTCATATGTATTAGTTTTCTGGGGCTGTCATATCAAATTACCACAAACATGGTGTGGCTTAAAACAACGGAAAAGTATTCTTTCACTGTTCTGGAGGGCAGAATTCTGAAATCAAGTTAAGCAAGTAGGAAGCAGAGGGAAGGGGGTGGGATCCAGATGCTTCATTGGCTTCAGGTCGGCGCAAAGAAGTTCCCCAACGATTATGGAGCCAGCAGAAGCCCTGTTGGAGGAGAAAGTGCTCAAGCGTATGACTTATTCAGCACAGCTTGTTGAATGACTTGGGGTCATCATGAATATTGATTTTTGGATTGCATCACAGATAACATTGCAAGGAACATCTGCTGCTGCTGAGCAGTACAGTGGTTAATGTTCCTTAGGTACAGCGGTTTCAAGAACCACTGAGAATTCTAGAGAGACAACTGTAATAATGAAAAATCTCTCAGAAGATAATGCAAAAAGGAATTCTCCTAAATGTCTTATAACAGCCTGGCAGACTCTGCTTAAACCAAGAAATAGTATCTGGCAAGCACTGCTATGAAGACCGAAAACTATGTCAAAAAAAAAAAAAAAAAGCTTGCCAGTGGCACTTCCATCGTGAGTGATTGTGCCCAAGCAACTCGGCAAGCTTTGAGAAAAGGAAGGAACTCTGTTTCAAATATGTGGATAGTGGTCAAATGTGACCAAGTGGATTTTGTGGAACATTTTATTTCCCAGACCTATCATTACCAACATGGGCACATGGGCACCTATTTTTAAACTTACGTCTAAAAAGAAAGATTACTGAAAGATTTCATAACCGCCCTGTCAGCTCAAGATCTGGATCATAGTACTGAGGATGTTCTGTCATACCCACGTGCCAGACCACCGTGTGCACAGAAGGGTACATTGTAGAAGATACTTCTCAAGAGAATGGTCAAAACAGATTTTCTGTGACAAAACCTACCAAAATAAGGGGAAAATAGAAATGGTATTAATTCAGCACAAACCTCTGCATGGGACTGTGTCTTCCAACACTTGGGGAATAAAGCTCCCAATGGAGCTTTACTTTATCCTAAAACAGCGAGATGACAATGAAATCTAACTGGAGACAGGGAAGACGTGACTTATGCAAAATCCACTACCAGAATAAAACAAGCAGAGTTTACTGTGTGTACTGTGATGCTCAGAAGAGAGTAACGGTCTTCCAATGATGAGAACGTTTTGATAAAAACACACACTGGAATACCAGCAGGTTCTCATGAGCCATGTGGATTTTGTCACGTGTCTTCAGTATGATGAGAGAATGGTCACAGCTCCACTGCCGCCAACCTGTGGGCTGTTGGCACGTGAAACACGCTGACTCCTCATTGTGAAGCTGTTTTGTGCTTAAATGTCAGTAATGGTGTGATGGTGACAAAGCAAGACTGCTTTGGGGGGTGTAGTCTCCCTCCTAAGGATCGTAGTTGTGGAGTTTGGTGTCAAGGACATTATTTCTACATCAGGAGATAGCAGCATGAGAGTGTAGAACACAGTACTGTAAGCCAGGAAGGACCTAAGATGGATGCAAATGAGGCATTGCCCATTTGCAATAGCGTAAGAGGCTGGGAACACGTGATTCACCTGACACCATCAGGTTGGGAGGCTGTATTATGTATTGGTCTGACAGGTCTGCTGTAACAAAATACCATAGACCGGGTGACTTAAACAACAGAAGTTTATTTGCTCACAGTTCTGGAGGCTGGAAGTCCAAGATCAAGTATCCGGCCAGGTTGGTTCCTTCTGAGGCCTCTCTCCTTGCCATGCAGACAGTCTCCTTCTCGCTGTGTCCTCAAGCGGCCTTTTTCTCTGTGCACGTATGCTCCTGGTATCTCTTCCTCTTTTTATAGGAACACCAGGATGAAGAACAGTGGGAACAAATCCCCACGCAGGTTCTCGGACTGGGTTTCAGGTGTCGGGAAAGGGGCACAATGGGGCCTGCAGGTGACCCAGGGGAGCTAATCTTCTCAGCACAGCCAGCTGCCCAAGTTTTGCTGTCCAAAAATGTGTCTTATCTTTCATGAGTGATTAGGATCTCCTGTCCCTCCTCCCTTCCTCTCTGCTGCTTTCCCATGTTTGATCCTAGGTAAAGATGGCCTATAAATGTATTTCATTTTAAAAAAAAAATGAAAGAAAAAAACCACGAGTTTAAATCCTGATTCTACCACTTAGTAGTTTACTTTAGACAAGTTACTAGATTTCCCTGTGTATCAAATTTCTCATTTGTAAAATTGAAATAAGAATTTCTGCCCTCACAGGATTGTCACAAAGGTTGAGTAAGATAACTCACATAAGCCACTAGCAAGGGACCCAGAACATGGCAGGCACTCAGCACATTTTTACTGGCTTTCCTGTTCTGTGCTGGTGCCATGCAGGAGAATACAGGAGAAGAGGTTTGGAGAAGGAAGAATGCACGGGAAAAGTTAAAAGTTCCACTTTTACATAAGTGAGTTGGCATCAATATACTGAGAGTTACAAAAGATTTGTAAATTTTAAACAGCGTCCTGCATAGCATGTTGTAAACTAGGGACTGTGCTAAGCAGTGCAATAAGAATTGTATTTTTACCACTTAAATTATCATTACTGCCCTTATATTGTATAGTGACAGCAGTTAATTCCAGATTTATCCATTAAAGTCTTCTGGTTAATGTGTTAATAAAGATTTTAAATTAATTTCAAGGCACCACAAAGAGTTTTGAGAACTGAGAACTGTTATGGCATTCCTTGCTTCCCGTTGCCCATATTCTGAGTCTGAACCTTTCAGCGTGTATGATCTGGTGCCTACTGACTCTTGAAGCCTCAGCTTCTCCCACCTTCTGTCTAGACTCTTACCTCTAATGCCAGGCTCCCACCATATTGAACTATTGGGGATTTCTCCTCCCGGGACTCTCACACATGGGGTGCAGTCTGCCTGAGACACACTTTGCATCTCTTCAACTGGCTATTTCCTGATTATCCTTCATTCACCTGCAAAGCCTAAGCGAGGTACCCCTTCTAGAAATTATCCTGTTTATCACAGTATGTTCAGTCCCTAACACAGTACCAGGTACATTAGGATTTCAGTAAATACTTGTTAAGTGAATAAATCAGTACTCAGCCTAAATGCAGAGGACTGCAATGATAATTTTCCATTGCGTACGTAGTTGTATAACCTGTAAATTTTCAAATTCCATTTACATTGGAAAAAAAGTAGAAGTAGTTTATTCTTTAGTGTATGTATTATGTCCTACTTTATACACTGCATCACGTCTAAAATGGGTTGAGGTCTGCTTCCTTCTTGTAACTGCTGTAAGGGATTTGTAGATTCCTATGCAGCCATTCATTTTGAATTTGGTTTTTCAAAAGAAAAAATACATATAGTGACTACTGTAACAAAACAGAGAAAGAGGATTCTCATAGAAGGGTTTTTCCTCTTAAATTTGTATGAGCTTATAAAGGTATTTTTAAAGTATGGGAAGATTTAGATTAGTCATATAAAATACCCCAAAAATGGTATTTGTATAGAAATACATCTCAAAAAGAGACATTAACAATAAACCCAAGTGATCACAGCGAAATTATGTAAACTGGTTGTTCCATTGAATTTTTCCTTTTTGTAAAAGTGTCGACGTTCTGGAGAATTTTTTTTTTTTTTCAGATGCGTCTGCTTAGCACAGGGAATGGGACCAAAGGTGGAATGAAACAATTTTAAGAAAGTGAATGATGTGTGAGCTTTTTTTAATTTGCCTCACAAGTAATTTACTTTAAAAAAAATTAACATCTGCTATTTTGAAGCTAATCTTAGTGTATTGAATGATCTTAACCATTTCTCAATCCCACAGTCTTTTATCTTGCTTCTCCTGCTGTGTTCCCACCACCCCTGATCCCATTAGCAAACCTTGAGACAGCCTCAGACTCACCAAAGTACTGCTTTGGTTTCAGCTGCTCTTCTGCAAGAGGAAGTGAATGTTGGGGGTTTTCTCTGTGGTACAGTTGTGATAAAGCTGTGGTGGTCTTATCTCTCTCTTAGGTAGTGGCCCTTTATGACTACACAGCGAATCGATCAGATGAACTAACCATCCATCGCGGAGACATTATCCGAGTGTTTTTCAAAGATAATGAAGACTGGTGGTATGGCAGCAGAGGAAAGGGACAGGAAGGTTATTTTCCAGCTAATCATGTGGCTAGTGAAAGTAAGTTTTATGCTCCCTTCCTGGTTTACTAATATGGTATAACTGATAGTCCAAGATTTTATCATTTTCTATGCTTTAACTTGCTGTCTTGTTACTTTTGCATACATTTACCGATGGGTATTGCTCTTCATTCTCACGTTGCAAAAGAATAAAAGGGGAGGGGGGCACTAGTACACTCAAAAGCTATTACATTCTGAGATTGGAATATCTACTTCATGGACTTCCCATCCCAGGGGACCTGCCCGTCTAGCTACCACCCTTCTTCAGCCCCTTTTCCCCGCCACCTGATGCTCACACACTGACGTCACCTCTCCTCTTGCCGCAGAGACTCCTCAGTTGACAGACACCTAAGAACCTCTAGCTCCCAACTCCCATTCTTTTTACCTTGTATCCCCAGGCCTAGCTGGTACCTGCTCAAAGAAAACTGCAATAGATTGTTCCACTCTCAAGTAAATTAAGCCCTCATTTGTGAAAGGTAAAAGAAAGGAGCCCGAGAAGAAATTCTAAATCTGAGTTTCTGAAAGCTGTAGATTTGCTTCCAGGCCTTGAGAGGAGAAAATAGAACTAACACAGAGAGTTTGAAAATAAAAGAGTTCAAAGACTGAAGAAAGGAGAGGAGTATAGCAGTGCTTCTTCAGAAGAACACTTCCCATCAGCCATTAACTTGGTGTGTGGTAGGAAAAGCACGATGCCCAGCGGTCAGAACTGACTGCTAATCCTAGCTTGACAACTAATAGTGATATGCCTCCGTTTCCTCCCATGGAATGAGGGAGCTGAGCTCCATCATCTCTAAGCTTTCTTCCAGAAACACTAAAATCGTATAGTTCCGATTTAAAAATATAGTAGAAGCAGCCTTGAGAGCACGCTACGTTTTGAATGTTTACTGTTAAGTCTTTTGTTTCTGCAAAGTAATTATTATAAGTGGTAGTTGGTTTTCAGGCTAGTCTCTGAAACCCCATTCAACCCGAACTATGGTTGAACAAAAATACGATTGATTTCTAACGTAAGTTCTGAACTTTGAAGGGAAAAGAGATGAAGAAAAGGAGAAAGAATCTCTTCCATGAATCCTGGGTGCTGGGCCAGGCCCAGATAAAACTATTTCTCTTGGGCCACCTTCCAGGTCTGCACCCGGCCCTTCTCAGGGCTCCCTCCCCAAGAGCTCTAGATCTCACTGCAGCTCCTTCCCCAGCTTATCTGCCACTTTCAGCATACTCCTCCCCTCCAAAGCGCTAATTGTCTTGAAAATTACCCACTTCTTTCTCTCTCATAACAAAATTCTTAATTTCCTCTGTGCCATGGTTTTATTCTCTGAGCAGTAAATGACTAATAGCTCTTAAACTCTATCTGAGGTATAGTTTTATGTTTAAAGGAGGATGCAGACTGGAGAAAAGTTAAGGCAGTGTGGAAGGAAGAAATTTGGGGACAGGTTAATTCCCAGTCATCTCCTGTAAACTCAGCACTTCTCACTTGCAGGTCATCTCAGATATCCGGGCTGCTTCCCTCCCCTCCCAGTGAGGGCTTCTCTCAGGACCAGCAGCTGGAGTTCTGCAGCGGTAGCTTCTGTTTTTAAATCAAGAGCTGCCTGCACAGTCTTAGTCACTCTGGAGTATATCTGTCATTTTAACTAGCTATTACAATCTGTTGTTTCTTTCAGATACAAGTGGAAACTTGACAGTATAAAAAGATTGTGTATTTCCAGGCAACATGGTGTTATGTGCTAACTTTAGAATCTAGTTAGTTTGCAGAAATTACCTCTTAGGCTTGCAAATATTGAGAGGCTATAGATGTTTGATCCACAGGGGATTAAAGATTCAATAAAATTTGGTTTTCTTCCATAAGAACCAAAGTGGGACTTCTGAAGCATACTGCAGTGACCATGGTTGGTGGCCGAGTACAGAAATCAATTCCGTGTCTCAGGCGGTGGCCATCCTTCAGTTGCCGTGACTCCTTATTGTACCCCGGAATAATTGATGGTTTCTTTTGGCATCAGTCACTGCTTGTTGAAAAAGCTTTTGCAAAAGCCAGAAAAAACAAAAATTTTTCAGAAAACCTGAGAATACGATCGAATTCTCAGTTCATCAGGGGTTCTTTTCCTCTCCTTTTTTTTTTTTTTCTTTTTTTTTTTTTTTGCGGTACACGGGCCTCTCACTGTTGTGGCCTCTCCCGTTGTGGAGCACAGGCTCTGGACGTGCAGGCTCAGCGGCCATGGCTCACGGGCCCAGCCGCTCCACGGCATGTGGGATCTTCCCAGACCGGGACACGAACCCGTGTCCCCTGCATCGGCAGGCGGACTCTCAACCACTGCACCACCAGGGAAGGCCTTTTCCTCTCCTTTTATCCTACTTTTTACCTGAATTTAACAAAAACTCACCTTCCCAGTTTTAACATTAGAGAAAAAATGACTGTCAGCAGCATATTCCGCTCTGAAAATAGTAGGAGAAATTGTCCTTTATCTGAAGCCAAATATGCAAAGCAAATGATCTAAGGGACTGTGTGTGTGTGTGTGTGTGTGTGTGTGTGTGTGTGTGTATGTGTGTGTACATACTATACATACATACATAATCACTATCAACTGTTCAGTTGAAAGCCATGTCCTTTAAGAGAATGACCCAATAGAAGACATTGGTACCCTGTTATCACAAAGGACATTCCCTTTGTATCTTAAGCCACTGGAAAGGAAAACTTGATCAATTTCCTTAATCACATCTAACATTTCCAGTAAGAGATAAACCCAATGATAAAGTCCGCCCACACACAAAGTCCATTAATGTAGCTTATAATTTTAGAATTTTGATCAGGTGTATTTTATCACTTTCTCTCAATTCGGAGTTGCCCAAGTTATTTAACCAGAACAGATTTCCTTTTTAGCCCTTTAAAATTCCCACATAACTTTTTAGATTCAACACCACATGTAGATTAAGTAGATTATACAGATTATAATCTTATAAGAATCTTAGATCCAACACTGAGTGGATCCTGTGTCATGTATAGTCCCAGCCCTGTGCTTACTTGTTTCATACCATCTTCACAAATTATCCTTTATCCACACCTCCGCCTGGCAAAATCCTCCCTATTTTTCAGTCTGACACACCTACCACTTTTTCCATTAAGCATTTGCTATCCCCACATCAGAACTTGTCTTTGTTATTATCTCTCTTCAGAATAATGTCACAGTCAGTTTTATATTACAGTTAATTGTGAACATATCTGTCTCTGACCAGATTGTAAGCTCCTTGAGAGCAAAGACTGTCTTTGGTCATCTTCGTATCTCCTCCAGTGGTACCTAGCTGATGTTCCTGCATATAGCAGGTTCTTGGTAAATGTGGATTAAGGTAAAATAAGCATCTGCATGACCACATACATAGTAAGTGAAAATGACACTTTCTGCATTTCTGAAATCCTGCTGATCAAAAGTTGCCAATCATAAGTTGTGTTCTTTGGATAAGGAATGTGTAAGACTACAAATCGCCTTAACAATAAGTTCTGGGTAGCTTATTGTTACACCAAGGAAGTGTGAATATCGGTGTGTTTAGTTTCCTGTCTTCCCCCCATTGCTGTTTTGCCCCGTGGAACGGTGCTCATCGATTTGATTGCATGAATTCTTTGTTCAATTCCAGCACTGTATCGAGAACAGCCTCCAGAGGTAAAGGAGCGATCCCCTCCTTTAACCCCTAAGGAAAAAGCCAAAATGGAAAAAGCTTTTTCAGCTCCACAAAAGGTAAATGTTTGCAAGACTATGTATTCCACGTACTTTGATTTTCACTCTCTCTGGATGAAATATTACTTTATTTTTCATGTTTACATCCTTCATTGTTTATATTATTATTTCTTCTAATATTGGCATCAACATTTTGAAATATATAAGGCAAATATTATTATAGCCATTTTCCAGATAAGGAAACTGAGGAGGCTCAGAGAAATTAAAATAAACCCCAAGTCACAGCCCAAGTGATGGGACGAGAACCCAAAGTAGAACTTGTGACTTTAAGTGTGACGCTATTTCCACTCTCCACGTTTCTGTAACTGTGATACTGACACTGTCCTCAGCCCCACCTGAGGGGTCCACATTTATGCTAACAATGACTGGGGCTCATAGACTAAAGATGTCATATCTTCCCGGATCATTCCTCTTAACTTGCTAGGAATTTTAAATGCTTTCAGGTTAAAATAAATACGGATCTGTTATTAGCCAGAGAAATGTCATGTTTTTTCACCCTATGCCATCAGCTCCCTCAAGGATATCAGGCAGAATTCTGATGTTGGTAGTGCTTTGATAGAAAAGTTTATAAGCACTGTACCACCATATATATTACCTTATTTAACTTATTTTATTATGTGACATTAGCTCTTGCCTTAGACTGAATAACTTCAGTTCTTTTTGACTCCGTGAACTAGCAGGCATATATATATATATATATATATTTTTTTTTTTTAACAAATACCATGTCGTGATAGAGTTTTTTGACAGTTGAACCTGTCATGTATCATCCTGCCATTCATTCTATATTTGTTGAGTGCTCACTTCCATGCTAAGCACACTATTAGTCCTCACTGAAAAAAGACTGAGTAGTCAATGCACCTGGCCTTGAGTAGCCTACAGGCTGGTAGGTGAGACTCCTACAAGCAGGTGATTCCAGCACACTATGGTAGGAGCTGTCATGAAGATCTGTGCATGATGCTTTGGACACACACAGGAAGAAACACTCTAAATCTTCTCCGGGGAGTCCAGGAAGTTCCCAGAGGAGGTCAGGCTTGAGCTGAGGCTTATAGGATGAAAAAGTATGTGTTAGGTAGATGATCATAGGAAAAAACATTCTAGCAAAGGGAATAACTTGAGTAAGGTGTGGTATAGTATGGTTGTGTTTGGTGAGCATGGGGTCTGATGGAAAGAAGGATAAGAGAAATACAGGAGCCAGGCCTAGTGTGCTCTGCTCAGATGCTTAGACTGTAGCCCTCAGAGAGAGGGGATTCCCGGAGAAGGTCGCCCGGGGAGTAACATGTACAGATTTACAGGCTGAAAATGCCATCCTAGTGGTAGCACGGTGGTTGAGTTAGAGGTAGCTGAGACCTGGGGCAGGGAAATTGGTTATGAGTCCATTGAAATAAAATACAAAAGCCTGAACTAGTGCAGATGTGGAGGGTTGTGGTCATAAGGTAAAACTGACAGGATTTTGTGATTGAGTGGATGCGGTTAGTGAAGTTGGAATCTAGGCGTGTGCTAAGGGCCCTGACTTTATTATACAACTGCATGGATACAGTACCACAGAAATAATAAAAGAGCAAGGAAGATTTGGGGAGATAGAGACAGGGAATGGTGGGAGTAGGATGTGATGAGTTGTTTTAGATATCCTGATTTGTTAGTGGTGTCTGTAGGGCTCCCAGGTAGAAATATTCACTAGGAGGCCAGAAATTCAGGATTGGAATTTCAGAGAACATAGGGCTTCAGAATACAGTGGGAGAAGTTAATGTATCCATTGTATTATATCAGGAAAGTTGAAGCTTGTAATGAAGGAGAGAGCACAGGAGAAAGAGTTCTGAGAGGAGGCGGCCAAGGACAGAATCCCAGTGGAACACTTACTGGTATTCAATATCTAAGGGACAGTCAGGTGAAGGGAAGAAGATTAAGAAAGAGTCATCAGGGCTTCCCTGGTGGCGCAGTGGTTGGGAGTCCTCCTGCTGATGCAGGGGACACGGGTTCATGCCCCGGTCCGGGAGGATCCCACATGCCGCGGAGCAGCTGGGCCCGTGAGCCATGGCCGCTGAGCCTGCGCGTCTGGAGCCTGTGCTCCGCAACGGGGGAGGCCACAACAGTGAGAGGCCCGCGTACCGCAAAAAAAAAAAAAAAGGAGTAATCAAAGGGGAAGGAAAGAAGTGGCCTGGAAGCCAGGGGAAAATAGAGGTTCCAGGAGGGTACAGACAGGAGTGTCAGAAACAGGCAGTTAGTTAGGGTCTCAGCATGTGGACATCAGGAGGATCCTGACACCTTTGCACTAGTGTCATGGATTCATACTAGTAGGAGGATCGAAGAGTAGAATGGGCCTCAGCAAGTGAACTCGTGGAAGTCATTCCCAGAGCCTCTTCACTTGAAGGAAGGAAGAAAAAAAAAAAAGTCAAGCAGTGGCTGGAGGGAGACCTGGTTCCAGGAATGACTTTTTAAATATTGGAATGACATAAAATGATACCCTAAGGAGTCAAAGCCAGTAGGACAGGTTCAGGTTGAAGGTAGATAAAGAAATCACACATGGATCTTAGAGGAAGCAGGAGGTTTTCATTGGGAGGACAGGTTGATAGGTTAGTCTTGGCCTAGAGCAGTGGTTCTCCACTGAGGGTGATTTTGTCGCGAGGAGACATTTGACAATGCCTGGAGAAATTTTTGCAGATATCTGCAAGGAGAGGGGTACTACTGGCATCTAATGGGTAGAGGTCACAGATGTTGCTAAACATCCTAGAATGCCCAGGACAGCCCCCTCAGCGAAGGATTAGATTGTCTGGCTGTGCTGAGCATAGAGCATCAGCCCCCCCGCCGAGACAGGTAAATGTGGAAGAGGATGCAGGTAAGTTGATAGCGTGGAAGTCTCGAAATTGAGGATA
This sequence comes from Globicephala melas, assembly GCF_963455315.2. Classification (NCBI taxonomy): domain Eukaryota; kingdom Metazoa; phylum Chordata; class Mammalia; order Artiodactyla; family Delphinidae; genus Globicephala; species Globicephala melas. The sequence goes on along the minus strand of NC_083327.1, from coordinate 60,977,838 downwards.
TCTTCATGTTCTCCAAAACTGAAAGGAAGGTCCACTTCAAATGTGATAGGAGTGAGATAGGAAGAAGAGTAGTGACTGTTAGAATACCTGTAAGGACAGCAGGAGCAGGGGCTCATGCGGGACATATAAGGAGATTCCTGAGTAGTTCTGGGAGCTGCTATTTGGATGCCATAAAAATCCAGGTGACGTCATTCTGGATTGAATGTGCAGTTGGGTTTTTTCTCAGTAGCGCTTAGCATCTAGGGCCTAGCAGTGGAGAAGGCAGATTTAGTCGGATGCATAACTGGAGCTGTTGGGGGGTGGTGATGGGGAAGAAGAGGATAAGAGGCTCAGTAACACTGGTCAGACAAGTCACTGGAGTGACACACCATGGAGGGTCACCCGCACCAGAAAGGACGTGCAGTCGGGAGAAGACCAGCAGACTTAGAAAGCAGGGTTCTCTGCAAGCTTGCAGCAAGCCACCCACGCCCAAGTGGCAGCAGGAAAGTGTCAAACGGGAAAGCAGTTAACAGACTGGAGCTACGGCCTGTAAAGCCAGATAAAGCTAGACGGGCTTGAGCTCCTTAAGTCATACCATTAACTTAAACCTAATTTTTTGGAGAACAGGAGCCATGGTTACCTTCCCATCTATGGAGAAGATACCGATGTACTATGCAGAGCAAGAAGGCAGGAACTCATTAAAGGACTTTGTAAGCCAACTTTTCACGACAGTGTGAACTGCTGCAATGGGGGTTCGCCTGTAATTCCAGGTTTTTCTCCCACTAGCTGAAAATAAAGTGGTTTATTTGCTTGGTTCCAAAAAAAAAAAAAATTCTGTAAAGCCAGAAATTCTTTCACTTATTTAATATTATGTATCAGATGTCAAGCAACCCAAAGTTATGGTAAATCCACAGAGTTGTGTATAAGAGCTGGAGTGAAATCAAAGGACGTGTTATTAGAATTGAGCTGGTCAAGGAATTAGGACCCAGACTATCGGGCAGGTTGTTCTCTTGGACATTAAAATTCGAGGATGGTTGCAAGAGTTGGGATGAAGAGGACACAGGTGAACCTGGAGCTGAAGTTCTTAATTCTTGTGTTAGAGCAGATGTGCCAACCTTGGCTTCACATTGAAGTCACATGAGAAATTTTTTTAAATAAATAAATAAATGTCTTGTCTCCACACCCACAAATTGATTTAAGCGGGTTGGAATGGGACCTTGGCATGGGTAGATTGCAAAAGCTTTCCAGGTGATTGTAATGTACAGCCAGCATTGAGAAGCATTGTGTTAGAGTGACCACAAGGTCCAAAGGTAACAGCTGCAAAGATAAATAGAGGGTGTTATAGCCAATGTCAAGGCACCCAAGGAGGAGCGCTCTTAAAGTATAATAGCCTAAAATCAGCAGCAAAGAGCTAAGAGGAGGCCAGTATTAATTCCAGCCCCCATGGTTCACGGTTGGGTTCTGTGTGAATGAACAGCTTATGCTGCAAAGAACTGAAACAAAAACAATTCTTGGTAAAACTCCAGTTTCAAATCCAGCAAGGATTTATGGTGATGGTTGCCTATAACAGTATGGGACTACAAGGGATACAGTTGAAAGGACTGGCATGAAATGTGGCTGTGAGCAAATGTTGCATGGATATTAGTATCCATTGTTTGGAATTCACCAGATTTAAGAATTTAGGAAGATGCTAATATAAATTTAACCTAAAGACATATAATGCAATGAAAGCATTTATAACATCGGCATAGAGTCGTTGTGACAGCTAGCAAGACTTGTAGTCTATGTCAGGAACTGTGTGAGATGCTAGGAAAGACACAACCTTTACTTGTAGTGGCTTACTGGCTTACTGGTATTCCCAACTCTGCATCATGCTGACCTTTGAAATTAGGGTTACCTACCCCCCACCTTTGTATATTCCTGTCCAACAGCCTCGAGCTCATTCTGCCTCAGCCAGAGGAGATATAAGGAACTCTGTCAGTGTCTTTCTGGCTGCCTCTTCTGACATGCCTGTGTTCCTGTGGATGGAAACCTCTTACCTGCTTCTAAGACTCCCCAGTTCTCACTGCCTGTGCCACGCTCTACTTAGCAGAACTCACTGCATCATAGTCTTAGTTTAGACTGTAATCGATTTTTTAATTCTCTGTGCCTTTTCTTCTCACAGACTGATCTCCATGCTTGAAATAGACCTTTATATTCATATTCCAACAGACAATTCTTCAGATCTCCAACTTGACCCTTGAGGTCTGCTTCAGGCTATCCCACTGCTTCCCAAATCCTAATTCTAATAGATCTCAAAGAACTTGTAGATATGCAAGTAAAACATTTAAAAACATAAAATAGGTAAAGCAAGGAAGTTGCAGAGGATAAGAATACATTTAGGGAAGGAAGTAGAAAAGTTCTCATGGAGAAGATGGAGCTCGAATAAGGCTTTAAGTTTTAAGATGCAAGGATTTCTTTTGTTGAAGAACATGATTTGATCTGCTTTATCTGAATCCATGTGTTAAAGTAGAATCTTACATATATGTATTTAACTTTACATGTGGAATGTACCACATGTATAGTTAGACAGTATTTTGCTTCCCTGTGGGAGAAAGTGTAAAGAATGACCTACACGTACGTAAGAAGTCCCTGGGAAACGTTAATGTCATCCCAGGTAACCAAAATGCCTTGGGTACACTCTGAGTCATGACACAAACAGCCAGCCCTTGAGAAATGTGTAACTGGGCTTCCTTAGCACCTGGCATAGTTGTATTTCTTCAGTTTAGTTTCTTTATCAGAATATGTTATGGTTTGATTTTTATCAAGATCCTGCCTTATAAACCTACCACAAATTCTATCAGATGTTTAATTTCATGTGCAAGTTTTATTTTTATTATCATATATAAGGGTTTGGTTTTTTTTTTTAAAAAAAGAAGGGCATGAAAAGTGATCTGTGATAAGTGACTAGAATTGGGGCGTGGGAGGGGTGGGTCCTAAGTTCGTAGAATTATAGAATTGATGACATGGAAGGAACCTTAGAGATCAACCCTGGTGATTCTAGTCAACTCCTTCACTTTGTAGATGAGGAAATCAGGGTAGATCCAGGAAGGTTATAAGGGGTTTGTTCAGAATGACCCTCCTGGTTGGAGCTCGGCCTCCATGCTCTCAGGCTGGTGCCCTTTTTCCTCTACCACCTAGTCAGCAACACAGGTAGACAGCTGTTAACCTGCACAGCCAGCCACGTTTTGCTTTTTTACCTCCCTGTTTTATGTTTGTTTCATTGTACCCTTTCTTCATGTGGAGGTCTTTAGAATTGTATTGTCTATACTTCTTAAGGAAAAAAGGAAAGAAACCTCCTCAGTAGTTTTTTTTTTCTTTTTTAAGTTATTTCTATTCAAACTATAGAATAAGAAGTAAAATTATACCTTTTGGTAGCTGCTGAATCTCCTAAGTCCTTCCAAGTGGAACACACCTGTTCTGTCGCTAAATGTACCAGGTACCTTCTAACATTTCGTCTGGGTCATTGAAGTGTTAGCGGGTGATGGCAGCATTTGACTTCTCCACTGCAAGAGGAGGGGACGGGCCTTGTTCGTTACTCTCCACAATTGGCTAGAGAATCCCCAGACAAATTAACCTGTACCACAGGGGTATAGGAGAACGTTTTCCTCAAGCTCATTCCAGAACATTTTTATCACAGTGTGCTGTAAATTTGCATCTCTTAAAAGGAAGAAAATTGCTGCTATCAGGGAGGAAAGAAACTCAGAAGGTTTGGGAAAAAAGAAGTGCTGACAGTCTTAGTTTATTTGTGTTTGTATCATGGACCATTTCTTTTTTAGGCTCTTTATTTTTGATAGCCTAAGCATTAATCTGTAGCATTCATTTATTTGGGGAGGAAAATTGTCATTAAAGTTCCTTGTATAAAAATTTTAATTAATTTGAGGATTTACACTATAAAAGTAATATACTTTTTTTTTCCTTCATTGGAGTATAATTGCTTTACAACGGTGTGTTAGTTTCTGCTTTGTAACAAAGTGAATCAGCTATACATTTACATATATCCCCATATCTCCTCCCTATCCCACCCCTCTAGGTGGTCACAAAGCACCGAGCTGATCTCCCTGTGCTATGCAGCTGCTTCCCACTAGCTATCTGTTTTACATTTGGTAGTGTATATATGTCCATGCCACTCTCTCACTTCGTCCCAGCTTACCCTTCCCCCTCCCCGTGTCCTCAAGTCCATTCTCTACATCTGCATCTTTATTCCTGTCCTGCCCCTAGGTTCTTCAGAACCATTTTTTTTTTTTTTTAGATTCCATATATATGGGTTAGCATACGGTATTTGTTTTTCTCTTTCTGACTTACTTCACTCTGTATGACAGTCTCTAGGTCCATCCACCTCACTACAAATCACTCAATTTCATTTCTTTTTATGGCTGAGTAATATTCCATTGTATGTATGTGCCACATCTTCTTTATCCGTTCATCTGTCAGTGGACACTTAGGTTGCTTCCATGTCCTGGCTATTGTAAATAGAGCTGCAGTGAACATTGTGGTACATGACTCTTTTTGAATTATGGTTTTCTCAGGGTATATGCCCAGGAGTGGGATTGCTGGGTCATATGGTACTTCTATTTTTAGTTTTTAAGGAACCTCCATACTGTTCTGCATAGTGGCTGTATCAATTTACATTCCCACCAACACTGCAAGAGGGTTCCCTTCCCTCCACACCCTCTCCAGCATTTAGTGTTTGTAGATTTTTTGATGATGGCCATTCTGATTGGTGTGAGGTGATACCTCATTGTAGTTTTGATTTGCACTTCTCTAATGATTAGTGATGTTGAGCATCCTTTCATGTGTTTGTTGGCAATCTGTATATCTTCTTTGGAGAAATGTCTGTTTAGGTCTTCTGCCCATTTTTGGATTGGGTTGTTTGTGTTTTTGATATTGAGCTGCATGAGCTACTTGTAAATTTTGAAGATTAATCCTTTGTCACTGGCTTCATTTGCAAGTATTTTCTCCCATTCTGAGGGTTGTCTTTTCTTCTTGTTTATGGTGTCCTTTGCTGTGCAAAAGCTTTTAAGTTTCATTAGGTCCCATTTGTTTATTTTTATTTCCATTTCTCTAGGTAAAAGTAATATACTTTTATATTACTTTTATATATTATACTTTTTTATATTTTATATACTTTTATATTACTTTTATATATTTTAAAACTCATAGTTTTAAAAATCCAAACAATAAAGAATAGTGTAAATGAAAAATAAAACTCCTCTGTCCTGCTACTAATCATGTTTACTCTGTTTCTTGCATATCCTGTTAAAAATGTTCTCTGCATATGTATACATACATGTCTATTCATGTCTGTTCTTTGTTTTGATGAAACTGTGATCATACTTAATATTTTTATTTCGCCAATATATCTTGGACATCTTTTTTTAATCTCTTGAAGTATAGTTGACACACAATATTAGTTTCAGGTGTGCAACATAGTGATTCAGCATTTAATAAATACATTATGATCACCACAGTAAATCTAGTAGCCATCTGTCACTATACAAAATTATTACAGTGTTATTGACTGTATTTCTTATGCTGTATATCACATCCCTGTAACTTATTTATTTCATAACTGGAAGTTTGTACCTCTTAATCCCCTTCACCTATTTCACCCAATCCCTCATTCCCCTCCCCACTGGCAATCACCAGTTTGTTCTCTGTATCTATGAATCTGTTTTTGGTTCGTTTTGTTTGTTCATTTGTTTTTTAGATTCCACATGTAAGTGAAATCATAGGATATTTCTCTTTCTCTGTCTGACTTATTTCACTTAGCATAATACCTCTAGAACCATCCATGTTTTCACAAATGGCAACATTTTCTTTTTATGGCTGGGTAATAGTCCATTGTATATATACCACATCATCTTTAACCATTCATCTATCAATGGACACTTAGCTTGCTTCATATCTTAGCTATTGTAAATAATGCTGCAGTGAACATAGGGGTGCATACGTCTTTTTGAATTTGTGTTTTCTTCAGGTAAATACCCAAAAGTGGAATTGCTGCATTATATGGTAGTTCTATTTTTAAAACCTCCATACTGGTTTTCCACAGTGGCTGTACAAATTTACATTCCCACCAACAGTGCATAAAGGTTCCCTTTTCTCCACATCCTTGCCAACGCTTGTTATTTTTGGTCTTTTTGAGGATAGCCATTCTGACAGGTGTGAGGTGATATCTCATTATGATTTTGATTTGCATTTTCCTGATGATCACTGATGTTGAGTATCATTTCATGTACCTGTTGGCCATCCGTATGTTTTCTTTGGAAATGTGTCTGTTCAGATCCTCTGCCCATTTTTCAGTTGGATTGTTTGTTAGATATTAAGTTGCATACATTATTTTGAATATTAACCCCTGTCAGATGTATCACTTGCAAGTTATCTACTCCCTTTCAATAGGTTGCCTTTTCATTTTGTTAATGGTTTCCTTCAGTGTGCAAAAGCTTTTTAGTGAGATGTAGTACCATTTGTTAATTATTGTTTTTGTTGCCTGAGAAGACAGATCTAAAAAATATTGCTGAGACCCATGTCATAGTGTTTACTGCCTGTGTTCTCTTCCAGGCGTTTTATGGTTTCAAGGCTTACCTTTAAGTCTTTAATTCATTATGAGTTTATTTTTGTATATGTTGGATATCTGTTCTTATTAGCACAGACAGTTCTATTCTTTTCATAGTTTCAAGGTACTGAGATGCCCTATTGTCTTTTTCTTAATACCTAAAATGCCCAGGTTCTTTTTAAATTTCTGAAAATGCTTGGTTTTCTTCTTTTTTTAATTTCTAAAAAATGGAACCATGATAGAAGAGTACTTTCTACCTTCAATAAATTTTTCAGTGTTAACACAGCCAATTACGTTTTTGTGTAAATGCCAGGTGTATAGTAATAATTACAACAAGAATGTTAGATTATTTCTGTGAATGTGAAGAGATTAACTGTGATGTTTTATTTTTCTTTCTCTAAAAACTCATTAAATGAATAATAGTTATTAGTTTTTCTATTCCAAGATAATTATTAAAATATCCATTATAGCTCATCTCTTCATTTGAGAAAAGTGTTTTTGTTATTTTCAGTATTTTGCTTAGCATATAAAGTCAGTAAGAGCAGGCTGGGTTAATTCAAAAGAGCTGGCTTCCTAATTAAACTGCATACTCCAGTTGTATTCAGAAACAGCTGTTTTCTTGTTTAGTCCAAAACGAGAGCACAGAACCCCAAAGCATCAGATAACTCCATTGTGGTTCCTCTTCCAGCCAAACACATGCACACAAAATTTTACATTGATAATTCTGTCAACCTATCAGGAAGACAGTAGGCAATGAATAAGTTGCCTTCAGTGTGCATGTGTCTGCTTTATTCTAAAAAACATCTAATTTTTATTTACCGTCTTCATCCCAAAAGTAGACAGTTTATTGAAGCCTGGATTAATTGTGCTATATATCACTATTTTCAAAAATCACTTCATATAGAAAAAAATTTTTCCCGTTTACTTCTCCATGTACCAGGAGTGCATCTGAATTATTCCTAACCATGGGAATTATATGATTTTATTACTGTGTTAAAGTCCAACAGCAAATTTATAATAGACAGTGGTAGCAGATTTTCCAACTACCTAAAAGTTCATGTGCACTAAATCATTGAATACAATCATAATTATTATTGCCTTCTTCCTAATGCTAAAGAATAAAATCAATTTATATATTTTTTACTTTAGTAATTCATTTATCAAAGAAAATACAGTTGATTTAATCGCTAATTTATGTTAAATAGATAAAAATTAATATATGCTTAGATTCACTTTAAAATTCCAGGAATATGTGAAGTTTTCTTTATCTGAAGAGAATTAAGGCAATATTTTATCTTACAAGTAAATTAAAGCTAAAGTGCTTATTGGTGTCCCTCAGTGCAGATGACACTGATACGTATTTCTTTTTTCTCCATAATTTGGCTCAGTAATTTATAAATATTTTGAGGAAAAATGTTAATTTCAAAAAAAAAAACGTTATTTACATTTGAAAACTATCTTTTAGTCTAGAGAGTGAGTGGGACCCCGATGATACGACAGCAAAGCCCGTGTGAGTCACCTCACACGCACAGATTCCACTCCCAACAATAAAGTCCCTAAACGTTCTACAAGGAGGAACTCTAAAAGCTTCCAGAATCTCTCCTGCCCTGCAAGGAACCCATAAGGTTTTGACTCTATCACAGGCCTGGTAAAGTTTTACAACTCATTCTCCTCTTACACCATTGCCTCAGCCATTGTCCATGCCAAGTGTACCTCAGCCTGTGCTTTGTCTCTTCCCCCGCAGCTATTTTTCTTGCTACTTTGGGCAATGCCCCTCCATGTTTCCAAGACCCTCTCACCCTCAACAGAGTTAGACCCCACAAACTGCTTGTCTTCTCACTTTATCTCTCCTGGGAGCAGGACCTAGATCATTGCCAGTGGTTCTGAAATAAAGGGACTGTGAGATAATCCCCCCATAGTCTCTACCGCAAAACTAAGTTTGGGGAATGTTTCATTTTCTTGATGTCTTCCTAACTTGCATTACTTAAGATTTGTACAGAATAACATAAGGGCAAAGTTGTTTTCCAGTTTAGCAACCCACTGATTATTCAGCTGGTTTGAGTCTCTGAGCCCATCCTCCATCACGTTTCATTTTCTTACACAAATCTTCCATGAAAACTCAGTTTAGAGAATAATATAAATTCTCAGTAAAGACTTGGTAACTGTTTCAATAAACCATTGATAAGTATTTGTAGGACTCCTTCATGACTCTGAGAAGGCAAGTTTGGATTCTAATCTTTGAACGATGAGATACGTGAAAGCATAAAATAAGTGATGCTGTACTGGATTAAACCAATATTCCCCTTGGTCCATACTCTCTCCAACAGTGACTTTAAGGGCCGTTTGATAGAATAATACAGTGTTTGCTCTCCATGATGATATTTGCAAGTTAACCTAAATATCAGTAATATCCCTCCTATAAGCTATTACAAATCTAAAATGTGAACCATGTTATTGGGAAAGCTTCCCACCAGTCATTCCTAGTCATAAATTGCCCTTTAGATAGTGGCAGAATTGATTGTTATCAGTCCCCCTGTCTTCTGACTTGACAATCAGCATGACCTTTTTTCATAAGTTCTCTGATACCCTAACTCTGCTGTCCTCTTGTTTTGTCAGGCACTCCAGGGTTTCTCAGCCTTGGCACTATTGGCATTTGGGGCTTGATAATTCTTTGTTGACGGGGAATATGTTGTGTATTGTAGGATGTTTAGCAGCCTCCCAGGCCTCTACCCACTAGATGCCAGAAGCACTAACCCTCTCCGGTTGTGACAATCAAAAAATGTCTTTCAGACATTGCCAAATTTCCCCTGGGGGTCAAACGGACCCCACCCACACCCCACAGTTGAGAACTACTGCTCTATTTTAAGGAAACTTTGCTTTCATTTTCCCATTACGTGCACATATATAAGTAGTGATGTTGGAGTTACAGACTACCCTACTTAAAAACAACAGCTTCATGTAAAGATGTATCCAGCTATGTGAGGCTCAATGTGATGAATATGATTAAGATGTCTCTTAATCAGATTCAGATATCTCCTGACTACCATTTATTTCCTTTGCTTAAGAAACTTAGCTGTATGCTAAATCTTCACAGAGGCCATGGAAAATTAACGGTATGCTAATGTTATTATTATTATTACTTAGCAATCCCAATAATGTGGTCATAATTGTCCCTGATTTTAACATGGTTATCCTTCAGCTGACATAAAAAAGGAAGTCTTTTTTTATTTGAATGTCTCTTTTATCCCCATAAACCATGTGCACAATGCAAGATCTCTGAACATACTGGAACAGCTTTGTTTTTACCACTCTTTTACTAAACTTTTTCGTACTTGATGAGTCTTTTCTTTCTTTTACCCCTATTTCTGCTTCCCTGTTACTGTGGGTGTGTTTAAGCAGCAGCCTCTTACCCACTGCTGTATCTCACACGAAGGAGAGAGAATGTTTGATAGACCTCCAACTGTTGGCATCTCCCTTGTGAGAAAATGTTTTGACCATGTCTGCCTGCTTGCATAGTCACTGACTGGAAAAGCAATATCGTTCCCAAGATCACAGGAGAAAACATGCCTGGGCCAGGACCATAAAGGCTGAATACTGCCCTGTCCTTAAACTCACTGGCAGGCATAGGTCTATATTACATTTCAAATTGAATTTTTCCATATGAACAATCTTAGTATATGGGTCACATTTTTTTTTTAGTTGATTTAGTTTGATTTAGTTTTTTATTGTAGAGACATAAAACACGGAAGACTATATGACTTAAACTGGTCATGAAAGTAATTATATGCCCAAATATCTAAGTTATGAAATAAAATTTCATGTTTTATTGTATTTTGTTTGCTTTTTTTTTTAACATCTTTATTGGAGTGTAATTGCTTTACAATGGTGTGTTAGTTTCTGCTTTATAACAAAGTGAATTAGTTATACATATACATATGTCCCGATATCTCTTCCCTCTTGCATCTTCGTCCCACCCACCCTCCCTATCCCACCCCTCTAGGTGGTCGCAAAGCACCGAGCTGATCTCCCGGTGCTATGTGGCTGCTTCCCACTAGCTGTCTGTTTTACATTTGGTAGTGTATATATGTCCATGCCACTCTCTCACTTTGTCCCAGCGTACCCTTCCCCCTCCCCGTATCCTCAGCTCCATTCTCTAGTAGGTCTGCATCTTTATTCCCATCTTGCCCCTACGTTCTTCATGACCTTTTTTTGTTTTTTTCTTTTAGATTCCATATATATGCGTTAGCATACAGTATTTGCTTTTCTCTTTCTGACTTACTTCACTCTGTATGACAGTCTCTAGGTCCATCCACCTCACTACAAATAACTCAGTTTCATACCTTTTTATGGCTGAGTAATATTCCACTGTATATATATGCCACATTTTCTTTATCCATTCATCTGTCGATGGACACTTAGGTTGCTTCCATGTCCTGGCTATAGTAAATAGAACTGCAATGAACATTTTGGTACATGACTCTTTTTGAATTATGGTTTTCTCAGGGTATATGCCCAGGAGTGGGATTGCTGGGTCTCATGGTAGTTCTATTTTTAGTTTTTTAAGGAAGCTCCATACTGTTCTCCATAGTGGTTGTATCAATTTACATTCCCACCAACAGTGCACGAGGGTTCCCTTTTCTCCACATTTATTGTTTGTAGATTTTTTGATGATGGCCATTCTGACCGGTGTGAGATGGTACCTCATTGTAGTTTTGATTTGCATTTCTCTAATGATTAATGATGTTGAGCATTCTTTCATGGGTTTGCTGGCAATCTGTATATCTTCTTTGGAGAAATGTCTATTTAGGTCTTCTGCCCATTTTTGGACTGGGTTCTTTGGTTTTTGATAGTGAGGTGCTTGTAAATTTTGGAGATTAATCCTTTGTCAGTTGCTTCATTTGCAAATATTTTCTCCCATTCTGAGGGTTGTCTTTTCGTCTTTATGGTTTCCTTTTCTGTGTGAAAGCTTTTAAGTTTCATTAGGTCCCATTTGTTTATTTTTGTTTTTATTTCCATGTCTCTAGGAGACGGGTCTAAAAGGATCTTGCTGTGATTTATGTCATAGAGTGTTCTGCCTATGTTTTCCTCTAAGAGTTTGATGGTGTCTGGCCTTACATTCTGTTTCAAGTTTATTTTTGTGTATGGTGTTAGGGAGAGTTCTAATTTCATTCTTTGACATGTAGCTGTCCAGTTTTCCCAGCACCACTTATTGAAGAGGCTGTCTTTTCTCCACTGTATATTCTTGCTTCCTTTATCAAAGATAAGGTGACCATATGTGCGTGGGTTTATCTCTGGGCTTTCTATCCTGTTCCATTGATCTGTAATTCTGTTTGTGTGCCAGTACCATACTGTCTTGATTATTGTAGCTTTGTAGTATAGTCTGAAATCAGGGAGCCTGATTCCTCCAGCTCCATATTTCTTTCTCAAGATTTCTTTGGCTATTCGAGGTCTTTTGTGTTTCCATATAAATTGTGAAATTTTTTGTTCTAGTTCTGTGAAAAATGCCAGTGGTAGTTTGATAGGGATTGCATGAATCTGTAGATTGCTTTGGGTAGTAGAGTCATTTTCACAATGTTGATTCTTCCAATCCAAGAACATGGTATATCTCTCCATCTATTTATATCATCTTTAAATTCTTTCATCAGTGTCTTATAATTTTCTGCATACAGGTCTTTTGTCTCCTTAGGTAAGTTTATTTCTAGATATTTTATTCTTTTTGTTACAATGGTAAATGGGAGTGTTTTCTTAATTTCACTTTCAGATTTTTCATCATTATTTTATAGGAATGCAAGAGACTTCTGTGCATTAATTTTGTATCCTGCTACTTTACCAAATTCATTGATTAGCTCTAGTAGTTTTCTGGTAGCATCTTTAGGATTCTCTACATATAGTATCATGTCATCTGCAAACAGTGACAGCTTTATTTCTTCTTTTCCAATCTGGATTCCTTTTATTTCTTTTTCTTCTCTAATTGCTGTGGCTAAAACTTCCAAAACTACGTTGAATTGCAGTGGTGAGAGTGGGCAACCTTGTCTTGTTCCTGATCTTAGTGGAAATAGTTTCAGGTTTTCACTATTGAGAATGATGTTGAATGTGGGTTTGTCGTACATGGCCTTTATTATGTTGAGGAAAGTTCCCTCTATGCCTACTTTCTGGAGGGTTTTTATCATAAATGGGTGTTGAATTTTGTCGAAAGCTTTCTCTGCATCTATTGAGATGATCATATGCTTTTTCTCCTTCAATTTGTTAATATGGTGTATCACGTTGATTGATTTGCATATATTGAGGAATCCTTGCATTCCAGGGGTAAACCCCCCTTGATCATAATGTATGATCCTTTTAATGTGCTTTTGGATTGTGTTTGCTAGTACTTTGTGGAGGATTTTTGCATCTATGTTCATCAGTGATATTGGCCTGTAGTTTTCTTTCTTTGTGACATCTTTGTCTGGATTTGGTGTCAGAGTGATAGTGGCCTCGTAGAATGAGTTTGGGAGTGTTCCTGTCTCTGCTATATTTTGGAAGAGTTTGAGAAGGATAGGTGTTAGGTCTTCTCTAAATATTTGATAGAATTCGCCTATGAAGCCATCTGGTCCTGGGCTTTTGTTCGTTGGAAGATTTTTAATCACAGTTTCAATTTCAGTGCTTGTGATTTGTCTGTTCATATTTTCAATTTCTTCCTGGTTCAGTCTCGGAAGGTTGTGCATTTCTAAGAGTTTGTCCATTTCTTCCAGGTTGTCCATTTTATTGGCATATAGTTGCTTGTAGTAATCCCTCATGATCCTTTGTATTTCTGCAGTCTCACCTGTTACTCCTCCTTTCTCATTTCTAATTCTGTTGATTTGAATCTTCTCCCTTTTTTTCTTGATGAGTCTGGCTAATGGCTTATCAATTTTGTTTATCTTCTCAAAGAACCAGCTTTTAGTTTTATTGATCTTTGCTATCGTTTCCTTCATTTCTTTTATTTCCGATCTGATCTTTATGATTTCTTTCCTTCTGCTAACTTTGGGGGTTTTTTGTTCTTTCTGTAATTGCTTTAGGTGTAAGGTTAGGTTGTTTATTTGAAATGTTTCTTGTTTCCTAAGGTAGGATTGTATTGCTATAAACTTCCCTCTTAGTACTGCTTTTGCTGCATCCCATAGGTTTTGGGTCGTCATGTTTTCATTGTCGTTTGTTTCTAGGTATTTTTTGAATCCTCTTTGATTTCTCCAGTGATCTCTTGGTTATTAAGCAGTGTGTTGTTTAGCTTCCATGTGTTTGTATTTCTTACAGATTTTTTCCTGTAATTGATATCCAGTCTCATAGAGTTGTGGTTAGAAAAGATACTTGATATGATTTCAGTTTTCTTAAATTTACCAAAGCTTGATTTGTGACCCAAGATACGATCTATCCTGGAGAACGTTCCATGAGCACTTGAGAAGAATGTGTATTCTGTTGTTTTTGGATGGAATGTCCTATAAATATCAGTTAAGTCCATCTTGTTTAATGTATCATTTAAAGCTTGTGTTTCCTTATTTATTTTCATTTTGGATGATCTGTCCATTGGTGAAAGTGGGGTGTTAAAGTCCCCTACTATGATTGTGTTACTGTCGATTTCCCCTTTTATGGCTGTTAGCATTTGCCTTATGTATTGAGGTGCTCCTATGTTGGGTGCATAAATATTTACAATTGTTATATCTTCTTCTTGGATTGATCCCTTGATCATTATGTAGTATCCTTTTCTTCTCTTGTAATAGTCTTTGTTTTAAAGTCTATTTTGTGTGATATGAGAATTGCTACTCCAGTTTTCTTTCGATTTCCAGTTGCATGGAATATCTTTTTCCATGCCCTCACTTTCAGTCTGTATGTGTCTCTAGGTCTGAAGTGGGCCTCTTGTAGACAACATATATACGGGTCTTGTTTTTGTATCCATTCAGCCAGTCTATGTCTTTTGGTTGGAGCATTTAATCCATTTACAGTTAAGGTAATTATCGATATGTTTGTTCCCATTACCATTTTCTTAATTGTTTGGGGTTTATTTTTGTAGGTCTTTTCCTTCTCTTGTGTTTCCTGCCTAGAGAAGTTCCTTTAGCATTTGTTGTAAAGCTGGTTTGGTGGTGCTGAATTCTCTTCGCTTTTGCTTGCCTGTAAAGGTTTTTATTTCTCTGTCTAATCTGAATGAGATCCTTGCTGTGTAGAGTAATCTTGGTTGTACGTTTTTGCCTTTCATCACTTTAAATATGTCCTGCCACTCCCTTCTGGCTTGCAGAGTTTCTGCTGAAAGAGCAGCTGTTAACCTTATGGGGATTCCCTTGTATGTTAGTTGTTGCTTTTCCCTTGCTGTTTTTAATATTTTTTCTTTGTATTTAAGTTTTTGATAGTTTGATTAATATGTGTCTTGGTGTGATTTTCCTTGGATTTATCCTGTATAGGCCTCTCTGTGCTTCCTGGGCTTGATTGACTATTTCCTTTCCCATATTAGGGAAGTTTTCAACTATAATCTCTTCAAATATTTTCTCAGTCCCCTTTTTTTTTCTCTTCTTCTTCTGGAACCCCTGTAATTCAAATGTTGTTGTGTTTAATATTGTCCCAGAGGTGTCTGACACTGTCCTCAGTTCTTTTCATTCTTCTTTTCTTTATTCTGCTCTGCGGTAGTTATTTCCACTATTTTATCTACCTGGTCATTTATCTGTTCTTCTGCCTCAGTTATTCTGCTATGGATTCCTTCTAGAGAATTTTTAATTTTATTGTGTTGTTCATCATTGTTTATTTGCTCTTTAGTTCTTCTAGGTCCCTGTTAAACATTTCTTGTATTTTCTCCATTCTGTTTGCAAGATTTTTCATCATCTTTACTATCATTACTCTGAATTCTTTTTCATGTAGACTGCCTATTTCCTCTTCATTTGTTTGGTTTGGTGGGTTTTTACCTTGCTTCTTCACCTGCTGTGTATTTCTCTGTCTTCTCATTTTGCTTACCTTACTGTGTTTGGGGTCTCCTTTCTGCAGGCTGCAGGTTCGTAGTTCCCATTGTTTTTGCTGTCTGTCCCCAGGGGCTAAGGTTGGTTCTGTGGGTTGTGTAGGCTTCCTGGTGGAGGGGACTAGTGCCTGTGTCCTGGTGGGTGAGGCTGGATCTTGTCTTTCTGGTGTGCAGGACCACATCCGGTGGTGTGTTTCGGGTTGTCTGTTGCCTTATTATGATTTTAGGCAGCCTCTCTGCTAATGGGTGGCATTGTGTTCCTGTCTTGCTAGTTGTTTGGCATAAGGTGTCCAGCACTGTAGCTTGCTGGGCGTTGAGTGGAGCTGGGTCTTAGCACTGAGGTGGAGATCTCAGAGCTTTTGCCATGTGATATTACGTGGGGCCCGGTGGTCACTGGTAGACCAATGTCCCAACTTGGCTCTCCCACCTCAGAGGTTCAGGCCTGACACCTGGCTGGAGCACCAAGACTCTGTCAGCCACATGGCCAGGCACGTTGGGAGTTTCTTGCCTTTTGAGAAGTCTGAGGTCTTCTGCCAGTGTTCAGTAGGTGTTCTGTAGGAGCTGTTCCACATGTAGATGTATTTTTGATGTATTTGTGGAGAGGAAGGTGATCTCCACGTCTTACTCCTCCGCCATCTTGAACTTCTCCTATACATATCTTTGCCCTCCATAAATTACGAGCCTGAGAGTTACTGTGTCTGTTTAATGTTGTTTGTTGGGAGGGAATTTGAAATCCTTGATGGATAGTGCTGGTAAGAATTGAGATTCAAACCAGAGGAAGGGGAGAAGGCAGGAATGGGAGGAGTTGACAGGGACCACACCATTCCATGCTTACCAGCTACTAAGCAAAGTCAGCTTCACACACAGAGATCAGGAATCAGTCCTGAGCTCTCCAACCCCCAGAGCTTATTGGTTTGTTATATGCCAGAGTAGGAGTTCTCAAACAGCTAGGCCTTAGAATCACCTTGGGCACTTGTGTGAAAATATCAGTGCCCAGACTCTACCCTAAACGTGCTACTCTTTGGGAGATACTCCTTTATATTTGTGAAAGCTCCTTTGTAGACACAGAGTTACGGAATTTTGCTAGAGAATGTTCTTCCAGCCTCATCGAAGGAATAACATATCTACTTCAGGCCCTTTGATCTCAGGCTATAAACTTCCAATTGACCTGACTAAATATGAGTCTATAAGCCATTACACACAGCCATGTGAAACCAACAGGAATCAACTTTCCAACATTCATATTCGCCCCCGAGTTCCCACCTTAGTACTGGACGTGTAGGATATTCTCTATGAATGATTACAATTCGATTGAGACAGAGCTCCCCAAAACTTCATAGATTTGTCAAGGAATAAGATTAGGAAAGGTAGCAAGTAAGAACAGTAAAATAGTAATATGGTGGATGCACAGAAGCCATGCCTAAAAATACGCAGTCAATTTTAGTCATTTACAGTAATTATGTTTATAAATTCACCATGAACACTGAATTAGTGAATTCTAAACCAATGCTCCTAGAGGAAATGCAGGATTAGGTTCTTGAGAGCCTCTGGTCACAAGATTTTCATCAACCAGTCAATACATAACCTTGTTTTACGTGTATGTCTGTCTAAAGACACTTAATTTAATACAGTTGAGTCATCAAAATTGAACTCATGTACTGTCACTTGCACCTAAACAAAGCTTAACTAGTACACATACTTTATCTGTGGGACAGGCACCTCAGCCCTCTTGTACTTAGTCACACTAGACAACACTGCAACACTATGCTTAGGGACCATTTTAAACAGCAAAATCACCAACAAAGAGCACAAAAATGTGAAAAACATGGCACTAAATAGATCATAAAAAGGGCACTTGTTTACTGTTTGAGAGCTGAAACAATAAGACGGAGCATGAGAAACATTGCAAGACATTGGGAGGTACAAACATTCCTCCCTCAGCTGGGAATATGTGCATTGGGCAGCTCAGATGTGTCACCACTCTGCGCCAGTGCATGTATTCAACTGTGACAGCACCACACGCGTTGATTTGGGGGTTACAAGTAAATTTTAGTGAGTAGGCAAATTTGCAAATAGGAAATCCACAAATAATGAGGATTAGCTGTATTTTGAAACTATTAAAAGTACACAGTCGTTTTATAAAACCTGTAAGTCTTTATAGTAAAGATGAAGAAGGAAAAGGTCAGGCATAGGAAATTGGATCGAAAGTGTAACCTACTATATTCCTAGCATGGCTCATGCATACGACTTTTTTTTTTTTTTTTTTTTTTTTTTTTTGAGGTACGCAGGCCTCTCACTGTTGTGGCCTCTCCTGTTACGGAGCACAGGCTCAGCGGCCATGGCTCACAGGCCCAGCCGCTCCGCGGCACGTAGAATCTTCCCGGACCGGGGCACGAACCCGTGTCCCCTGCATCGGCAGGCGGACTCTCAACCACTGCGCCACCAGGGAAGCCCACGACTTTTTTCTTCAGTTCCTTTCTTTGTCTTTGGATGGAATAAAAGGGCCATAACTTCTTTAAGGCAGAGACTGTGTCTCGTTTAAAATTGAATCCCCAGCATCAGACACAAAGCAGGTATTCAGTAAACGTTTACTGAATGAAGGAAGGATCAGGCAAAGAAATAGGAGCAGCTGTACTAAGGTGTATATTAACCTTCCAAATCAGACCTGACCCTGTCGAACGTCAGCAGTGATGGTGTTGCTCACGGGCAGATGGTCAACAGTGTGCAGAGGGCTGCAGTGGGCTTGGTAAAATTGCCACGTCTCCTTCAGTCTCTCCAGTTTCCTTCCCTTATCGCCCATCACTAGGGAATAGTCCAGTCCCAAAAGAGGCAGTGGGTGACCCAAATGATTCTTTAGTTTGCAGAAATCTTTTTTCAAAAGGGGGAGTGGTGGCATTCTGATGTTTCCTGCCTTCTTGGTTATCTGCCATCAGTTTTCACTCTCCCCAAACCAGCTCACTTAGATCACCAGGAAATAAATGCATGGAAGCAGCACTTGTTTAGCAATTTGATGTCGTATACATATGGCACTTGGTGTGACTTGGCATACAGGTCTTACCAGTCCCCAGGTCTGGGGGTAAACCAGTTGTCCATTTCTCTCACTTCTACTCTGGAATTCATCATTGCTAAAGAAAAGCACAGAATTGTGGTGGTTGTCTCTGTGTCTTACTTGTGGTTCCCAGCCTCAGTGAGGCCCGTGGTCTTGATCATCTTTTTGTTCTTCCTGACTGACTCCCTACCCCATGCTTTACAGTGCCTGGTCATGGTAAGGTCCACGTAACCTCTTACTCCAGGCTGACTTTGTCTCCCTGCTTTCTCTGTATTTCTGTTACTTCCCCTTCCTTCTCCAGCTGCTTTCAGATCATAGAAAGAAGTGCCCTCCTTTCTATGGCCGACCTCTCCACTTGTATTTTTGGTCATTTTCCCCTCCCACATTTTTCTAGCCTCACTCAACCAATGATCTGCATCCTCACTCCTCCACCCCTTTGGTGTCTTTATAGTTTATTCATTTAACACATATATATTGAATGCCTGCTGTTTTTCCAGGCACTGTGATAGAATGTTGTCTGGATGGTGTAATGGTGAATTAAACAGAAATAGTCCCTCCACTTACAGAACTTACAGCCTAATGAGTGAAAATAACTGTAATTAATGAGTCATAAAACTAAAACATAAGCAGTGAAAGGACAGTGAAGGGAAGCTGTGAGGCCTTGTGGTGAGAAGTGGATGGGGTGGTTTTTGTAAGGGGGTGGGGGGCAGGAGGATACATTTGAGGCATTAGAAACAGCTTGTGCAGAAGCCCTCAAGTAGCTAGAAGTGCTCATCAGAGAAACTGAAAAACCAGCTGGTCATAGGGGAAGGGATAAGGGATAAAGCACCCGATGGAGGGAGGGACTGTTTCCAGCAGTTTACAGACCGTGTAAAAAAATCCTCCGTATGCCAGCTTTCTGGGTCATTAACACCCCTGCTTTTTTCTGTTTCCTTAATGTTTGTAACAGTGCGCTTACCTCTCCTGTTTCTCTCTCGTTCTCTGGCTTTGCCTGCCACTGTAATACCAGCCTTCTACAAGCTACATGCTGTATGTCTTTTATTTTTCTCTAGCACTTTTTTCTGGATTATCCTCTACCCCTATCATTTCAAATATTACTTTGGTATTTCAGATGTATCAAAGTCTACATCCGTAACTTCGGCTCCTGTTCTGAATTCCCCAAGTGTATTTCTAACCGCCTACTAGAAATTTCCACGTTCATGAAGGTGTCATTCTGGAATCTCTGGTCCAGTGTGCCCAAAACCAAATCAATTTTTAAAAACCCGATTTTTTTCTTCTCTACTCCAGTGTGTTATGGAATCATCATCTACCTTCACCTTTAAGGACTTCTCTCTTGAAAGAACAGTCAAATATCGGGGGTTTTACAGCAGTCTGTTTTGGTAGAGTTCTATATGAAATGCAGGGGAGCAAATGGAAGTGGCCCCTGACCCAAGCTTAATGAGGTCAGGAAAGGCTTTCCAGAGGGGTTGATTTCTAAATTGAGTTTTATGGGAGGAAGAGCATTCCAGGCAGACTGAACAAATATGAAGACATGGCACACAGGCCACCACAAATATTTCATCATGGCTGGAGCCTAGGCTGCAAAGTTAAAAAGAGAGAAAGCTGAACCTGAACGAGGAGATGGGATCAAGAAGATCCTTGTATGGCATGTTAAGGAGCTGGATTTGATCCTGAAGATACTGGGGAGCCATTGGAGGATTTAAAACATGGAGGATGGCATGATCAAATCAGTTGTTTCAAAAGCTCATTCTCTAAGCTCTGAGAAGGGGGGAAAAAAAAAAGCAGTGAAATAAGACCAGGAGAGGCGGTTGCAGCAATCCAAGCCAGCCATAATGCGAAAGTAGGGTTTGGTGAGGAAATCCATGTGAAGGAAAAGGAGCAACCTAGGTTTCTAACGTGACCATCAGTGTGTAAAAGCAGAAGGGCACTTCAGCGTAAGTTGCGCTGTGTGTAGCACCTGTGCAGCAGCCAGGGGGCTCGGGAGAGATTTGCTGAGAACTCAGCCTTGCGAGGTAGTTCTGATGAAGATGGATGGTTCCAAGTGTATGTTCAGAAAAACGACCGTATTTACAAGATTTGCTGAAAACTAACGATTGCCAAATCATTTTGAAGAAAACTGGAGATCCAGGCTCTGGGTATTGATTTGGAAGTCTTTAGCATAAACATACCTGTTGAATCCGTGGGAACAGAGGAGTGTACAGAACTAAAGGGTAGAAGACATTAAGGAGCACCAGCTTTTTTAAAGAGTGCACTGAGGGGGAGGAACCTGGGAAGGAGATTGCTGGAACCAGCCCCCCAGCCCCTACCTGTGGAGGTCTCCACGCTCCCATTCTCCAGTCTTTACTGCACCGTTTACCTGCCTACCAGAGGTACCTTCCTAAAATAGAAATCAAGTTGTGATTTACCAGCTCAGACATCTTAGCTGATGCTGTATTTGTCTTTGAAGTCCAAATCTCTTAGGTTTTAATCTAGCTCTCATCCCTCAGAGATTGAACAGAAGTTCTGACCCACTTTTCCTCATCTCCCAAATCACCCTCCCGAGTATGCTGCCCTGCAGACGCAAAACCTCAAACCTCTGCTTACCCTGTTTTCTCCAGCTGTATAGTTTTTGTGCTACGCCAACTATCAGAAATTCAGTTTATCCCTTAGGAGACAGCTAAATGCTCCCTCTTCTGAGAATCCTTCTCAAAAGCCTCCAGTTGCAATTCAAGGCTTCTGTTCCTTTATATCTGCACATTTTTTTCCTTTATCATAATGTGGATCTCCCTCTGCCTTGTTGGTTGTCTCCATGCCTTCCCCTGTTAGAGTATAAGCTCTCGGAGCCTATAGCTTTGTATCTCCAGGGCACGTAGCGCGGTGCCTTGCCCCTAGAGTGGCTTTCCGTTAAGTATTTATTGTTGTTGTCGTTTTTAATTGGCATAATTAGTATCCCAAACTACAAATCATGAATCAAGATGAAGGCCTTTACTTTTTGTTTTAATATACTTAAAGAAACTGCATCTTAATGCAGGGGAATATTTTGTCCTTAAGGAAAAGCATAATTGGAGGATTTAGCGTCAAATACAACTCAAATAATCAACAATAAATTCTAAAATCAAAGAATCAACAGCAAACTTGTATGAATATTTAAAGTCATAAAATTATGCTCCCAGAAACATAATTTTAGCAACAGAGAAAACCTGAAAGAGCTTATCTAGTCGAGTGGTTTGTAAACTCTCTCCTCTGTAGAGCCCTGTTCCTCAGGGCTCTGTGGGGTAGGTCTGGGGAGGCCAGGTTTGCCAGACCACCAAACCTAGCTTCACCTAGAGAAATTCTACTTTTCAGTGTTTGTATGTGAGGCTTTCAAACAAAATTGTATTGAAAACTAGTTTTGCTTTTAAACCAGTTTGAAAAACAGGATTGTAACCTTCAGGCTACTTCTGTAATCTTGCTGACTCCGGGCCTCCATTTCCTCATCTGTAAAATATAAGAATGGTGCTATGATAGTTCATGCTTTTATTCTGAGCACCTCCTGTACATTTTCAAGTAAGAAAAACAGACCTCAAGAGAAGTTAAGTGGCTTACTGAGGCCATAGAGAGTTAATGACAGAACCAGGATTAGAATTTAACCGACGGCCCTCGTTGTTGGGTTTTTTTCTTTTAAATAAAAATTCCTACAAAGTGGATATAAAACAATTGCAGATATTAATTCTTTGGAAAAGGTAGATATCAGGAGGTATATAAATAGCTTTAAAAATAGAGTTCTAGTATATCATAAATTTGCCTTATTTAAAGCTGGTGTGCTGCTGCAACAAACATAGATTGAACATTTACTTAATTTTACATTCATGCTTCAAGTTTATAGAAATATTTGGAGGGGTTGTTTGCATGGCCCATTTCTCTTTTCCAAAGTTATTTATGAGTTGTTTCTTCTTGGTAAATCTCCAGGTAATCACTGGAGGCACTGAAAATCATTCCATTAATCATTCCTTTCACGTTTGTCTCACTGCATCTAAACTTAAAAATATCACTATGAAGTTGTGAGGGTTTGGGAAGCAAGAGTCTCCGGATTCTGATCCTTTCATTCAACTCCTTTGCTTTGCTCATCTTCCTCTCTCTATCCCCTCCTCTCCAAATCAAGGGTATCCATGAAGAGGAAATGAAGTTCACAAAACAGCTGAGAGGTGTGTGGGGACAAAAGGGCAAGAAGGGCAATCATACTCCTTGGCCTTGATGGGGGGTGCGGGTGCTTATGGGCTGATTGTCTCATAGCCTTGGGCTTTTTTGTTTAAAGATAAAGTGAAACAAAACAGCTCACAGAGACACCTCCTTCTTCCCTCTCCTTCTGCCTCCATACCCATATGGCGCGCTGCTGCTGAGACCAAGGAATGAGTGAGTAAAGGTGTTGAGAAGTGAAGTATTGGTCCTAAAGAAATAAGTGGTGTCCTTTTATAAATCAGTGTCAAGACTTTGTAATGTGGATCTCCTACTAATTTGTGATTCGTAGCATTTGAACATGAAAAAGGACTTGGATATGCCTGCTACAGTAATGCAGTAATACAGTAGGAAACAGGGCAGGAAGCATGTTTAACCTGCTTAAGACAGACTTTCTGAGGACATCACAGCACCCATTTCATATGAAGAGACTACTAGAAGCAGGTTTGGTAAGACCTGCACGTAGTAGTATGTTGTTACTCATTAGTCAGGGTCACAACAAGAAAGGAAAAGTAACGCTGACGTAACAGTGATGTATAATTCAGTCTGACTTCCCTTCCCTCAACCTCTGGAGTAGACTTATATTCTGATTAGAGCCATTATGTTGGGTTTTTTTAATCCAGTAGTTTTACAACATTTCATATACAGTTGGCCTTCCTTATCCACGGGCTACACATCTAAAGAGTCAACCAAACAGGGATCGAAATTATTTGGAAAAAAAATTCCAGAAAGTTTCAAAAAGCAGAGCTTGAATTTGCCATGCTGGCAACTATTTACATTGTATTTACAACTATTAGCATAGCGTTTACATCGTATTAGGTATTATAAGTAATCTAGAGATGATTTAAAGTATACAGGAGGTTGTTAGGTTATATACAAATACTACACCATTATATGAGGCACTTTAGCATCTGCAGATTTTGGTATCTGTGCAGGTGGGAGTGTCCTGGAACCAATCCCCCTTGGATACTGAGGGCCAACTGTACATACATGTATTTAAGGTAAGATGTTGCTCTTGCCTTGGGCAAAGAGAGAGAAGTAATACTTAGACCATGTAAAAGAAGCATCTGACCTTTAATCTGTTGGCTGTGTTTGGAATTTATTTCATAAGTCTGGGGAAAAAACTGAAGAAATTCAGTTACAGTTGATGCTCTCTGAGAGGTTTTGATGGTTTTCTTTTGCTCTATGGGTTTGAGGGCAGGTAGACTATTCTGCAGTCTGCATTAGTCCTTGAATTTAAATTTTCTATGTGTTTGTACTTTTTTCCCCAAACACATTTTAACTGAGTCAGATCATCTTCAAATAGTTGAGAAAAATCCGAGATTGGTTCTTTTGTTGTTCTTTGAAATAGGCTCACTTACTACCACATTCAGGTTTTGCCACTAAGTCTCCTTGCCCTTTAACTGTTGTTTTCATTACATGCTTGATTTAAAGGTCTATAGCCGGCAATAATATTACATAATTATGGTCCAGAAAAGTACAAAATCCTCTTGAAATCTTTATGATAAGAAAAGTAATACTTGTTTAAAGGGACTCAGTGCCAAATCTTGCTGAAATCTGATTGTGAAGGAGGAAATCCAAAAAGGCAAACAAGTTTCAGTAGAGATAAGACTGGGAAAGCAGTAGTTACTCAAAGAAGTTAAGACTGAAAGAGATAGTTGTACTCCTTGTCTTTCAGTTCATTTTGGCTTTTTGTTTTCTGGGGTTTTAAAATTTTAATTAGGTAGATATGGTATATCTCTTTCATTTGTATGTAATTCAAAACTTTAACATAGTAGTGATTTATATTTTCTATGTGAATTTTAAGTAGATCCTTCCCATAGCATGTAATTATCTGTAAAAAAAAAAAAAATTGCAAGTCTGTCTTATAGCAAGATTAAGTTGATTTCTAAACTACTGTCTCATATCAACCACCATTTTCCACAGTATCCTTTCATTTGGAATTAATGTTCAAACTCTAGAGGAACCGTCTAACACTCAGAGTATAATCTGGCACCGCTGAAAGTGCTTATTTGATTTTCTTATGGAGGTGCCATTAATAAAACAGACATACTAAGCAAATTTTGTAGAAGATTTAAAGAGCTTGCAGATTCAAAATTTTACACATAGTTCAGTGAGTAACACCATGAAAATACAGTGTACTGACAGGATTACAAAGGAAAGATGCTGTGTTGAAAGGTAAATTTAGAACTTAAGTAATATAACATAGTATTACCGAATTAATTTAGGCTGACTCACAACTGACTCTTTTTGCCACACACCTGAAAGCTCACTTTCTTTATGAAGAGCGCTTAACCAATCTGGAGAGCTGTTTCCTTGGTTTTCCATGGGCGTGAATAGACACTTGTGATAGACATGCCGATAGACACTTGTGTTCAGAACAGGCATGCTCTCTCCTCATTCATCTAGTTGGTGGGTTTTCAGCGTGTGAATATTGCCTGTGTTGCCTTCTGTGATTTGTGATTTACTCTTTGTTCTTCTTTCACAGCAGTCATTCAAGTCCCAGGATTTCAGACCGGGCTCAGAGTCTATGACACAGTAAGCAGCTTTTCCTCCTAAATAATTTGCAGTGATAAATAGTTGTGTTTTTTTTGTTTTTTTTTTTTAAGGACAATTTATCCATTTCCCTCTTCATAATACCACACTAAAAAAAATTATGAAATGCCTATTTCGAGGCATTAAAGAAAAAAAGCTAATACCCAAAACATTATCATTGTATATGTCTTAGAAATGCCTAAGGTAGATGAGCAAGTTTTGAAGTATTTATTTTAAAAGATCTCTAGGAAGTTTTTGTATTTTTTTGATACTTGCTATATTACTTAATAACATAAATAGAAAACCTCAAAAAAAAACACCGAAAACCTTTGCAAAGCACTTCTCAATTTTTATCATTGCAGATGAGTTTGTACATAATCTGAAGCCCTGACTTCATATTCACACGTCACTAGCAAACTATCACATGAGTGTAACAACCTTGAACAGCTCAGGTGTCTGCTGTGCCCTCCCATCCCACCGCCACTGTCCCCACATTGGGTGCATGCCTACACACATGTGCACACAGAGAATCCCTGCTGAATGTCCTTCAGGAAAATATTGCGTTGGCCAAAAAGTTCAGGGGTTTCCATAATGTCTTACAGAAAAACCCGAATGAACTTTTGGGCCAACCCAATATTTATTCGTTAACCCTGCTATGCACTTTGACATTTAGAATATGTCTCTTCCAGGTCAGAAATTCCGATTTACATGACACTCTAATTTACAGGCATTATCAGATAAAACCGTGCATTATTTTATAATATTTCATTCTACAGATGAAAGACAAATAGAATTTTTAAATGGTATTTTTAAGAGTCACAGAATCATGACCTAGAAGATCCCTTAGAAATTCTACATTCCCTCTGTTTTACATTCAGGAAAACTAAGAGGAAAGACCTTGTGCAAATGTCACAAGGCACATTTATGTCAGCGCTTGAACCAAGCAAGACCTAAGTTTCCTGATTCTCAGACTACCAGGGTGTGTGTGTGTTTGTTTTTTATACTATATTCAGAGTTATTAGCCTCCTTGGTAAGATGTCATCTTTTTGTAAGTTTAAAAAATCTTTCTTTTTGAGAGATAAAATTATATTGATGATTATGTGATTATATATAGCCCTGTATTACATCAGAGCACAGTCACTCACATTATCACATTTGAGTCTCCCCATTTCCTTGCAGACCACTGCTCTGACCCCTCTTTTGCACGTGGAGAACCATGATCTGAGGGAGGTAGTAAGAGGCAGACCCAGTGCCAGAACACAGATCCTGTGTTTCCCAATCTGCTGTTCTTTCCATGCTTTCTCTCTGCCTATCACACGACACAAATACACATCCCAGGTCTTTCAGTTTTTTGTTTTTGTTATATCTGCCAGGTATGTTTTCAGTTCCGATCTCTGAACAATTGAAATTTTACATAATAATTGATCACATAATAACTGGCTCTGAGGAGTATACTCAGTGACAGATCACCCACGTAAAAAAATACGCTGGATCAGTGAGGACAAACTCCGTTTCAACAATCAAAAATGACCATATTTTAATACATTATGGGAACAGTCCTCTCTATGAACATTTTAATAAAATTTTTTAGAACTTTTATCTAATATGTGAATGAAAGGTTCTGTAGTCACTCTGACTACTTTGGATACGTATTTTCAGGTGACAGAGAGATCCACATAATGCTCTCCAGATTAAAATTCAAAAAAGCCTCAAAAACCATCCCAGCTTGTTTCTAAGGCTGTCAGGGTAGCTTGGCTTCTCTTTTTGAACATAGAGCGCTTAAGAAACTTCTGAAAATAAATTTTCATGAGAAGTTCAGATATGTCTAAATGCTCAAGTTCATCTAAAGCCTTTGGGCTTTCCCTGTACTCATAATTTCTTAGAAGTAAGGATGAATTAAGATACATTTCTCATGACTTAAGAACTGTAGGCAAGTTGAAGGTGGAAATACTATAGCCCAGTATGTCATTTCTTTATTTCTCTAATTTACTTAAATGAGTCCATTGTACCCAAGTAAATGGATAGAGGCTAATTTTTTTGTTTCTTTGCAGCCTTGCCATTCAGTTACTAACATCTGCTCATTAGTTGGTTGACCAAACTTTGTAAATGAGCCACATAGGACTGCCTCTCACCACTTTCCACTTGAATTTCTTGTCTCATTTATACTTTTTAATTTTTTTTCAGAAATGTCAATCACTTCTGTGCAAACAGTTTTTACACATTTTAATAAAGCTACACTCTCTTACCTTAAAAAGATACCAAGAAGAAACTTTTATAGGTTAATTTAAAGGCATTTTCTTGAAAGTCTTAAACTTTTACCTTTTATATCTCATGCCCCTATGATGTTATGATCTGCTGCCCAAGTCAGAGTTTGTAACGAAGCTTCCACAAATATGTTATAATCCATTAGTATTAGTATTAGTGTTCCCTAGTTACTAATATATTTTATCTTGAGTTTGTTGGGTTTTTTTTTTTAAACATAGAATGTTTTATTTCATTAGCAGGTTTGGTCAGAGAGAAGTTAGTTCAGATGGTCAATAATATTAAAGGCCTTTATTTGTGAACCCTCATATGTGAACTGAATGAATGAATGAATGCAATCTCTTCTTAATGTAGTGCAGCCATAAGTGTTAACTCCAAGTATCCGATCTCTCCTCCACTATATATTTTTCCATCTTTATAATAATCCTATTCCAGACTTCTTCAATTTCTTCTTCTTTTCATGAGAAGAAATTAGTTTACCTTTTTCCCCTAAAATACCCTACTACTTGCAACTTTTTTTTAAAATTTCTTCTTTTGATTATTCACTTTTCAGCCTTTTTCTCCTCCTCCCATTCCCCGCCCTTTCTGAAATCAGAATTATCCATTGTCAGGAGTGTGACATCACAGAGTTCCTTATATATTCTAAATATGTTCTTTATCAGATACATGATTTGCGGATATTTTCTCCCGGTCTCTGTTACGCCTTTTCATTCTTTTAACAGTAGCTTTTGAAAAGCAAACTTTTTTTTATTTTGATGAAGTCCAATTTGTCAATTTTTTTCTTTTATATGTCATGCTTTAGTATAGTATCTAAGAAACCTTTGCCAAAGTTACAAAGGTTTTCTCCTATGTTTTCTTGTAAAAGTTTTATAATTCAAATTGGTTTCATATTTAAGTCTATGATCTGTTTTGTGTTCATTTTTGTATATGATGTGAGGTTTGGATCAGAGGATTCTGTTTTGTTTTGTTTGCATTTGGATATCCAGTTGTTCTAGCATCATTTGTTGAAAAAACAGCCATGTCTCAACTGAATGGTCTTTGCACCTTCATTGAAAATCAATTGTCATTATAAGGGTAGGTCTGTTTCTGGACATACTCTTATCCATTGATCTACTTCTGTCTTTACACCAGTAACACACGGTCTTGATTACTGTAGTTTTATAATATGTCTTGGAATCAGGTATTATTGGTCCTCCAGTCTTGTCCTTTTTTAAAGTCGGTTTAACTATTCAGGGTCCTTTGTATGTCCTCATCAATTTAGAATAAGTTTTTCAGTTTCCACAACATAGGCTTCTGGAATCCCAACTTGTATTGCCTTGAATCCAAAGATAAGTTTGGGGAGAACTGACATGTCGACAATATTCAGTCATCTGCCTCATTAACATGAAATATTTCTCCATTTATTTAGGCCTTCTTCAATTTCTCTCAACACTGATTGTTAGTTTTCAGCGTATAAGTCCTGCACATACTTGGCTGATTTATTCCTGTATATCTCATTGGTAAATGGTACTATTTTTCAATTTCAATTTGCAATTGTTTGTTGCTAATTTATGGGAATACTACTGATTGTTGTATGTTGATCTTGTATCATGCTACCTTACTAAACTATCTTGTTAGTTTTAATAACTTTTTGGTAGACTTCACCAGGTTTTCTATATAGACAGTCATACATATAAAAGCCAGTTTAGCTTCTTCTTTTCCAATCTGGATGCCTTTCCTCCCTCCCTCCTTACTGCACTGGCTAGAACCTCCAGTACAATGTTGAATAGAAATGATGAGAGTATATATTCTTATCTTCTTTTGTCCTGAAGGGAAGTGAGTGGGAAAGCATTCAGTCTTTCACCACTAAGTACATCATCATAGGTTTTTTAGTAAATGCCCTTTATTCCTTCATTTCCTAGTTTGCTGAGAGTTTGTATCAGGAATGGATGTTGGATTTTTGTCAAATGCTTGTTCTGCACCTACTAAGATAATCATATGATTTTTCTTTTTAAATGTGCTAATATGGTAAATTACATTGGTTTTCAAATGTTAAACCAACTTTTCATTCTTTGAATAAACCCCACTTTGTCATGGCGTGTTACCCTTTTTATAAATTGGTGGACGTGATTTGCTAAAATTTTATTTAGAGTTGTTTGTATTTTGTTCAAGAGAAATATGGGTCTGTAGTTTTATTTTCTTGTACTGTCTTAGTCTGGTTTTGCTATCAGAGTAAGCTGGCTTCATGGAATGCCATTCTTAAGAAGAATTCTCTCCTCTTCAGTTTTCTGGAAGAGTCTGTGAGGATATGATATTACTTTTTCCTTTTGTAATTTCTATTTATTTATTGATATTCTCTATTTGATGAGCTGTTGTTCCCATACTTCCCGTTAGTTAAGTATGTTTTTCTTGCATTCTTTGAATGTATTTATAATAGTGGATTTCAAGTCTTTGTCTAGAAAGTCCGATGTCTGGGCTTCCTAAGGGACCATTTCAGTTGATTGCTTTTTCCCTTGTATGGTGCGTACTTTCTTGTTTCTTTGCATGTCTTGTAACCTTTTATTGAAAACTGGATATTTTGAATGCTATAATGTGACAACTCTGGAAATTAGATTTTTCCCCCTCCCCGGGGTTTGTTGTTGTTGCTACTTATTGTAGTTGTTCGTTGCTTGTTAACGTCTCTGAACAAATTCTTTAATTCTTTAGTTGTAATGTGTTTGTCCACAGGAGTCTTTGCTCAGTTAGATTAGTGATCAGCTAATAATTGGAAACCGATTTCCTTAAACACCTGGAACCAGTAGGTCCCCCAGTCTTACCAGGTAGGGGCTCTGTGTGTGCTGTGCACACCTTCAACACCCAGCCAGGCAGTTGACACCTCTGTCTTAGCCTTCACTTCCTGTTAGCATAGAGTGTTAAGGTCAGCCAGCGGTGAGGGCTTAAGGCCTTCTCAGGTCTTTCCTGTGCATGCACACAGCCCTACACATGTGTAAGACCTTCTAGACTCCCAGGACTAAGTCTGAGCTTTTCAAAACCCTCATGGACAGCTTATTCCCCCAGCTTTTCCTTTGAAGTTTTTAGTCTGTTGTTTGCCTACTGTTATCCACCACTCATGCAGCCCTGAAGTTAATTGTAATTGCCTCCCAGGGAAAAGGCAAGCTCTAAGATAAGTCAAATGCAGACAGCCTTACAAGTGGTATCTTCCAGGAAACCACCACACAGGTCAGATAATGACAATTCCTTGGGAATGAGGATTTGAAAGAGCTCCAGCCCTGTTCTGCTCCTTCCAGTGGATGCCAGGTTGCTGGCTTTCACCATAAACGCAGGCTCTTCTTTTTCAAGGTACCCACAGAGCCAGACAGTGGGGATGGGATAAGGTAAGTTAAAATGCCACAAAGCTCACTGTTCTTACCAAGTGTCAACCATTCTTCTTGAATAAACATTCTCCAGGTTACTACAAGCTATTGGCTAATTTCCAGAATCTAAAAAAGTTGATTCTAACTATACTTGCCAGTTTTCTCATAGCCTATTTGGAGCAGAAATTTTTCAGAAGTCCTTATACCACCGTTTTTACTGATGTCACTCTATTTCTTCTTCAGATGTTGTGTAGACTCACCAGTAAAGCTACATGGGCCTGAAGTATTCTTTTATGGAAGATTTTTAACTACAAGTTCAATTTGTTTAATAGAAGTAGAGCCATTAAAGTTATTTCTTCTTATATAGGCATTGATAATTTGTATCTTTCAAGGAACTTGTCCATTTCATCCAAGTGGTTGAATTTGTTGACATAAAGTTGTTCATAATATTCCCCCATTATCTTTTTAATATTGAAAGAATCTGTAATAATGTTGCCTCTTTAATTCCTAGTGTTGATCATTTATTTCTTTACTCTGTTTTCCTCAGTCAGCCTGGCAAATGGTTTATCAATTTTATTGAAAAGAACAGCTTTGTTTTGTTGATTTCTCTTTATTGTTTATTTATTTTGTTTCATTGATTTCCACTCTGATCTTTATTTCTGCTTCTTTGGGGTTTAATTTGTGCTTCTTTTTCTAGATTTGTTAGGTGGGACTCGAACTGTGTTTAATCTAGGGCTAATTATTCCTCACTACTGATACAAATCCCTTTTGGGTATTCTACCCAATGCGTTCTGAGTTTTGAGGTTTTCCATCCTGGCTGATGGGAATAGGTACTGTCCCTGGCCTCGGGAGATTTCCTCCGCTGTATATTCTCACCTGTACTCTGCTGAATACTTGAAGAGAACCTTTGCAAGTCTCCAAGTTCTTTCACTCTGAAGCTGTCTCCTCTCTGGTAGTCTGTGAACTATAGCCTACCTGGTCTCCTCAGACTCCTAGCACTCACTCAGGGAGCCCACCAGGCTCCACACAGTCCCCATCCCCCTGTGCTGTGGCCTGGAAGCTCTCAAGGCAGTAAGCTGGGCAGTCATAGGGCTCATCTCATTTATTTTCCATTTCTTGGGTATCACTTTCCTTTGTTGCTTAGGATTCAGTGTCTTGAAAATTATTTCATATGTTTTGCCCAATTTTTTTGGTTGTTTTAGGTGAGCAGTAAATCTGGTCCCTGTTACTTATTCTTGGATGCAAGCAAAAGTCCAGATGTTGTATTTTTCAGGGTAGCTTTCTGTTAGATCATATGTACATTATGAGAAAGAAAAGGTGGAGGGGATCACACGGTCTGATTTTCCCACAGTGATCAGGGAAAGCCAAAGATGTAAGATAGCATTTAAGTCTTAAAAACCATGTAGAGACAGTGTGAACAAAAAGAAAAGGACCTAGAAGTCAGAAGTATGGCAGGAGCTAAAGCACAATTGCATGAAAGTGCCTGGAATACCCTGAGACTAGCAGGGTACTCTACAGGGTGGGGGAATGCACAGACCAAAAATATATATATATTTTTTAAATTGGGCCTGCCAGCAAGATACAGTCCAGGTCCACTGTGTCTGTAATCTTACCAGTTGCCCAAATACAAAGATTTCACATAAATGTAGATTTCTTATTTCTTCTGAAGTTCTGGACCACAGTTCCACATTCTTTGCTGGCTTCCATCCACTGGAGCTGAGTTAGTGGTCTCCTCCCTAAGATGAGTCATCCACTCTCCAGTTTACCAGGGTCCTGCTGTATTATTCCTGGCTTGCTTTCCTCGCTCTCCTTGTCACCCTGGCATCCACAGACATTTGAATTTTTACTTTAATGCTAAGCTGTAGGTTCCCTGGAGATAGGCAGTAAGTTATCGATGCTTTTTGCTTCAGAACTCAACTTTTCCTTTCTCTCTCATCATTTTCCTCCTTTCTAGACGTACTTTATTTGTTCTTTCATCTTTGTGGCTTCTGAGCCTTTTCCTTCTCAGTCATCTGACTTCATTTTACTTACTTAGACATCTCCATATTAGTCTTCTCGGGCTGCTGTAACAGTACCACCAACTGGGTGGCTTAAACAATGTAAATATTATTTTCATAGTTCTGGAGCCTGGAAATTCAAGATCAAGGTTCCAGCAGGGCTGGTTTCTGGTGAGGCCTCTCTTCCTGCCTTGCAGGTGGCCAGCTTCTTGCTGTGTCCTCACATGGCCTTTCCTCTGTGCATGTGTGGAGAGAAAGAGCTCTCTGGTGTCTCTTCCTCTTCTTATAAGGACACCAGTCCTGTAGCTTAGGGTCTCACCCTTATGACCTCCTTTAATTTTAATTACCTCCATAAAGGCCCGATCTCTAGATATATTCACTTTGGGGGTTAGGGCTTCAGCCTGTGAAAGAATACAATTCAGTCCACAGCAGTCACTGTTCAGTCCTCTTATTGCCTGATTTTGAAACTCTTGTACCTTTTTCAAGCTCTGTTGTGATGTCTCCCACCATTCCTAGACATCCTAGAAAGGGGACACTGCCTTCCATTCTCTGAATTTCCCTTTTTTCATTGTTTTTGTATTTTCTTTTTTCTAACATAACTTGAATTACTAAACACTCATCCACAAAATATTTGTTTTCTATGTTACTGTTACACCATTTGAAAAGCTGCATTCCCCATCTCACAGGTCAGGATATCACTGTTTTCTTATGCATAAACTTCACCCCTTCTTTCACCCCTTCACCCCTTCTTTGTCAGTAAGGAATCTCCTGCTCTTTTACACACACACACACACACACACACACACACACACACTTTCTTCTATTTAATTTGATAAAATCTTCCTGGTTTTTCCCAGGCAGCTAATATTTTTCTGAAAGAAGTAAAATTTATTTTATTCTTGTCCCTTGATACAGTAAAAAGGAGCCAAACCAGCTAAGGTTTATTGTCTCTACGTTATTTTCAGTGACTCCCTGCTGCCCACCCACGTATATAATCGCTCATATCATCTGTCGAATATTTTTTTCTCAGATCCTCCCCTTTATCTCCCCTTTTTATTCCCACTGCCACTTCCCTAAGTCCGAGCCCCATCTGAGCTATTGCATCAGCTTTCTCACTGGCTCCTTGTCTCCAATCTTCCCCTCCTGCAGTTCTGAGGTGGGCAGAGAACAGAGCCTTGAGGACCACAGACACATCATGGATGTGCAGGGGAAGAAGAACGAGCAAACTGGCCGGAAAGTCACCCTCATAGAGGTAAGAGGAAACCAGGAGACAGTCATGTCACGGAGTCAACAGGAAGGTTTAGGAAAGGCATGGTCAACAAGGACAAGTATCAAAGACAGCAGAAGTAATATAAGGGCTGAAAAATGCCTTTGGGATTTGCAACCAAGAGGCTGTTTGTGACCTGGGAGAAGATGGTTTTGAATGGAGGGTCCTGGAAGCATGAGTCAGATTGTCTCCAGCCCGTAGAGAGAAGGCCCGTCAGGAGAGGCTGCTTCTCCCAGAAGTTGGACTTCAAAGGAAAGAAAAAGCTGTGCAGAAACTAGTGGAAAACACAGGATGTAAGGAAGATCTTTATACAGGAGGGAATGACAGGAATATTTATAACCCCAGAGCAAAGAGCCCCTTGAGAAGAGCCAGTCAAGGTGTAGGATAAGGAGAATAATGAAAAGAGTAGAATTTGAAACAAGAAGGTGGCGCTACTTTCTCCACTGAGACAGGCAAGTGAGACAAAATGAGTTTGAATGATGATGTTTTCTGGTGAGAGATAAAGTATAAGAAGGACAGGAAAAGACTTTCTAAAGAAGGCGGCCTCCGTTTTCTCTATTACTAGAAGTGAAGTTTGTCTGCTGACAGTGAAAATGTTAAGCTCTATCACGTACACTTTTATGAAATTGATACTTAATGAGAATTAGATTCAAATTTTTCGTAAGTATTTTTAGATTTGGATGGCAAAAAATAAAATCTCATTATACAGAAAGTTTATAAATCAATAGTTTTATAATCATGGGTGTTAAGGAATGACTTTTTATCACTGATACCAAAATCGGAAAACATATTTTGAAACAGATTTTTAGCTCTAAATAATAGAAACTTTAAAATCATTTATGTCAGAGAGAAAAAAATGCCATAAGCAGAATCTAAAAACAACCAATAAGCTGGGATCAGGAAGAATTTCACAAAACATGTGACAGACGAAGCGTTAATACCCTTAACTTATAAAAAGCTCTAAAAAGTCAAAAGGGAAAAGAAGTATATCAGTAGGAGAACTGGCAAACGGGGTGCACAGGACGTTCTTAAAGGGATATATGTGTGTGTGTGTGTATATATATATATATATATATATATATATATATATATAAAAAACAGTGAACATACGAAAAATGTCCAATTACAGTGATCGAATTAATAGAAATTAAAACAATAAATGAGATGGTATTTTTCCCTCAGAAAATGGCAGCAGGCTTCAAACTGATACAACCTTGTGTTGATGAGAGTATGGGGAGGTGGGTTTCCTCATATGCTGCTGATAATAGTATATATTAAAACAATCCTTTGTGGAGTATAGCTTGGTAATACTTGTTTATTTTAAGCTTTCAAATTGTTCATGTCTTTTGACCTGAATATTCTACTTCCAGGAATTTACTGTAGGAAAATGTTTAAGTATACATGCGGAGATTCAGTTAAAAGGCTACTCCTTCAAGCAGTGTTTTAAATATAGAAGGAAAAAAAATTCAATTTCTATGAATAAAGGATTGATTAACTTACTTTTCAAAAATTTATTTATTATCATTTTTTTTTTGGCTGCGTTGAGTCTTTGTTGCTGCGTGCAAGGCTTTCTCTAGTTGTGGCGAGCGGGGGCTACTCTCCGTTGTGGTACGCGGGCTTCTCATTGCAGTGGCTTCTCTTGTTGCGGAGCACGGGCTCTAGGCATCCGGGCTTCGTTAGTTGTGGCATGAGGGCTCAGTAGTTGTGGCTTGCGGGCTCTAGAGCGCAGGTTCAGTAGTTGTGGTGCACGGGCTTAGTTGCTCCACGACATGTGGGATCTTCCTGAACCAGAGCTCAAACCCGTGTCCCCTGCATTGGCAGGCGGAGTCTTAACCACTGTGCCACGAGGGAAGCCCAGGATTGATTAAATTATGAAGCATTTATGTAATAGAACACCATGTGAGAACACCATGTGACTATTTCAAATAGTGAAAATATTATAGGAGTATGTTCGTAGATGTGGAAGGAATGATGAAAAATTTTTAAGTTAAAAGAGGATGATTATAAAATAGTTTTTATATAACATATGCATAAAATATGGAACAATATACATCAATAAATGTCAGTAGTTATCACTAAGTGGTGGAATTGTAGTGATTTTTTTTCCTTCATTTTACTGTGTGTATTTTCTAATTTATCTACTCAGCATATATTGAGATATATATATACACTTGATCATTTCTTTTTTTTCTTTGCTTTTTGTTTTTTTATTTATTTTTTATACAGCAGATTCTTATTACGTATCTATTTTATACATATTAGTGTATATATGGCAATCTCAATCTCCCAATTCATCCCACCACTGCCCCCCGCATTCCCCCCTTGGTGTCCACACGTTTGTTCTCCACATCTGTGTCTCTATTTCTACCTTGCAAACCAGTTCATTGTACCATTTTTCTAGATTTCACATATATGCGTTAATATACGGTATTTGTTTTTCTCTAACTTCACTCTGTATGACAGTCTCTAGGTCCATCCACGTCTCTACAAATGACCCAATTTCGTTTCTTTTTATGGCTGAGTAATATTCCTTTGTATATATGTACCACATCTTCTTTATCTATTCGTCTGCCGATGGGCATTTAGGTTGCTTCCATGACTTGGCTATTGTAGATAGTGCTGCAATGAACTTTGGGGTGCATATGTCTTTTTGAATTATGGTTTTCTCTGGGTATATGCCCAGTAGTGCGATTGCTGGATCATATGGTAATTCTATTTTTAGTTTTTTAAGAAACCTGCATGCTGTTCTCCATAGTGGCTGTATCAATTTACATTCCCATCAACAGTGCAAGAAGCTTCCCTTTTCTCCACACCCTCTCCAGCATTTGTTGTTTGTAAATTTTCTGATGATGCCCATGCTAACCGGTGTGAGGTGATACTTCACTGTAGTTTTGATTTGCGTTTCTCTAATAATTAGTGATGTTGAGCAGCTTTTCATGTGCCTCTTGGCCATCTGTATGTCTTCTTTGGAGAAATGTCTATTTAGGTCTTCTCTCCGTTTTTTGATTGTTGTTTGTTTTTTTAATATTGAGCTGCATGAGCTGTTCATATATTTTGGAGATTAATCCTTTGTTGATTCGTTTGCAAATATTTTCTCCCATTCTGAGGGTTGTCTTTTCGTCTTGTTTATACTTTCCTTTGCTGTGTAAAAGCTTTTAAGTTTCATTAGGCCCCATTTGTTTCTTTTTTTTTTTTTAATTTACATTACTCTAGGAGGTGGGTCAAAAAAGATCTTGCTGTGACTTATGTCAAAGAGTGTTATTCCTGTATTTTCCTCTAAAAGTTTTGTAGTATCTGGTCTTACATTTAGGTATTTAATCCACTTTGAGATTATTTTTGTATATACAGTTAGGGATTGTTCTAATTTCATTCTTTTACATGTAGCTGTCCAGATTTCCCAGCACCACTTGTTGAAGAGACTGTCTTTTCTCCATTGTATATCCTTGGCTCCTTTGTCATAGATTAGTTGACCATAGGTGTGTGGGTTTATCTCTGGGTTTTCTATCCTGTTCCATTGATGTATATTTCTGTTTTTTTGCCAGTACCATACTGTCTTGATTACTGTAGCTTTGTAGTATAATCTGAAGTCAGAGAGTCTGATTTCTCCAGCTCTGTTTTTTTCCCTCAAGATTGCTTTGGCAATTAGGGATCTTTTCTGTCTCCCTACAAATTTTAAGATTTTTTGTTCTAGCTCTGTAAAAAATGCCATTGGCAATTTGATAGGGATTGCACTGAATCTGTAGATTGCTTTGGGTAGTATAGTCATTTTCACAATATTGATTCTTCCAATCCAAGAACATGGTATATCTCTCTATCTGTTTATACTTGATCATTTCTTTTAAAACAAAAGTAATTTTGGAAATTTTTTACTACAGCCCATTCTTTATGCATTTAAAGAAATCAAGGTCTGAGAGTCAGAGTTAAAAAATGCCTGAACTAGGACTTGATCTTCTGGCTCCAAGTTCAGAGTTATTTCTGTTACAAATGCTTTGCCTTTTTCCCTTTTTTTTTAACATCTTTACTGCAGTATGATTGCTTTACCATGGTGTGTTAGTCTCTGCTTTATAACAAAGTGAATCAGCTATACATGCACATATATCCCCATATATCCTCCCTCTTGTGTCTCCCTCCCAACCTCCCTATCCCACCCCTCTAGGTAGTCACACAGCACCAAGCTGATCTCCCTGTGCTATGTGGCTGCTTCCCATTACCTGTCTGTTTTACATTTGGTAGTGTATATTTGTCCATGCCACTCTCTCACTTCATCCCAGCTTACCCTTCCCCCTCCCCATCTCCTCAAGTCCATTCTCTACGTCTGTGTCTTTATCCTGTCCTGCCCCTAGGTTTTTCAAAACTCTTTTTTTCCTTTAGATTCCATATATATGTGTTAGCATACGGTATTTGTTTTTCTCTTTCTGACTTACTTCACTCTGTATGACAGACTCTAGGTCCATCCACATCACTACAAGTAACTCAGTTTCATTTCTTTTTATGGCTGAGTAATATTCCATTGTATATATGTGCCACATCATCTTTATGCATTCATCTGTCAGTGGACACTTAGGTTGCTACCATGTCCTGGCTATTGTAAATAGAGCTGCAATGAACGTTTTGGTACATGACGCTTTTTGAATTATGGTCTTCTCAGGGTATATGCCCAGTAGTGTGATTGCTGGGTCATATGGTAGTTCTACTTTTAGTTTTTTAAGGAACCTCCATACTGTTCTGCATAGTGGCTGTATCAATTTACATTCCCACCAACAGTGCAAGAGAGTTCCCTTTGCTCCACACCCTCTCCAGCATTTATTGTTTGTAGATTTTTTGACGATGGCCATTCTGACTGGTGTGAAGTTATACCTCATTGTAGTTTTGATTTGCATTTCTCTAATGATTAGTGATGTTGAGCATCCTTTCATGAGTTTGTTGGTGATCTGTATATCTTCTTTGGAGAAATGTCTGTTTAGGTCTTCTGCCCATTTTTGGATTGGGATGTTTGTTTTTTTGATATTGAGCTGTGTGAGATGCTTGTATATTTTGGAGATTAATCCTTTGTCAGTTTCTTCATTTGCAACTATTCTGAGGGTTGTCTTTTCATCTTTTTTATAGTTTCCTTTGCTGTGCAAAAGCTTTTAAGTTTTGTTAATTCCCATTTGTTTATTTTTGTTTTTATTTCCATTTCGCTAGGATGTGGGTCAAAAAGGATCTTGCTGTGATTTATGTCCTAGAGTGTTCTGCCCATGTTTTCCTTTAACAGTTTTATAGTATCCGGCTTTACATTTAGGTCTTTAATCCATTTTGAGTTTATTTTTGTGTATCGTGTTAGGGAGTGTTCTAATTTCATTCTTCTACATGTAGCTGTCCAGTTTTCCCAGCACCACTTATTGAAGAGGCTCTCTTTTCTCCACAGTATATTCTTGCCTCCTTTATCAAAGATAAGGTGACCATATGTGTGTGGCATTATCTCTGGGCTTTCTATCCTGTTCCACTGATCTATATTGCTGTTTTCGTGCCAGTACCATACTGTCTTGATTACTGTAGCTTTGCAGTATAGTCTGAAGTCCAGGAGCCTGATTCCTCCAGCTCCATTTTTCTTTCTCAAGATGGCTTTTGCTCTTTGGGGTCTTTTTGTGTTTCCATACAAATTGTGAAATTTTTTTGTACTAGTTCTGTGAAAAATGCCATTGGTAGTTTGATAGAGATTGCATGAATATATAGATTGCT
This sequence comes from Globicephala melas, assembly GCF_963455315.2. Taxonomy (NCBI): domain Eukaryota; kingdom Metazoa; phylum Chordata; class Mammalia; order Artiodactyla; family Delphinidae; genus Globicephala; species Globicephala melas. The sequence goes on along the minus strand of NC_083327.1, from coordinate 60,937,951 downwards.
TTGGGTAGTATACTCATTTTCACAGTGTTGATTCTTCCAATCCAAGAACATCGTATATCTATCTGTTTGTATCATCTTTAATTTCTTTCATCACTGTCTTACAGTTTTCTGCATATAGGTCTTTTGTCTCCTTAGGTAGGTTTATTCCTAGTTATTTTATTCTTTTTGCTGCAGTGGTAAGTGGGACTGTTTCCTTATTTTCTCTTTCTGATTTTTCATTATTAGTGTATAGGAATGCAAGAGATTTCTGTGCCTTAATGTTGTATCCTGTTACTTTACCAAATTCATTGATTAGCTCTAGTGGTTTTCTGGTAGCATCTTTAGGATTCTCTGTGTATAGTACCATGTCATCTGCAAACAGTGACAGTTTTAATTCATCTTTTTCTGACTTGGACTCCTGTTATTTCTTTTTCTTCTCTAATTGCTGTGGCTAAAACTTCCAAAACTATGTTGAATAATGGTGGTGAGAGTGGGCAACCTTGTCTTGTTCCTGATCTTAGTGGAAATGGTTTCAGTTTTTCACCATTGAGAACAATGTTGGCTGTGCGTTTGTCTTATATGGCCTTTATTATGTTGAGGTACGTTCCCTCTGTGCCTACTTTCTGGAAGGTTTTTATCATAAGTGGGTGTTGAATTTTGTCGAAAGCTTTTTCTGCATCTATTGAGATGATCATATAGTTTTTCTCCTTCAGTATTTTCATATGGTGCATCATATTGATTGATTTGCGTGTATTGAGGAATCCTTGCATTCCTGGGATAAACCCCACTTATCATGGTGTATGATCCTTTTAATGTGCTGTTGGATCCTGTTTGCTAGTACTTTGTGGAGGATTTTTGCATCTGTGTTCATCAGTGATATTGGCCTGTAGTTGTCTTTTTTTGTGACATCTTTGTCTGTTTTTGTATCAGGGTGATGGTGGCTTCATAGAAGGAGTTTGGGAGTGTTCCTCCCCTGCTATATTTTGGACGAGTTTGAGAAGGATAGGTGTTAGGTCTTCTCTAAATGTTTGATAGAATTCGCCTGTGAAGCCATCTGGTCCTGGGCTTTTGTTTGTTAGAAGTTTTTTAATCACAGTCTCAACTTCAGTGCTTTGATTGGTCTGTTTATATTTTCTGTTTCTTCCTGGTGCAGTCTGGAGAGGTTGTGCTTTCTAAGAATTCCTCCATTTCTTCCAGGTGGTCCATTTTATTGGCATATAGTTGCTTGTGGTAATCTTTCATGATCCTCTGTATTTCTTCAGTGTTAGTTGTTACTTCTCCTGTTTTCATTTCTAAGTCTGTTGATTTGAGTCTTGTCCCTTTTTTTCTTGATGAGTCTGGCTAATGGTTTATCAATTTTGTTTATCTTCTCAAAGAACCAGCTTTTAGTTTTATTGATCTTTGCTATCATTTCCTTCATTTCTTTTTCATTTATTTCTGATCTGGTCTTTATCATTTCTTTCCTTCTGCTAACTTCGGGGGTTTTTTCTTCTTCTTTCTCTAATTGCTTTAGGTGTAAAGTTAGGTTGTTTATTTGAGATGTTTCTTGTTTCTTGAGGTAGGATTGTATTGCTATAAACGTCCCTCTTAGAACTGCTTTTGCTGCATCCCATAGGTTTTGGGTCGTCGTGTTTTCATTGTCATTTGTTTCTAGGTATTTTTTGATTTCCTCTTCGGTTTCTTTAGTGATCTCTTGGTTATTTGGTAGAGTATTGTTTAGCCTCCATGTGTTTGTATTTTTTACAGATTTTTTCCTGTAATTGATATCCAGTCTCATAGTGTTGTGGTCAGAAAAGATACTTGGTACGATTTTAATTTTCTTAAGTTTACCAAGGCTTGATTTGTGACCCAAGATATGATCTATCCTGGAGAATGTTCCATGAGCACTTGAGAAGAAAGTATATTCTGTTGTTTTTGGATGGAATGTCCTATAAATATCAATTAAGTCCATCTTGTTTAATGTGTCATTTAAAGCTTGTGTTTCCTTATTTATTTTCATTTTGGATGATCTGTCCATTGGTGAAAGTGAGGTGTTAAAGTTCCCTACTATGATTGTATTACTGTCGATTTCCCCTTTTATGGCTATTAGTATTTGCCTTATGTATTGAGGTGCTCCTATGTTGGGTGCATAAATATTTACAATTGTTCAATCTTCTTGGATTGATCCCTTGATCATTATGTAGTGTCATTTGTCTCTTGTAATAGTCTTTATTTTAAAGTTTGTTTTGTCTGATATGAGAATTGCTACTCTACCTTTCTTTCTATTTCCATTTGCAAGGAATATCTTTTTTCATCCCCTCACTTTCAGTCTGTATCCCTAGGTCTGAAGTTGTTCTCTTGTAGACAGCATATATATGGGTCTTGTTTTTGAATCCAGTCAGCCAGTCTGTGTCTTTTGGTTGGAGCATTTAAACCATTTACATTTAAGGTAATTATCGATTTATATGTTCCTGTTACCATTTTCTTAATTGTTTTGTCTTTGTTATTGTAGATCTTTTCCTTCTCTTGTGTTTCCTGCCTAGAGAAGTTCCTTTAGCATTTGTTGTAAAGCTGGTTTGGTGGTGCTGAATTCTCTTCGCTTTTGCTTATCTCTAAAGGTTTTAGTTTCTCCGTCTAATCTGAATGAGATCCTTGCTGGGTAGAGTAATCTTGGTTATAGGTTTTTGCCTTTCATCACTTTAAATATGTCCTGACACTCCCTTCTGGCTTGCAGAGTTTCTGGTCAAAGATCAGCTGTTAATCTTATGGGAGTTTCCTTGTATGTTATTTGTTGCCTTTCCCTTGCTGCTTTTAGTAGTTGTTCTTTGTATTTAATTTTTCATAGTTTGATTAATATGTGTCTTGGCGTGTTTCTCCTTGGATTTATCCTTTTGGGACTCTCTGCACTTCCTGGACTTGATTGACTATTTCCTTTCCCATATTAGGGAAGTTTACAACTATAATCTCTTCAAATATTTTCTCAGTCCATTTCTTTTTCTCTTCTACTTCTGGGACCCCTATAATTTGAATGTTGGTACATATAATGTCCCAGAGGTCTCTGAGAGTGTCCTCAATTCTTTCCATTCTTTCTTCTTTATTCTGCTCTGCAGTAGTTATTTCCACTACTTTATCTTCCAGGTCACTTATCTGTTCTTCTGCCTCAGTTGTTCTGCTATTGATTCCTTCTAGAGAATTTTAAATTTCATTTATTATGTTGTTCATCATTCTTTGTTCGCTCCTTACTTCTTCTAGGTCCTTGTTAAACATTTCTTGTATTTTCTCCATTCTATTTTCAAGATTTTGGATCATCTTTACTATCATTACTCTGAATTCTTTTTCAGGTAGACTGCCTATTTCTTCTTCATTTGTTTGGTTTGGTGGGTTTTTACCTTGGTCCTTCATCTGCTGTGTATTTCTCTGTCTTCTCATTTTGCTTAACTTACCGTGTTTGGGGTCTCCTTTCTGCAGGCTGCAGGTTTGTAGTTCCCATTGTTTCTGGTTTCTGCTCCAGTGGCTAAGGTTGGTTCAGTGAGTTGTGTAGGCTTCCTGGTGGAGGGGCCTAGTGCCTGTGTTTTTCTGGATGAGGCTGGGTCTTGTCTTTCTGGTGGGCAGGGCCACGTCTGGTGGCATGTTTTGGGTTGTCTGTTGCCTTATTATGATTTTAGGCAGCCTCTCTGCTATTGGGTGTGGTTGTGTTCCTGTCTTGCTAGTTGTTTGGCATAGGGTATTCAGCACTGTAGCTTGCTGGTCATTGAGCAGACCTGGGTCTTAGCATTGAGATGGAGATCTCTGGGAGAGCTTTCGTCGTTTGATATTACGTGGAGCCAGGAGGTCTCTTGTGGACCAGTGTCCTGAAGTCGGCTCTCCCACCTCAGAGCCTCAGGCCTGACTCCCAGCCAGAGCACCAAGACTCTGTCAGCCACACGGCTCAGAAGAAAAGGGAGACAAAAAAAGAAAGGAAGGGAGGGAGGGAGGGAGGAAGAAAGGAAGGAAGGAAGGAAGGGATAGAAAGAAAGAAAGAAAGAAGAAAAGAAAATATAATAAAATAAATTTACTAAAATAAAAAATAAAATGTAATTTAAAAAAAATGAAAGAAAGAGGGGCTTCCCTGGTGGCGCAGTGGTTGAGAGTCCGCCTGCCAATGCAGGGTATACGGATTCGTGCCCTGGTCCGGGAAGATCCCACATGCTGCGGAGCGGCTGGGCCCGTGAGTTATGGCCACTGAGCCTGCGCGTCCGGAGCCTGTGCTCTGCAACGGGAGAGGCCACAACAGTGAGAGGCCCACGTACCACAAAAGAAAAAAAAAGAAAGAAGAGAGCCACCAAACCTAAAAACAAATCCACCAATGATAACAAGCGCCAAAAACTATGCAAAAAAAAAGAAAAAAAAAAACGGACAGACAGAACCGTAGGACAAATGGTAAAAGCAAAGCTATACAGACAAAATCACACAAGCATACATATACACACAAAAAGAGAAAAATGAAAAGATATATATATATATGTCTATATATATTTTAAAAAAGGAAGAGAGCAACCAAATCAGTAAACATATCTACCAATGATAATAAGCTCTAAATACTAAACTAATATAAACATAAAACCAGAAACAAGTTAGATGCAGAAAGCAAACCCCAAGTCTACAGTTGCTCCCAAAGTCTACCGCCTCAATTTTGGGATGATTCATTGTCTATTCAGGTATTCCAGAGATGCAGGGTACATCAAGTTGATTGTGGAGATTTAATCTGCTGCTCCTGAGGCTGCTGGGAGAGATTTCCCTTTCTCATCTTTGTTCACACAGCTCCTGGGGCTCAGCTTTGGGTTTGGTCCTGCCTCTGCGTGTAGGTCACCTGAGGGCGTCTGTTCTTTGCTCAGACAGGACGGGGTTAAAGGAGCCGCTGATTCGGGGGCTCTGGCTCACTCAGGCTGGGGGAGAGGGAGGGGCACGGAGTGCGGGGCGGGCCTGCGGAGGCAGAGGCCGGCGTGACGTTGCTGCAGCCTGAGGCGCGCCGTGCGTTCTCCCGGAGGAGTTGACCCTGGATTCAGTGACCCTGGCAGTGGCGGGCTGCACAGGCTCCTCAGAAGGGGGGTGTGGATAGTGACCTGTGCTTGCACACAGGCTTCTTGGTGGCGGCAGCAGCAGCCTTAGCGTCTCATGCCCGTCTCTGGGGTCCGCGCTGTTAGCCGAGGCTCGCGCACGTCTCTGGAGCTCATTTAGGTGGCTCTCTGAATCCCCTCTCCTCACACACCCTGAAACAGTGGTCTCTTGCCCCTTAAGCAGGTCCAGACCTTTTCCCAGACTCCCTCCCGGCTAGCCGTGGCGCACTAACCCCTTCAGGCTGTGTTCACACCGCCAACCCCAGTTTTCTCCCTGGGATCCGACCCAAGCCCAGTCGTCAGTTCCCAGCCCCCGCCCGCCCCAGCGGGTGAGCAGACAAGCCTCTCGTGCTGGTGAGTGCCGGTTGTCACCGATCCTCTGTGTGGGAATCTGTCCACTTTGCCCTCCGCACCCCTGTGGCTGCGCTCTCCTCCGCGGCACCGAAGGTACCCCCTCCGCCACCCGCAGTCTCCGCCCGCGAAGGGGCTTCCTGGTGTGTGGACACCTTTCCTCCTTCACAGCTCCCTCCCACTGGGGCAGGTCCCGTCCCTATTCTTTTGTCTCTGTTTATTCTTTTTTCTTTTGCCCTACCCAGGTACGTGGGGAATTTATTGCCTTTTGGGAGGTCTGAGGTCTTCTGCCAGCGTTCAGTAGGTGTTCTGTAGGAATTGTTCCACATGTAGATGTATTTCTGGTATATTTGTAGGGAGGAAGGTGATCTCCACGTCTCACTCCTCTGCCATCTTGAAGGTCCCTCATGCTTTGCCTTTTAACTCTGATTAAATGGTAAGTACTTGCCGGGCGGGGGCTATAGCATGCTCACATTTTCTCTCCCCAGTACTTAGCCTGGTGTCTGGCCACATAGTAAAACTTCAGGGAATACTCATTGGATTGAATTTCTTGTGGAGTAGGGCCCAGTATTTTTAGGAGTCTTATTTTTCACACATACCATACACACAAACACTAACCTGGTTTCTTACTCATTTTCAAAATCCTGCTGTGAGATTTTCCTTTCTCTTTTCACATGATTTGCCTTTATCGGCCCTCACTCTGTTACTCTGTCCCTCTGTTATGTTACGAGGATACTTTATGAGGAGATACCACAGAGAAAACCTGGGTTTGTTTTCCTGCTGCTGTCTTACTTAGATGACATCTCTTCCCTTGTCAGCAAGTCTCTGCTGCCTCTTAGGTGTTCGGTCCCTGTGCTGTCAGCAGCCATCATCGTGCTGCTGTGTCCCTCTTGCTCGTTCCCTGTTGTCAGAAGGGGGCTGTTTCTTGTCCAAGGTGTGCACTTGGAAGTTTCTTCTCCTTTTCCTTTTATTCTGTCCCCTTTCTCCCTTTCATAGATAGTCTTTGTCATTCTGTATTCAGTGTTCCTTCCTCTTCTTAGTCTGAGTCATTTCCCTTAAATATGTTATCTTTACTGCCTACTTTAGCTTTTTCCAGTTAAGTTTCTCTTCAGGTTCCCCCTCTTGAGGGTCCTCCTGGCTCCTGTGTTTACTTCTCACAATGCAGCCTCAGTCTGATTGATTTAACTTGTCCTACTGTCTTGTGCAGGATCCATCTCACTCGTTTCCAGCTGTTCTCTTCCTCTCCCTCCCTTTTCTGTTTTTCTTCCTTGGTTTTGTCCTACCGCTCTCATAAACTCCTCCTCTCACCCTGTTTGTCTCATTACTCCTCTGAGGTCCTTTACCTTCCTCGCTGTTCCTTGCAGACGTTTATAGGGTCTCTGGGTGACTTGAGCTCAGCATCCATTTGAGCCTTTCCTTCCCCACTTTTGTCAGACCCTAATTTGAGGCAAGTTTTATATGCTGTACCTATATACACACCAGGACAGTATGATGCCCTTTTTTGCCCCTGGTGAGATTGTACCTTACCTCACCATAGCTGTACCATTTTATGGTCTACCTTAGTTGCGTTTGTGAGCATGTTCACTTGAAACATTTTGGGGCTTCTATATATTATATAATACTGGTTTAAAAATTTTAAAATCAGAAAACAAGGACTGACAAAGGATTTTTTTTTCCCTCATATGGAAAGGCAGTACAACCATTTATTTAAGATTGGGCCATAAACCATAGCAGAAAAGAATATGAAAAAGAATGTGTGTAATATATATATATATATATATCCATATATATATATATATGTATACACACACACAATATATGTATAACTGAATCACTTTGCTGTACGGCAGAAATTAACACAACATTGTAAATCAAATGTACTTCAGTAAAATAAATTTAAAAAGTAAAAGATTGGGCCTGTCCCTAAAGGCACAGATGTTCCCTAACCTTCCGGTTTAGGGTTAGGGAATGGTTATTAGCACATCCTTTTTTGCCATGATGCTCTAGCCTCTACTTTTCTCAGGAGTGATCAATGGCATTGACCACCACCTAATCAGCTTGCCATTATCCTTAGATTGAAGTTGTTTTCTAAGAGCAACCAAATGTTAAACCCTTTCTGTTCAGAAGAAGGACAACAACAGTTTTGTGTAAGTCCAGATACTCATCACTGATATGTAAATAATTGCATCAAAAAATTTCAGGCTCAACCCCTAGTTTATCACCCTCTAGTTTTGGTGTACTTACTACATGGTCTCTAAAGAAGCAACATCTTGTTTCATCTGCCTATTGGTTCTTGACTTTTATTCATGGTATAATTTGTTTTATTTCAAAGCTGCATCTAGATACATAGTTAACCGTCACTACCTTTGTCAGTCAAAAATGCCACATACCATTTTTTGGATTTATTTGAAAAGCTATAATAGTTTACTCACTTCTAAAAGAAGACATAGCCATAGACTAAATGAAAGAGTGCTGTTTAATAAAATGGCCTATATGCTTTCCAGTCACTAACCTGAAGCATCTTCCATGACAATTTTTTTTCCAGTGAATGAAGAATGTTATAAACTCTGATTGCCTGCACTTAATTTCTGGAAGTTACTGAGGGTTTGCAGTGCTTATTGTCTGTATTTGAGAAATGTATTTCTTTTTTGCTTAAGTTAACTAGTCAGTGCTGGATCGGGCCTTTAGCAACTGCTGATGACACTAAAAGATGTTAATTTAACTGTATGTTCAAGAGGCAAGCTAGAAGTTAATTCTAGAAGTTAAACTAGAAGTACGTTCAAGAAGACAAATTAGTATTTTGGTCGTGTGTGTGTGTGTGTGTGTGTGTGTGTTTTATTACTTGTGCTGTTGCCTGGGCATGCCAAGATTTGTTGTAACTAGAAGGTATTGTTTAAGTTCATTTAGTACATTTTGTGTCATTTTCTTCTAGTAAAGAGCTGAAGAAGAATGAAGGGGCAAGGAACCAAATATACAGAAATGAAATGACAAATTAAACCAAATGGAATTTCTCTTCAGAGTTCAGAAATTTCAGATGGCCAGGAAGAAAGGAAGGCTCTACTATTTCTTATCCTTATGAAAGAATCTAGAAAAATCAGAAGCAAGGTATGGGTGGAAAAATAAATGTGGCCTTTTGAAAAGCTTAATTGTTATAAACCATTGTGTTTGCTGTTGATCAAAGTATTGGTACTTGTATTTATTAGTAACTGCATCAAAATTACATTACCATTCTTGGAAAAATCAATAAAGAAAAACCATAATTGCCACACAGCAAATATGAGGAAAAAGTGTTTGCATTGTTAGGATGTCCATAAAGTAATCATTTAATATTATATCTGTAATGTGGTTCTGTGTGTGATGATATACTCAGAATATGAAATATCTGCTATTTAAATTTAACTTTATTTAAAATAAAGATAAGCAGCTTCAGGATTTTGTGTATTCAAAATGGTCCAAGTAAGAAAGGCATTAAAAGGTAACAAATGTTTACCTTGTTTTTAAATTTTTGTTTTTAAATTTTTTAATTTGTTTTTAAATTTTTACATTGAATTATTTATTTCTTTAGTTCCAGAGTAACAGTGTCATTACTATGTGACCATATATTTTGAAGTGAGATGTTATAAAATGGGAAAGTTCATCTCTTTGTTTTTCACTTGACTCTTCTTAAAACTGTGTGATTTTAAGTCTGTCAATAAAATATTTAACTTCAAGAATGTCAAAACTAATATAAAATTAGAAAACTTATTTACCAAATTAGACAATTGATTCCATTAAAGTAAGAAGTGAGAAAAACAGTGTTGGGCATTGAGGTGTAAATTTTGCCCAGATGTATACCGGATGTGAAAAATCTTCTAGTAGAAATATATTTGACTCTTACCCCTGCACATGTTGTAGAGGCATGAAAATTGGTAAACTTGCCCGTGCTGTGTAGAACTTGGGGGGAGGGGGGCATTTTTGAAAGTGGTGAGTGGCATTGATGACTGCTGAAGCCCTCAGCCATTAGCACAGAAATGTGTTCCGATAGTACCAAGCTCCCCTGTTCTAGATGCACACGTCTGTGCTTCAGGTACAGCTGGACCCAGCCAGCTTGAGTCACCCTTGTACAGGCTTGTTTTTTCTTTCTTGTTAATGCACTTGATAATGAAAAAAATAAAAATATGTGACTCTCTGCAGTTTCAGCTCGTAGTTTTGAGATGTGTGTAGATTCTCTGATTTTGGTTTTAATTACAAAGAATTTCAGCAAGTTGCAAAATGATTTTAAATCAAGACAATAATAAAATAATATGTCAGAGGAGCTAAACATTTGCTGAAATCCCAATGTTCATATGAAAAATAAAGGGTTATTTTTATATTGTAACTACTGAAGGCAAAAATAACAATTGAGGCAAACACCAGGAAAAGTTGTTTCTACTCAAAGCCCATTTCTTTTCTTTTTTGTCCTGTTGACAAAGCAAGATTTGGGTTATGTTTGTGAATAGATAAATTATTATTAATTAATAATCTTCACCACCTTCTAAGATGAGATGGGGTGGGGGAGACCATAAGAGTGCCCTCCAAGTAATAAGTCCAAATTATAATCAAGCAGAGAAATCAGACTATTTACTTAGTAATAAATTAACTTTGTTTTATTTTTATCCTAAAATTATTGAATTCTATCCCATTTTATAGTCTCTTTTCTACAAACAAGTAGCAATTTGACACTATCTTTTCTAGATAATAAATAATGTCATTCTTACAAATTAATTTCCCAATTATTGATTCTACTCTGTCTTGAAGATTGGAGTTTCTTCGGTATCAAAACTATACAATGAATAGGATTTGCAAAGCTAGAATAAAAAGCAAGTTTTAAAAAGATTTAAAACTTGAAATATTTTACACCATGAATGCAAATTCATGTTTAAGATGCACCTTTTAAATATGAAATCAGTGTTTTAAATGGTTAACACTTGCTACTTTTGAAACCTTTCGTAAGGTTTCTTTCCAAAAAAAATGGATACTTGACATTAATTTTATTTTTCAGTTACAGAAAAGTTTTATTAGAGAAAGATATTTTCTCTTTAGGAAGTTCAGCAAGACTATCTGGGAAATAACTTATCATTTTATAACTTTATATGTCATGTTATTTTAGTCATATATTTAACTCACAACTATTTTTCAGAGGGTTAGAAAGTTCTAGAAACTATATAAAAAACTCATGACCTTATACTTTCATACGTATTTCAATGATTTCCATCTGAGGTCCATATCTGTTAAGTAGATGATGGGAACATTTTTCACTAGTCCAACTTTTGAAGCTCTATATTTGTTGATTTCTACCTCATTGGACTTCACTACAGAAGAGATTCCCCAAATCTTCACTTTATGTACGTGACCTCATTCAGTCCTCACTTCAAACCCAGGAGGAAGATAAAATCTTCCCTGCCCTGCAAATAAGGAAACCGGGGCTTTGAAAGTTAAGCAACTTGTCCAAGTGCACACGGTCAGTCAGTGTGTTGCTTGCTGTCCATGGAGGTTTGTCATACTCCACTGGGGCACCTCAAAGGTCCCCACCCACCTCAGGTGCTGGGTGCAGTGAGCCAGTAGCACCTAGAGTTGGTCTCCAGCCCACACAGAGTAAGGAAGCAACCTGATGAACGTACAACCACACTCAGAGACTAGAAACATCTCATATGTCTTCCATGCAGCCGTGACCTACATAAAATGAAATACCATATCTGAGTGAATTTTTTTTAAAAAAACTGATAATGTCTTTACCCCATATTTGTTTTGCAAAATCTTTACTCCATACTCTAATTCTTACATTTTTTTAAGGAATCGATTCTGTGGACTCAAACTAACACATGGACAGTAACATTTTATTCAAGAAACAGTATCCCAGTCACATAAGAGAAAATAAAAACATCAAGAGTCACGTCAATCAAAAGGCTCTGTTGAGTGGCAAACTCAGTCTGTGGATGGACCCAATTATCTGCAGGCGAACTGAATGTCAGCATCATTTAGGGTTAACAATGGACCAGCTAGGCAAAAGCAGACAGCTACTCTCTGCAGAGACCCGGAAAGCAAACTTGGTAATGAGGTACTTCATTCATCATATCCTTCTGCTCTAATTATTAAAGTGAATAGGGAATACTTTAACTTAAGGCGGGAACTGGATAACATAAAAACATCTGTTTTGTAAACACAAAGAATGCTTTTTTTTCTAATGATCTCTTCACATCTACATCAAGCATATGTTGTGAGCCCCCTGTTTTCGAAAGTTGCTCTTCTAACACCTCAAATTCATTCTGATTATGGATGGGTTATTTTGATTGTCTCAGAAAGTTAGGGAGGATAAAGCTGCTAAGAATCTACAGTTTTACTATCTACTCACAATCTAAAGAGGGGAAAGGTGTCATAAGTAAGTACATCTATAACTATGCATAACACATGTTCTATTACTTGTGTCAGAATGGTCCAACTATATATCCTTCAATGTCATTCACCTCTAAAAGTACTAAACAATCTGATTTTTACTCATTCTAGTTCACTTTTTCTTAACTCATCACTTGGATCCTTGTGAAGAATTGTGAAAGAATTTGGTAGAGGAAAATGTAGGATTTTTTTTTTATACAGCAATTATATAAGTAAACATATATTGCCAATCTTTAAAGTTGCTTGGAACGAGCTGATTTACTGTTGAGAGGGAACAATTATAGTTAAGAAAAAAAAAAGTACAAAAGGAGGAAAAAGGAAGGCGAGGAAAATAGCTTGTTGCTGGAGCAAAAATGAACAACTGAAGCTTGTGAAAAAGCAGTCGCTAGACCAAAGGAAGAAGGTTCCCTGGAGAAAAACGTGGTCGCTACGGTTCAGTTTTTCAGTGATTTCAACTGAGAATCAGTAGTTAATTTTTTTTCTGTTTAATTTGTTCATGGGACCATTTTATGTAAACACTCCACACAACTTTTTCCGGAGCTACAGTTATTCGATTTAAAATAAGTGGAAGATGGCTAAGCACGGTGATGTTTTTAACATCCCTGCCTGTTAATACAGAAGAAGTTAATGTTCAGAAGTATCTGCACATGCTACTTTTAGCAACTAAATATTTCCATCGTGGTAAAGAAATGTCAGTGAAATCTATGCACTTTACGAACATCAAATTCTTATACTTATCATGTGTGCAGGCAGAGTACATAATAAGCTAGTCTATAGCAGCTGTAAATTTCTGAGGATTTATCTAACCACAAATACATTGAAATGGGGAAACGGGGCTATATTAAACTATGCAAGATGCTGCTGGAGCTTTGCCATTTCTGCAACATCCTGTAATTAATTTCTCATGACAGGTCTGGCAAACTGAAACATCCAATACACTTGCGACAGACAGACTAGAGTTGCTGCAAATCCTACAGTCCCATGAAGTGAAGGTAGTTTTTTTCTTTCAAACATGAATATAGCTCTGTTTAGAGTGTCCCGTGGCCAAGGACAAATTTGTCACTTTTTAATTCCAAAATAAAGAAGGTCTAGAATATAGGAAAGATCCTGAGCTGAGTGTTTAATCTATTCTCTGTGTTGCGCAGTCTTTCCCTGAAGAGGGACGGCCCTGGGTAGGGGATGATATCGTTAGGTTGGCATGCATGCCTGTTGTAGTTATGATGGGATTCTCTCCTGGGAGATTTGAGGTCAGTTCTCTCTCGAACACATCCTCTCCCTGTAAGCAAGACTCACAAGACCACCTTCTCCATCTGTGTGTCATTCTCTCCTGGAACCCATAATCCTGCCATCTTGCAAACTTAGAGCACAGATAAATACAGAAATGATCCCTGCTGCAACACAGAGAAAGAAAAAAAATGTAAATTTTTTTTTGCCGAAATAGATTTTCCTGTATAACAGTAAGTTCTTTGTCAGTTCATATCGATGTGAAAGAATGACCCTCTCTTTACCTGATGTGTGTAATTTGATACAGGTGTTAAGTGTTTGGTGTTAAGGATGGACCTTAGTAAGCAAGCCTCCTTCTTGCTGGGGGAGTGGAGATTCTGCCCCTAAAAATGAAATCAGCATATCAATGTCCACAGCCTCGCGCATTTCCTTTGGAAGGTCGGAGTTCCTCGGACTACAAACAAGAGGACACAAGGGAGAGTGGGAACCTTGAATCTGGAAGTTTTCATGAGAAGGGAAAGGTTCCAGGTGGTAAAGAATAGGATGGGTCTTGCTCAGCAGAAACAGAGGTGAGAAGCCAGGCAGGCAAGGGGCAGTGGTTTCAGCCCAGTTGCCAAAGGCTAACTGTAAACACCTGATGCTCTTTGTATTTTCTCCAGTGATTGTCTTTCCCTTTATCCTTGCTATTGAAAATGTATTCTGTTCAGAGGACCAGAGAACTTTGTTGCTTGGGCTTAAGTTTTAGAGAAAAGCAACCACAGAACCCCAAACTGAATAACCCAAGGGGAAAAGTGAGCAAGAGACCATGTAGGAATGCTTTTGTATCCTTCCACTCCTCTCCACTGGAAAAGCTCCCTTCAGAGCTCATCTATGTAAAACTCTGGAAATGGAAGGGAGAGATCAAAACATAAAAAGGAAGACCCTTCTTTTTCGTACTTGTCCAGGGTCACAGAATCCAGGGCCAGGACCCCACCTCCTACTCCTACTGCTATTTACTAGGTAACATTCTCAGTTACCTTAAAGCTGAATTATTCAATCCTAATTCTTGAAAAATGCTAAACTTCTTCAACCTCCTACACAACTAAGAATAACATCCCGTATAGAGCGTGGTCTACATTCAGGTAAATTCCCCTTTAACACTAGGTTGTTATAAGTGGTGAATTTGAATGAGTGAGGGTTGAAAGTAGGAAAAGTATAAGGTGATAGCAGAGAGTCCAGAGAGAGACATTTCGGTGCACGCACAAGAGGTCATTTTCTTTGATTTTTGGTTTTTTACTATGTTGACAATTGGATACAGATAAGGACTGATTCTATTTACGTATCAATAGCTGGAGTTACTGACAGCTTGCCTAAATATATCCTTATAGTTAAAGATCATCAATAACTTTAACTCTTTTCATGTTTCTTCAAAGCGTGTATGATCGCTTTCAATTTATTCACCAGCTGATTATTGAAAGCCTGTTTGTCAAGCAGTGGGCAGGAGCTGAGTGGACAGTTGAACCAGGAGCCTCAACTCTTCTACTCTGTGTTTCACCTTGAAATTGCCACATGTTTACTGCCACCATCACCCCACAGTGGTTTTCAGAGGACTTCCACATACATTACTAAACTTGAGCCTCATGACAATCTTTGTTAAACAGAAAAGTCCCCCATTTTTCAAACCAATCACAGAGAGGTTGAGTGACTTGCCCAATAACTGTTAATCAGCGTCCAGCTGTCCTCCTCCCAGTGCTGTGTTCTTTCCAACCAGGAAAACCCATCACTGACATCTGAAAACTGTGGAAATAAGTTATATGGAAAACCAATATGTTCCCTGTACAAGAGGCAACATTATATAATAACACTAATTTGGATGTGGGTCTTTTCAGATCAATTTATGATCTCTTCCTGTAGTCAGCTATAAAGTGTTGGTTTTTGCTGCCGCCCTATATTTAAATATATTTTTAAATACAAGAACTTAAAATGTAAAGTTGTAACAGAGGCCAAATAAAAACATGTAAAAAATTTTTTTTATTGTATTTTGTAGACAGAGGAAGAAGGAGATGTGCAGAAAATGCCAGAGTCCCTTTTCAAAACCTTTTCACAAATCAAGTAAAACAAAATCATTTTGTGCGTTGTGTATTGAAGTCAAATAGTTTTTATTCAAGTTACCAAATAAATTACATTTTCTATTAAAGGGCAGTAAATTCCCATTTGACGTAAAACTTCATTATATCAACTAACTTGGAGGTACCACAGAACCTTTCATTAAATGCAAACCTGACCACGTCACACCCCGTTTAAAACTCTTCACTGGTACTCCCATCCACTCTTACTAAATCCAGTGAGTTTTTCCTATTTGCTTAACAATTATTCCTAGAAATTCAGTCCTGTGCTCTGATATCACAGGAAACTCTCAAATGAAATTCAGTCACCTTGGAAGTGACAGCAAAAGTAAGAAACTTGGTTGATATCTGAAAGTCCAAACCACAGAGCACAGCACAGACCTCCCTGATCTGTCCCCTCTGTTCATCCATGTCATGACTGCATGTGGAGGTCCTCTGTTCACACTGCAGCGAGACCATACTACTGCCCTCCCGGGACCATTGCTGCTTCAAGCCCTTGACTTATTCTCTTGACTTGAAGACACCTTTTTCCCAAAGCCTCTGCCAAGTATATTTCCATTCAAGTTTCATCTCAAATAACACATGCACTAAGATTCCTTTCCTAATTACTAACCATGGATAATTGTATTCTCACAGTGTCCTATACCTAATATCTATAAAGACACTTACTTAGCACATGACATTGAAACTGACAGTCTGTTGATCAATGTATTATTTAACATTTCTTGTGTGCCTGAGATAACGCTTTTTTTAAACTGAAGTATAGTTCTTATATATATATATAGTTGTTTTATATATATTCTTATAAATCTGTGCTTGTGCTCAATATCAAAGGATATTCTCAAATGGAATTTAATCTTTTTTAAAAATCTTAAATGCCCAGTAAGACTAGGGCATTTAGGAAGGAATCTAAGAAAATGTCAGTAGTCATTCTACCGCGCCTTCACAGCTGTCTTTTGTCGTTTTTCATTCTCTCTTCTCTTTCTCACACGCTCCCCTTTTCTTCTTCTTTTCTGGCTCCCTTTTTCCTTCTTCTCTGCTTGACATCAGCAGTGGCATTCACTGAATTCCACATTAAACCATCACTGACCCATCTCAGTCTGCTCCTGAAACTGGGAATCCAAGATGGAGGATCCATCCTGACAGTGACTTTGGCTACCTCTATCCAAGCCCCCAGTGCCCTCTGAGCAACACTTTACTTACATAAAAACACAATCTTTAAATGTGGATGTAGTCTTCCTTTCATGTCTTTAACTGTTTTTATTGAGGCAAACTATCTGGAAGAGTATCTGTCTGATTTGCATAATATTTTACATTCCCATTCATCTGAGGGTAAAAATCCTCCAGAAGCCTTCTAAAATTTGTATATCTAACCCCATTGCCTGTGAATCTGATATCTTTACCACTTTTTTCTTAAAATTTCAATAATTTTCTGGAGAAAAGATTCCTAGATTCATAAACAAATTCCACGATATCACAATGCCTGAGTGTAAGCATCTAATTGTAAGAATTCACCACCTCACGCTATATGTGTTTATGCCAGTAAATGAATCTAGTCATTTTCATCCCCTATATTTTTATCACCTAAAGAATATCTAAAAGCTTCAAACAATTCTTTGACCTTATTTGGTTTTAAGCAAGACCAATATCCAGCCCAGCAGTGTTTACACAGAAAGTTTCAGGAGCCCCCCAGAGCCCCCGAGGCAGAGGTCTATGAATCACACATAGACCTGGCTGCCTGGTGTAGAGGGATGAGGCTCGACAGTTCTCAGCTTGGGTTCTGCTGAGAGTCATGACACTTTGCATCCAGATTTCTGTGGGACTGATGTTACAGATGTTATTGAACACCCTTAACTTTTACTCATGTGCTTTCAACTTTGGATCTTCTGTTTCTCCTTAGGATTAGTGCAACTACTCCTGAATATAAACATTAATTTGGTCAGCTTCTTGAGAAATGCAGGCCATTGTGGTAACCCTGCTGTGACACTCATGCCATCTACACAGCCATGCCATCTACACAGCCAGGGAAATGTGATTTTGACATTTATCCTCTTAAATAAATCATTCTTCAGCACTATCAGATCATTCCACTCAAAAACTTATTTAACCTTTTTAGTAGGCTGTAGCCATTAAGTTCACTCACAAAAAATGATCATTATTCCAATTCACTTTGTCCTCTGCATAGTCATAATTTAGCAGGGAAAGGGAAAGTATTTATTATTATAATTATTCATGATTATAGACTAATTTTAATAATAGCTACCATTTGCTGAGCACAGGGTAGGTACTAGGCTCCTTGTCAGGGGCTTTATGTGCATAATTATCTCATTAAATTTTCAAAATAAGCTTACAAGGTAGATACCATTATCATTACTCCTGTTTAAAAACAAAAACTCTGAAGTTCAGAAAGGTAACACTGTATGTCGGAGATCACACAGCTTGTAAGTCGGGATGTCAGGATTTATATCTCTGGTTTGTCTGACTCCAAAATTCCCCTCTTAATTACTAAATTACTGCCCTTGAGATTGCCAAACTACAGACTGTGTGTTCTTTTAAAATGAAATGGCTTCTTTTTAAAATGCTTCTTCCCCTCACAGTTGAAAAAAAATGACTTTCTGTTATTTTAGAAATGCGTAAGAAAGTTAAACATTTAATATTTTCCAAATTTCTAATGTGTTTTGCAGAACAGTCTTCAACAAAATAGTTTGATCAAAAATGAATCTCACGCACCCCAATATTCATTGCAGCACTATTTACAATATCCAAGACATGGAGCAGCCTAAATGTCCGTCAGCAGATGAATGGATAAAGAAGATGTGGTACATATGCACAATGGAATATTAGTCGCCCATAATAAGGAATGAAATAATGCCATTTGCAACAACATGAATGGACCTAGAGATTATCATACTAAGTGAAGTAAGTCAGACAAAGACAACTATCCTATGATATAACTTATTCGTAGAATCTTAAAAAATGATACGAATGAATTTATTTACAAAACAGAAACAGACTCACAGACATAGAAAACAAACTTAGGGTTACCAAACGGGAAAGGTGGGAAGAGGAATAAATTAGGAGTTTGGGATTAGCATATACACGCTACTATATATAAAATAGATAATCAACAAGGACCTACTGTATAGCACAGGGAACTCTACTCAATATTCTGTAATAACCTATATGGGAAAAGAATCTAAAAAAGAATGGATATATGTATAACTGACTCACTTTGCTGTCCACCTGAAACGAACAACATTGTAAATCAACTGTACTCCAATATAAAACTAAAATTTTTTTAAGTAAAATGAAAAAAGGAATCTCAAAAGTTCATATTGAAATAGTCACACCAACCTTTAGCATTTAAGAAAAATGTTTTCTTTCCAATTTTTATGTGCTACGGAGACGTTACCCTAGTCTAAAAGAAATGAATAATAAAATACCATCACCAATGCATTTCACATCCCTGTAAGAATTGTGTCTATTAGGGTTGCGTTTGGGGTGAAGAAGAGGGTTGTGTAAGGTCTTCCTTCTTGTGTTTCCTCTTTAGTCTCCGTTCACCACCCTCAGGAGACATAGCTGGCCCTTTATGTCATCATGGCCCGTGTACATCATCATGGCAACCATCTCATAAGTGTTAACTTGCCGTTTGCAGAGAGACAATATCTTTTCATCATTTATTCCCAATGTTAACCTTTAGTGCCTGGTGCATAATAGGCACATTCAGTACTCAACAAGGCAGATCACAGGTCCAAAGGCTTATTTTCTGTATATCGATAAGTTGGGGGTGAAATGTAGGTAGGGATATTAACAGATCATGGAAATTATGCAGCGGTATCACACCAATCCAAATTTCTGTGTATTTTTCTATTTCCTCTAGTAAATCTGTTTCCTTTCCCCTCTCACTCCCTCCCCTCCACACCCATCCTGGCTTTTAAACTCTTACTTTCTATTTACAGCCAAAATTGTTTGCAGTGCCCCACACCTGACTTCCAGCTGGTTCTTGTATTCAGGCACAAACAAAAGCAAGACAAACACACACTGCATCTGTACTTTGAAACAGCCTCAATTCCAGGTGGTTGAAAGGACTCCCTGGGGCACCTGAAACTCAGGTGGGACCATAGCAGTGTTTCAAGCCCAGCCCACCTGTAATTCCCCTTTCCTCAAGGCTGCCAGGCAGTCAAGAGCTGGGTGTGCAGAACTGGTGACTCGAGTTCTATCAGGTGTCAGCCTCTGGCACGTGCAGTGGCAAGAGGCAGGCTGATCCTCCAAAACGTCTTCAGCCTGCGCTTCACTGAGGTCACAGCCCGAGGACCTCACGTGTCCCCATCCATTTCCCAAAGGGCATTTTCCTCCGGACTGAAGGAGAAAATCCAGCTTCCTGAACTAGCGTGTGCAGCAGGCGAGCTAGGGAGCCTGCCTTCTGGTGACCAGGGTGCTCAGCCATTCCAGGCCAGGTGTGGGTGCCTGGTGGGTCTCAGTTCTCCCCGTCACTGCTTCCCATTTCCTTGCAGTGCCAGTGGACCTCGAGGCATGTCTAAACTGCCATCACAGGCTTTCTTCGTCACTGATTTACAACATCAGCCAAATAATCATCTGGCAAGAAGAAAAAGATAACACGGCATGCTTAACAAGAAGGTAATGTGTGTGAGTGTTTAGGTAGTCGCTAATTATTTTCTGACTGGAGAACCAGATAGACTGTGGCAACGCTGTTTCTAA
The DNA here is from genome assembly GCF_963455315.2 of Globicephala melas. NCBI lineage: Eukaryota > Metazoa > Chordata > Mammalia > Artiodactyla > Delphinidae > Globicephala > Globicephala melas. The sequence goes on along the minus strand of NC_083327.1, from coordinate 60,918,087 downwards.
CCCCCACTGCTTTAATACTTTCCTAAGTGGACAAATGGATGTGAATCAGAAAGGAGGGTAAAGTGAGGTGGGCTTAAAAAATAAAGATATCTTCTTTCGATTTGCTTGAGTTCCTTTCTGCCAAGAAATGAAGAAAGCTTCGGAACACCTTACACAACATTTCCCGTTTTCTACCGAAATGCTTTTATTTAGAGTTCAGTTTTATAAATTGGCAAATCAAGTAAGAAGGAAGTCCCTTTCCTTGTAGCACAGCTTAACAAGAGACCCAGGATGAAAACCTCTGCAGAATCTTCATTCCCAGGACCATGGAGGAAAAAATTTATAAGATTTATGCAAAACTTCAAAACAAGCCCCTCCCTACACACACCTCCCCCTTGCGTGGGTGTTTCCTTCACCCCACTACCACCAGTGTTGGTTTTTATGTGAGCATAATTGTGCTTTTGTCTTGGAGTTGGCTCACCTCAATACACTCTAGTCTGAGATCCCTTGGCCTCAAGCCCAGGGTGGGGCTTTGCCCTCAGTACTGTAAATAATGGTAATTACCTTTACAAACTTAAAAAAAATATTTTTTTTTCTTTCCCAAGGCCAAGAATATCCAAAGCCTAGAGCATTCTATATAACCCCTTGTGCGTCTGTTGGAATCTGTATGGCAATGAGAAAGAGTTTCTCCCTCGTGGAATGAATGTCCAAAGTGAAAAGATGGTCACCAGCGCTTAGCTGCCCCGTGGATCACTCTGGGCCTGTGTGGTCTTTGCTTCCAGATTATAGTGGTGATGTAAGTCCAAAAGAACGGAGTAAATTATGAAGTAGAATTTAGCGTTTATTCTCACCGCTGACGCAGAAGTTTCTGTGAATTAGATTGAAACAGAAGCATGTTCCATGTGCCCGCTATCAACTCACAAGGAGAGGAGTTAGGCCGCCTGATTCTAGACTGGGCCATTTCCAAGGCATTACTTCCTGCAGTATCTCTGTCTGCTTGACAGCACCTATTGTTCCGATTAAGTTGACATGCATCCAAGCTTTTGCCTCATTAGATTATCTCCATGGTGCTGAGGCTATAATTTCTGCATAATCTTGGTGTTTTATTTCATGCACAATCGCTAGCAGCTGTTATCCATGTCTAAGATCAAAACAATTAATGAAAATTCAAAAATTTTAAACTCAATAGCTTTTGGCCACATCGACATATCAAGACTCATACAAACGTTTTGATTTATGAATGAGATAGATTGGTTTCCCGGGCCCCAGAGTTCCTTTGATTATTTTACTTCCAGATTAACTGGCTTGAGTATGGAGACCTGAACATCTGGACAGATGCCCTTAACCTATCATTCACTCATTTCAAAGGCGAACGACCCAGAGTGGGAAGCCTCTTGGGCATGTGTGATAACTGGAAATTTACTAAGACCCTCAAGGAAGTGTCGCCTTGTCTGCATGTCATTTTTTCCATTCAGAAGTCAAATTATTGCTCCATGGCTGTGAGAGTTATTGAGGGCATGCTCTGTGTTCATGTTATCGTGTGTTCCAGGCATTTAAATGATCAAGAATATTCATCTGTGAGGTTTCTTGTGCTAAGAGGAGGTGATTCATAATGCAGCTACCAGAACGTGAAGCTCTGTGATCCATCATATACCATCACTTTATTAACAATCACTTTCCCTTGGCTCAGGGCCCTGCTGAGGATCAAGAGGGGTCCACCCCTGGGCTCTGGAGCCTTCCCCTGAAGTGCTAACTTATAATCAGCAGTAATAAACTTCCCTTCTCACTAGGAGGGCTCAATGTTTACAAGGTAATTTCTCTTTGGCACTTGGCCTCATTCCAAATGTTCAGAACTTCTTGTGGAGGTTCTGAGAGCTATTCATGCAGCCCTGCTGATGCTTGCTCATCTGTTTGTTAAAGACTCCCTTGTCCCCATGTGACCCCTCAATCCATCCACCATGCAAGTTCCAAAGACTGACAGAGAGAGCACCATGCAGATGGCTGTCTGGACTCTACACAAATTCAACCCTCCTGGGGGACTCCCCAAATGGCTAATGTCCTTGTGCACAAGAATGAAAAGTGACTCCATGTGAGGTACAGTGCGAGTTATTCTGGGGGAAACAGACACAACAGCACAGAACTGGTGAGGCGAGGCTGCCCCGTTCACCATCTTTGGAAATGTTAAAATTGGGCTGCGTCTCAGTATCTCTTCTCTCTGCTGCACAGTCTCTAAAATAACTTGTTTGATGGTGATGGAAAAAAAGCTGAGGGCAAACAGGAATTGGTTTTCTAGGTCACGTACTTTAAGACTTACTGAACACCTAGAGAATCCAACACACAGTATCATCCCCATTCTGGAGGAGCGTCCATGGAGCGCCGTCTCTGAGGGTCTATCGATACAAAAGGAGTGTCTCAGCCTTGGCATCCAAGCTGGAAAGGCTTAGGGATAATTTTTCAAAACTTCTGTCTGAAACTGTTTCATTCTTTCACTGAAGGTTAACATTGGTTCGAAGTACTATTGCCATTCATTTGTGTTGAACTTCATTAGAACAGAGAGAGGGGTAGGGGTAGGAATTGTTTTCTAAACCATAAGACTTGACTCTGGTTCATTCAGGAGAAAAAGGGGTTAAGTCCTCTGGGTAAAACATTGTCAATCACTAGTGACTGCCACCAAGATGAAAAACAAGCTGCACCTGTACATGGGCAATTTAAGAGATTCTGGTCAGCTATTTTTCTCTGGTGCTTTGTTCTGCCAGCTGCCTCTGCTTTGGATGCAGGTGGAAGCATGGACTTTGCTATCTATAAAAAAATTTAATGGTGAAGATCAACTTCCGCTTCACCTCCCCAGGGATCAAAGTTTTGGGGCTCTTTTTTTTTTTTCTTTCCCTGAAAGACTAGTAGAGCAAAGCTCAGATCAGACAATGGACATGTTGTTGAGAAGCCCATTCTCCCCAGAGAAGTAGCAGAAGATCTTTGGTGGGTTATAGTTTTTTTCTTCCCAATTTGAAGAAACTAATAGAAGCAGAGAGATGCATGCCTCCACAGGGTGAGGTTAAGCATCTGCTGGGAGGAGGGCTGGGGAATGACAGCTGGGGAAGACTCGTTACCACCACTACATTTACAGTCGGCCACCATCGTGAGCCTGACAGGGAGCGGGCAAATGCGACATGGAAGTGACAGTCTCTGCGCCTGCCAGTGGGAGAGATGTGCTTCCGTGCAGCCTCATCTCTATGGAAGCGGGATGTCACAAATCTTACATGGGTTGGATTACTTTCCATTGCACAATCAATGACAAGCAAAATGTGTAGGTAGAAAAGAAGCTTAAAAATTGAATGCTCTATGGGCTTCTCTGGTGGCGCAGTGGTTGAGAGTCCGCCTGCTGATGCAGGGGACACGGGTTCGTGCCCCAGTCTGGGAGGATCCCACATGACGCAGAGCGGCTGGGCCCATGAGCCATGGCCGCTGAGCCTGCGCGTCTGGGGCCTGTGCTCCACAACGGGAGAGGCCACAGCAGTGAGAGGCCCGTGTACCGCAAAAAAAAAAAAAAAAAAAAAAAAATTGAATGCTCTGGACTAACCCATACAAGAAGCTTAAGTGACGTGCCTCACCAAAGACATTCTCAAGGTTCTTGTATTAATTCAACAAACACCTGTTGCTACCATGTGCCAGGTTCTAAATTAGTTATTGGACATACAGTGGTTGTTACGAGCTGAATTGTGTCTCCCCAAAATTCATATGTTGAAGTCCTAACCCCCCAGCACTGTATTTGGAGGTAGAGCCTTTAAAGAGGTAATTAGATTAAAATGAGGCCATTAGGGTGGGCGTTAATACAATCTGACTGGTGTCTTCATAAGAAGAAGAAATTTGGACCCACAAGGAAACACCGAGGAAAGACCAGGTGAAGAGACAGAGAGAAGGCGGATGGCCATCTGCTTGCAAAGCAGGGAGACCTCAGAAGAAACCCAACCTGCCGACACCTTGATCTTGGACTTCCAGCCTCCCAGGACTCTGGGAAAACAAATTTCTGTTGCTTGAGCCACCCACTCTGTGGCAGCCGAGCAGATGATTACAGTAGTGAATAAAGCCAGGTCCAAGTCCTCACTGAACTTACAATCAGTTGAAGAACCGACAATGTCATGCCCATTAAGCAGAGGAGAAAGTGACTAAGGGCACTTTTAGGCATTGCCTGGCGAGCCTGACTTAGTAAGAGAACCAGGACCAGGAATTCCAGCTAATCTTTGGACATACTTCATTATGACACCTATGGTCATTACCCTTTATATTTGAATTAAGGGTTAAACAGAATTATCACTGTGCTTCAACATGAGAAAGCAACAAATCCTGCACTGATCACGTGACAGGGGGAGGGGAGAAATCTAACAGATACGACCTAAAAGGTTAAATGGAAAAGAAGCATGTGCCTAGATGAGCATCACATGCAGACACATCACAGATGTGTGGGCTTCAACATTACCAGTAGAAGGAAAGGAAATCTGTATATTTTTATAATCACTACACAGGTGCTTATTTTAGATTGTTTTCTTGAACGTTGTTAGTTTGTTGTTTTTTTTTTAACCTCACTGCCCTATACTTGTTGCCTCAAAGGAAGCATAACATTAGATAAAAATACAGAAGCTGCTATCTGGAGTTCAACAGGTTAAAACAGAGCTAAAAGTAGCTCCTAGGCATGTCATATGGTTGGCTGACTATTTAATCCCCTGATATGTACGAGAAATGGAAGCGTTCTCGTCTGCGTATCTGCCAACTGTCCATGAAGCTTTACTCTTCTCGGGATTTTGGGGGACATGGTCATTGGGAGACTGAGTTTACTAACCCAATGAAAAGTACAAAGTTCTCCTATGCTGACTAGAGAAAACTGTGACAGAATGTATACTTTCTGTTGTGTGGCTGATATACTCATTGTATGTTCAGATATTGTGATTCTGTCCAGACAGGCAAGGACCCCTGTGTGTGTAGAATTGGAAGTAGGTAGGGTCTCAGATAAAGGGAGAACTCACTTACAGTTGTAAAAACACCACCACAGCCCTGAGGGTGGTGTGGAGACCTCGGGCTGGAACCCAGAGTAAGGATCTAATGGAAAAAACTTATGCAAGTGACAGAGTTAAAAATCTCTTTCTCGGTCTTAAGTAGGTCTTATTTTGCCAGATAAAATAAGACCCTCCAGTCAAATCTGAATTTCACATGAACAACAAAAATCATTTTAATTGTAAGTATGTTTCATGCAATATTTGAAACATACTAAAAAAATGTTATTTCTCTGAAATTGAGATTTAACTGGGCGTATTTTACTTGCTAGACCTGGCAATGCTATCTTAATGGCAAATACTAGCTTCATTGTGGAAGGAAAGTAAGATTCAGTCATCTCTGTTTGGGGAGCTGGGCCTAGAGCTGGGTTATGTCATCTGTGAGACTGTGCCCATCTTTCGGGACTGGAACTGAGTAGCCTTTCTGCATAGTATGTGGCACCAGAGTCAGCAGGTTAGAAAGATGAGAAAACTATGCATCATATTACTCCCAGAGCATTTAATGAACCTTCAAGAATGCCCAGGCCTGTGAATTCTCAGCTGTGCCAAGGTGACAAACCTAAGGAAAGGATTTGGGACCATACTTCGGCAGGAGCATTAAAAGCAAGTCCCCTAGGGGACAGCAAGGGCTGAAATCAAGGGGACAAAATTGCAGTCAATTGGCCAGTTAACTTCCCACCTGGGAGACTCTGGGACTTGTTTTATGGAGAGAGGCAAATACTGCTCCCAAGTGTGAAGAACTCTGGAAGAGGGACTTCCCTGGTGGTCCAGTGGTTAAGAATCTGCTTTCCAATGCAGGGGACACAGGTTGCGGGCTCCATCTCTGGTCGGGGAACAAAGATCCCACATGCCACTGGGCAACTAAGCCCACAAGATCTAGAGCCCACGCACCACAATTAGAGAGAAGCCCGCGTGCCGCAATGATCTCGTGTGCCACAACTAAGACCCAACGCAGCCAAATAAATAAATAAATATTAGAAAAAATAAAAAGGAACAAATCTGGCAGAATGCTAAGGCTCCCTGGTTCTGCTGTAGTCACTCCCTCCCTCTTCAGCCAAGGGATTCCTTGATTCATCAGCAAATATTTATAGAGCACCTACCATGTGCCAAGCACTGTGCTAGGTCTGGGAATACAACTACCTCCAGGCATCACCCTCACCCTAGGGAGCCTCTGGTCTCAAGGGGGATCCTCATGCTGCTCTTCTTAGACTCAGCCCTGCGCCCAGGCCTTGCCATCCAGCTGGCATCTCCATTACACAGGCTCATTCAGTTACGATCTTCTCCTCTTCAGCATTGGGGAACCAAAGAGTGCATCACAGACACTTTTGTTGTGGTTTGGGTCCCTGTAATAACTCATCACATGGGCCTGGAGCTCTTTTCTTTCATTCTGGCTTGGAGACGAGCACAGCAGCTCAGTTCTCCCCTCATCCTAAGGCTGTCTGGTCTCTACGTTCAAAGGGTTCCAGGTGTATTCAAGTTAAATAACCACGTCCGGGGTAACCCCCGCTTCCTGTCACTCTCCAGCACATTTCCCTGTTTCATGGTCCTCACTGCATATGTCACTATCTGGAATTGTTTCCCTTGTTCATTTGTGTATTTGTTTATCACCTCTTCCTAAATTAGAATGAATACATCACGAAAGAAGTAAACTCATCTCTCATTCACCATTGTACCTCCAAAGCTTAGAATAGTACCTGACACTGGTGGACACTTAAATATTTATTGAAGGAATAAGAAACAATTAAGTGATCAAACAACCAAATTACCTGTTCCAGGCCACCTGTGACATGCATGGGGTGGATCTCATGCACTGGAACATGGCTACATTTGGAAGATGTTAAACTGTGTCTTCTAAGGATGATGAGCATGTGCTCTGTTTTCTCATGGGGTTATCTGGTGTATCTGTCTTCCTTATCATGGTCAGGGCCACCAGCTGGTCACCCATACTGGGAACCTGGAATCAACATAGTCTCCCCCTTCTCTCTTTCCCTCCCTCTACAGTGAAACTACAACTGAGTATTGTTTCTTCTACTTCAATAGTGGTAGAGCTAGTGAACCTGCTCTCTGCCTCCATCCCCACCTCCTCCAAGTATATTAGTCAAGGTTCTCAGAGAAACAGATCTAATAGGATCAATAGGATGTGTTGTACATATGTGTAAGAGTCTGCTTCTCTTGCCATTCCAGAAACATTTGAAAGAACCCACCTCCCTACACTATGTCCCTTTCTGGCTGAAATACCTAGAGAGATTGCTGTTGTGTGTGTGTATGTATATGTATATAAATGTATTTTTATATTATAAATATATGAGAGAGATTTATTTTAAGGAATTGGCTCACAAAATTGTAGAGGCAGAATTCCTTCCTCTTCGGGTGACCCCAGTCTTTTCTCTTAAAGCCTTCAACTGATTGGATGAGGCTACCTACATTACGCACGGTCATCTGCTTTAGTCAAAGATTTAAATGTTAGTCACATCTAAAAAATACCTCCACGGCAACATCAAGACTGGTTTTTGACCCAAAAAATGGGCACCGTAGCCTAGTCAAGTTGACACATAAAATGAATGGTCACAGATGACTGTCTGCCTCCATCCCAACCTACTCCGGGGTGCTTTCGGGACAGCAGAGGATGGAAAGCTAAAAATTATATTTCTAAGACTCCCTTGCAGCTAGGTAAGGCAGCTCAGGCACAATATTTAAGGGGGTATTGAAAACCTTAGTAATCAAGATAAATAATCTTAATGAAGTATTTTTAAAAATTAAAATATAATGCAATATTACTGTTGTCTTTTGCCTTTGTCCCCAGTGTGGCTTGGCATGGTACTTGGTCCTTAATGTAATTAGGTTTCATCAGTGAGATGCACTCATGTGATACCTGGAAGGCAGAAATGAGGTGGAAGTTATCTTTCTATGCTAGTCTCTGCTGGCAAGTCTAATTGTGCTCCAGCATGCCATCTCTTGCTGTAATGAGGGTTACAAAGTATGGGCTGGGGCATGTACATTTTGCTGTTGCAGGTGGAACGAGCATAGCAAAGCTCTAGAGCCACTACTTACAGTGACAGCAGCTCCTGCCACAGGTAGGGGAAACTTCCTGAAATCTGAAGGTGTCCTCTTGATTCCCCACTTCTCTTACTGAGGCAGGGGTACAATTCCCAAATGGGTCATTCTGCAATTGTGTTCATTCCTAGAGATTGACCTAGAGTCTGCTTCTCTTGTCCTTCCAAAAAGTTTGGAGAAAACTAAATTCCCTATATTATGTTCCTTTCTGGTTGAAATACCTAGAGAGGTCACTGCTCCTTGCACCTGAACCCCGACCAGTGCCATCATCCTTCACATATTCATCCTATCCCTTCCAGCGCTACCATCCTGTTCTTAATTCAGGCCCCCTTTTTAATCTCTCCTCTGCCTTCTCTAGTATGGTTTTCAGATCACTGTCAACTCACCCTCCTTGTGCACTTATTTTTCTACATTCTTTATTCTTCACCGAGATAGAATTATCCTCTTCCCTGTGAGCTCACATCACACTTTACTATATAGATTGACCCTGTTCCCAAAGATTTAGGTAACATTAGCACATCATCTGGGAAGTGTGATGTTAAAAATCCAATATTGAAAATCTATAAAATTTCTTTAAATTCTCAAGGAGCTTACATTTATTTTCTACCTTCCATCTCTGCTGAATTCCTCACTTCTTGATTTCACACATTCTGCATATTCTCACAAGGCCTTTTTATGCACAGAAGAACTTACTGAACAGTTGAGTGTAAGCAAGTTCTTAAAAAAAAAAAAAAAAAATCCTGTATCTTCTCTGCCATGCTGCTCAGGTCTCCCTGATTTCATCCTTTCTTGTCCGTTCACTGCCCTGCTCTCTCTCAGAAAGAAAATTCTTCAATTTTCTAATGTACTTCATTTCTTCCACCCTCTCGTTATAGACCTTGTCTTATGTTTCCACATCCAGTTGACCAATCATGGTTTTCTTCCTGTGAAGTGGCATTGCTTCCCAAAGAGGACTTCTTCTACAGCTCAGTTTGGGTAGATGAGCGGGCAAAACTAAGTTACTCTAAATAATTGTATCAAGATTGTGGGAGTTCACAGGAGCAGTCTGGGAGAAGAGGTGAGAAAGGCACCAGTGAGGAGAAGGACCAGGAGAATGACTGGAAGCCTGGATACTCCATGAGGTCGTCTGGCCAATGAGAACTCCTAAGGAGGTAGGGGAAGGACATTCAAGAACAGAAATGTATGCTATTAAATTGAAGCGCTGGAGACAGAACACATAGTGTTCAGGAACTCTGGCTGCGGGTTGCTGACTGTTCAAAATTCAGCTCTACCACTAACTAGCTCTGCAACTGGCAAGTTCCTTAACCTCTTTTATCTTCAATTTTTTGTGTAAAATAGGATAATAATTGTTTTTTTAAAAGCCTGTATCCAATGACTACTGAAGGATTAAATAAGATAATATATGAAAAGTGTCTGACAAAACAAGCCAGTTGTCTGGAAATGTTGCTATGATGATGATGTTAACAGCAATGCTGAACAGGTGCTGTTACTGCTGCCATGTAAATCATCATTGCGTCCCCAAATCTTCAATTAAAAGTCTATGAATTTGATATTAAAATATTTAAAATATTAATAACTGAATTTCCCATTCTGGTTGAAGTAATAGTGAAAACAAGGGCAAGAAAATCCATAAACTGACCTAATGTAGCAGAAGCAATTGCTCTTGAACACAAGCATGCAAGCTCCTTGGGGAATAACCAGAATCTTGGAGTTTGACTTTCCTGACATTGGGGATAGAGGACTGAGTCAATTGTACCCACATCTTGAAAGGGCAGGAAGAATCCAGCTGATATTTGAATAACTATTCTTCAAGCATTCACTATGGAGATGGCCATTGCATGGCAGGCAGGCTGCCCTTCCCCACTTCTCTGGTTGTCACTGGCAGCACTGCTGTGTTGAGAAGGATTCTGAAGTCATGCCCAAGCTCAAGTTGAGCCGGTAGGGCCTTGACTGATTAAGGACCCCTGTCATGACCCAGAAATGTTCTATGTCTGGGGTCATCAAACTATAGCCCAAGGCCAAATCCAGCCTACCACCAGTTGTTGTATAACCCATGAGCTAAGAACGATTTTTACATTTTGGAATGGTTGAAAAAATGTTTAAAGACAATACTATTTTATAGAGCATGAAAATGATATGAAATTCAAATTTCACTGTCCATAAATAGTTTGAATTTGGTCAACAAAAACAGTTGTAGAAAATTATTTTTCACTCTTGTCATAAAAATTCTGATTTTTATCTTTTGGCCCAGAAAGTCTAAAATATTTACTATCTGGCCCTTTATAGAAAAAGACTGCCACCCCTATTTTACCTGATCCAGAGGAGTCAGTGTATTGCCACAAAGTGTCTTCTCTTCCTCTCACCCTCAAGGCTGTGCTTATTTTTTTTTTATTGGAATATAGTTGATTTACAATATTATCTTAGTTACAGGTGTACAGCAAAGTGATTCAGTTTTATATATATATGTATTCTTTTCAGTTTATTTTCTATTGTAGGTTATAGTAAGATATTGAATATAGTTCCCTGTGCTATACAGTAAATCCTGTTGCTTATCTATTTTATGTATAGTAATTTGTATCTGTTAATCCCATACTCCTAATTTATCCTTCCCCTCCTCCCTCTTCCCCCTCTCCCCTTTGGTAACTATAAGTTTGTTTTCTATGTCTGTAAGACTGTTTCTGTTTTGTATATAGATTCATTTGTATGTGCTTATTATTTTTAACTTGCTTTTATCATATAAATATTGTGGGTGGGAGCCCAAGAGACCTGTGGATTTTCTTTCTTTTGGTAGAAAATTTCTTTTTAAAATTATTCCTTAATGACAAGTTTGGGATAAGTCAATAATGCATGCTGATTGACTTTTTTTAAATCAAATACTACAAATGAGTCAGTCGCTCTCATCATCCTCTGCGTTACAGGGCCACACCATTGTCATGATGAAACATTCTTGGTGTTTCTTCTACTTTCATGGTGACTGCTGGGTCTACTTTATCTAATTTTTATGCCTTTATTTTTTAAAAAAAGCTTTCTTAGACTCTGCACACCACCACCCACTCCTCTCTGACAAATTGCAGACACCTGAAAAGTATTTTCTTTCTTAGTGAGAAGTAGAACTTGGATACAGTACCTGCTGGATGGGTACAGTGCTTTCACTACAGCCTTGACCTTGCACATTCCCCATTCCCAGAAGCCAGGCACCTTCCTCTTCCACCTGAGCTACCCGTTGCCCTTTCTCTAGAAAAACTGTGTGAACTTTGAATTTTTTCGAAGTAATAATTTTCCTGATAATTACATTATAATATCGCTGGAGCTTATCTTTATTTCTGATTGATCTTCAGTTGGCACCAACTCCTAAAACTTTCTCCTTCTAGGCCCCACCCCTGTGTCCCCCACTGCAGTTAATGATCTATTAACAAATGCATAAGAGCTTTAATGGAGTTGCCATTTAAAAAAGAAGCCTGTGGAGATTTTTTCAGAGGAGAGAAAAATCCTTCAGGGAGTGAAAATAATACCCTAATTGTAGGTTCTGGGGATTTTGATTTCTTCTTCAGAATTTCTTAGCCCTTCTTTTCTGAAAACATATTTCCTGAAGCCTATTTACTCATTTATCAACCATTTACTTTCTTTTCCTTAATTGATTTTTACAAAAGCAACATCTGCTCTTTGTGACAAGTCAAACAATGGAGTTATAAAGAAAATCACCCTCCCCTCCTTTCTCCAACCTCTCTCGCTGGGTTAGCCGAGGATTGCACCTAGGATTTCTTTCATCCACTTCACTACATTCAGATAGACAAAAACAAATGCAAAGAGTTATTTGCTGTCTACCTTTTACAAATAATAGGGGTGTTCCATACATATCACTCTGAAATTATAATCAGTGTGCATAAATATAACTCATTCTTCTTAGTAGTTGTATATTATTTAATGGTAGAGCTCTTGATGTCTCTGTTGATAGACGGTCAATTCAACAAAGATTTACTTTGCACAAAATAAATGCTAGACTCTTTGATAAATGCTGGGGAGAGAAAAATTAATAATGCATCACCTTTGATGAAGTCAAGGTCCTGTGGAAGAGATTAAACAAATGATTTCATGTGAACACAAAGTTCTACAATGAGGGGTGTACAGTTATACTGAGAAGAGATAGAGAACTAGAGGGAGATTTAGATTCATCTAAGGATGAAACTTGACAGACAAGGTGGGAAGGCACAGGCTTAGAGAACAGCATGTGCAAAGCCAAGAAAGTGTGATGGAACATGGCGCCCTCAGGAAACTGGCTAATGCACAGTGTGGAGCAGCTGGAAAAGGGCAGAATGGTAGGTTGGCACAGAAGTGAATGGACTTGTATACCAAGCTAAAGAATCTGAACACATCCAGTGGGCTGAGAGTAAAACAAGGACATTACAAGGATTTTAGCAAGAGAACAAGGTCCTGGTTTTACAAAGATATCTGGCAGATGAACTTGGGAGGAAAGACCAGATATAACAGGAGATGGCAAGAAGCCACTGACATAATCTAGTCAAGAGAGGATGAGGGACTGAGGCAGGGCAGTGGCCAAAGAAGGGAGGGTAGAGAATCAGATTCACTTTTTGAGTTTGACCCAGTAGGACTTGTGGGTAGACTGGAGAGTGTTGGTGCAGGAAAGCTTTTAGCTTGGGCAATCAGATGTACCCATTGAAGGAAACACAGGAGAGGTGATAACTTCTGTTTTGTACATGTTGAGTTTGAGGTGCCTGTGGAAACATCTTGGGCTCTTTGAACATTTTCCAAATATGTGGCAAAGATGGCCATTGTAAAGTATTCATTTAACTTTGTGATAGGTTTTCCCCCTTCACAGAGAAAAAGGAATGAAATGACTCAATGGGGTTGCAACCATGGACTCTAATCTCAGGAGGTGGGAGCCACACAGCCCCAGGGACTCTACTGCATGCTCAGTGCCCCTGAGTAAATTCACAAAGTGCCTCTTCTAGGTGACAACCTGCAAAAACATGATCTCTGTGTAGATTAATAAGTAAATGACATCCTTCCACTGGGCGGAATCATGCATGGCAGAGGGTGTTGCTAGGAGAGTGGACTGTGGGTAAGATTCCATCGAGCCACCCCCACCAGTCAAGCACTTGTGTGCAGGTCCCCATCTGCACAAGCATAGGCAGAAGCCCACGGTCATCAGTGACCTCTTAATTGCCTAATCCAACTGATACTTATCAATTCACCTCTTACTTTATTCAGTAAACACACAATACTCCACTCTGTGACACCAAGAACACCATAATGAGCAAGACTTGCCCTCAAGTTGCTCTCAGATCAGTAGGCAAGTCTGAAGTGACAGCCTCCAAACCTCACTATCACATGATGAATGATTTCAAACTGATAGGTGCAAAGTATAGCAGTGTGAGAAAAAGAAAAGCTACATTGGGCAGACTTACAGAAAGCTTCAGGGAGCAAAAGGCAGAGAGAGTCTTCTGGCGTTAGCAGGAATCCCCAAGGTGGACAGGGTTCCCAGAAGGATCTTCCACAGAAGGGAAGGCCGTAGTTCCCAGACACGGTCAGGAGAATCATCTGGAGAGTTTTAAGGTATCAGCAAAGGAGATATTTGCAATGAAAAAAATCTGACAGTGTATGGAATATTACAGAATTTATCTGTGGAGAACACTGCTCTTTCTTTTTTGGGTGGACACACATTAATATTGTTTTTTAAATACAAGGCCCAGGAACTTGGCTGGAGGGGGAGACTGATGCAAAAAGGACTAACCTCCTCTGTGAACCAAAGGTGGGCCTCTCAGAGGCTGAGGAAGATGCCTCCAATTCAGACATCTTCTGGGTTGTTCCCAGAGGAAGACCCAGAATAGGAGATGATTTTGGAGGGTTGGAGAGGAGAGGCAGTGACTTATTAGCTTGGGCTGCTGTTAAAGAGTACTGTAGACTGGGTGGCTTAAACAACAAACATTTATTTCTCACAGCTCTGGAATCTGAGAAGTCTAAAATGAAGGTGCCAGTGGATTCAGTTCCTGGTGAGGGCCCTCTTCCTGGTTTGTAGACAGCCACCTCCTTGCTATGTTCTCACATGAGAGAGACAGAGAGAAACTCTGGTCTCTCCTCTTTTTATAAGGGCACTAATCCCATCGTGGGGCTCCATCCTCATGACCTCATCTAAACCTAATCATCTCCCAAGGGTCCCACCTCCAAATAGATATGCATCACATTTGGAGGTTAGGGTGTCAACATGTGAATTTGGGGGGAATACAAGCATTCATTTGATAGCAGGTAGGAACCTGATACTGGGGGAGGGGAGGAGAGAGAAGATGGGAAGAGGGCACTCTGGGGCAGGGAGCAGATAAGGTCAGGGCATAAAGACAGCAATAACCATCCTGTTACTCCTCTAATGGTGGGAAGGGTCAAGTCCTTCAAGGAGAAGTGGTGTCATATTGAATAATACCTTGTTTCCTATTCTGCCTTTAGTCTTTCCTGTGTCACTAGGTAAGCTTTATTATCCACTAATTAGTGTCAGCCTGGTGGTGGTGATACCCTGGGGAAAGTAGGGAGGTGGGGATCATTTGAAACAAAGACAGGACAGGGAGGGGCTTCCCTGGTGGCACAGTGGTTGAGAGTCCACCTGCCGATGCAGGGCACACGGGTTCGTGCCCCGGTCCGGGAAGATCCCACATGCCATGGAGCGGCTGGGCCCGTGAGCCATAGCCGCTGAGCCTGCACATCCGGAGCCTGTGCTCCGCAACAGGAGAGGCCACAACAGTGAGAGGCCCGTGTACCGCGAAAAAAAAAAAAAAGTAAAAAACAGATCCAACATGTAGTCAGATTTGGCTCTTCCCTGTTACAAGACCACCAAACTGATCAAGGAAAAAGTAAAGGGCAGGAGCTGGGGTAGTAGGAAAAAGAAAAAACAAGGAAGATCTCAGAATCTCTTTCCCTTTAACCCAGGAATCCTCAGAGGCTTTTAGAAGGAAAATGAAATTCCCATGGAAATATATATCATGGAAGATTGAGTTCTTTCTGGTGGTTAGAATTATTTCTTTGATTCCGAAAGGCTGAAGGAAAAGTAAAATATAAATACAGATTTCCTTTCTGTGTCTGTCTGTCCCCGAGAATTCTGTTTCTGAAGGTTTGGGGTGGGGTCGTGCCCAGATGGCTCTGATGGAGCACCGGGTTTGGGGACCACTGCCATAGACTATGGGGACCAGGACCGTTTCAAGGAAGTGCGGTTTTTGTTGTAGAAAGCTCAGTCTGGTGGCAGGGTGGTGGTGGAGTGATGGGGCAGGGACCGGGTGGAAGGCCGGGTCATGAGACCTGGTGATGGCCCTCCTGAGGCTCCCTGTATGTGCTCCCACCATCCGTCCTGCCGGTTTGCATTCTCATCGTCTCCCTGGGAGTGAGCGTTCTCCCTGGCAGCAAGGTGTCTTCACTTGAATTCCCACTGTCGTCGAACGAAGATAAAGAGCGGCGTGTTTGTCTTTCATCAGGACGCCATCTCTGAAAGACAGGGACAGAGTCAAGGCCACACGGACCTACTCCTGGCTTTGGGATCCTGCTAGCTTCTAGTTTCTGTATCTTATCAGAAAGTCAGGAAATTGCTAAAGCAAATACCTGCTTTTTGCATTAGGCTGGGCACAGCTTGAGTTTCAAAAGAGGAACCTGGCTCCTTCCTTAATTAAAGGGTTTCTGTATTTCCCTACTTTTTAGTAAAATGCTGAAAAGAAACGCGGATGCTGCTGTTCTTACAAAATGATATTTTAAATGTGTCCTTAATTAAAGCCGAGTCTTAAGGCAAACCTTTGTGGGGTTCCTTTTCCCCTTAGAAGTGCATCCCGTGCTCTAAATGTGAGGGACAGAACAATTACGGGGCATAATAAAAGGAATTATGTCTAAATGTACCCAGCCTCCACCCCCTGCACCTCCCTTTTTAATGTACATGTGGGCAATACCAGGAAACAAGCCGGGCACAGTATTTGCTGTCTTCATATCTCCACTCCTCTATTTGGAGTCTTGGGTAAACATGCCCCCAGCCACGGAGCTCAGCCGTGTGTGAGCCCCGCAGCCTTCCACCGTCAGGCACCTCCCCTGTAAATTCTGATTAACATCTCTCAAATCCATGGCAATCTTTCGGAGTCAAAGAACAAAAGAGACTGTACCGGAACTTAAAACAGTACCTGCCTTACACAGGAAAAGCCTTCAATACATCGTTCTTTTACAAACATCAGGAGAAAACTTCTACTAGAAGAGTCATCTCACTCTGTTCATGGGTACTTTAACACATAGGTCTCAAACATATACATACATATATATATATATGTATATGGAAGCTGTAGATAGTATAGGCATAAATGTGATATTATTAATGCTATGTAATCCTTCTGCTATAGGATGGAGTAATACATGTATCACATATAAATACATGCCTCATAATATGGACTGTTACACATCATGCTAAGATCTGTACTATTAATAACTGTGTATCATTCCAAATGCTAATTGTCATTTTTCAGAGTCCAAGCATTTGTTTTGGAAGAACAAGGCCACAGCTCACATTGTTCTAACCGTGTGGCCAGCTGCTGGCTTTACCACAATGAGACCCATTGTTGGGTAAATGGAGTCCCTCAGGTGAATGTAATTATGCAAATCCCTCCCTAACTACCAGCACTCCCTTGGCCCTCCCCACCCACCCACCCCCCCCACCCCCCGCGGCCTCCCACCAGTGGGAACACTGTCACATTTCATTATGGGAGGCTTCCCTTATTTGCTGGGAGTGTCCCCCTCCTCATTCTCAGGCCTGATGGCCAGAACTGGCTATGCAGGCTCTACCCCCATAGGCCTGCTGGTCCCACTAAGGAACTCCTAGAAGACCAAATCCTTTTCACCAGCCGATAAATTTCTTCACAATGTGTCAGACATTGGCAAACATATCCTTTAATTCCCTAGCGTGTCTACCTCCTGATTCAAGGCAGGCCTGCACACAGATAATTCTAAGGTCAGAGTCCAGAGAGGTGGAATGAGGCTCCTTTGCGAAAGATGCTGGAAGTTATGTAGCCCCATGGTTAAGTGACACACACACACACACACACACACACACACACACACACACACACACACACACACACACACACACACACACACACACACACACGCTACTCTTCTTAATTCACTCTAGAACAACCCTCTGTGGTGATTGAATATTAGCATCCCCCAATCCACAGACAGGAGAAAACTAAGCTACATTTGCTTATTTATTGACACAACCATAAACATACCTAGAAACAGAGAACCTGGACAAATAGATCTCTTGAAAATCCCCATCTTTTAAAATTTACATGAGTCGCAGGGCTCATATTTTCCACATTTTTGGTGATTTCCCACAGTCACCAAAATAGAACTCTGCCTACAGTGGGTCCTGCATAAATGTGAGGGAACACAAATTAACCCCTTTTTACTTTCTAGAACTAGCGCAATGTAATAAGAATATTCGTTTAATAAATTACTTCTCAACATTCTGTAAGTCTTCGCCCTACTCTCTGCTAAGTTTTAACTATTGAGAGAATTTGAATGTAAAGTCAGATGTAATGACAGTGAACCAAAGAATACTTTTCTGGAGAAAATAAAATATCCAAAGGAGTTTAAAAACACAGAACTGCTAATTACAAAATTTATTTATGTTAAATCTAACTTAGCTTTGATAGCAAGATGATCATCAAAGAATGAGATATTCTAAATGCCAGAGGCTCTGTAAAATTTGTAAATTATCAGTGAGGATATGAGACTAAGCTTTGGTTAGCAAAATGAGAGGGGAGGGGCTTCCCTGGTGGTGCAGTGGTTGAGAGTCCGCCTGCTGATGCAGGGGACACGGGTTTGTGCCCCGGTCCAGGAAGATCCCACATGCTGTGGAGCGGCTGGGCCTGTGAGCCATGGCCGCTGAGCCTGCGCATCCAGAGCCTGTGCTCCACAATGGGAGAGGCCACAACAGTGAGAGGCCCGCGTACCGCAAAAAAAAAAAAAAAAAAAAAAAATGAGGGGAGGAAAGAGGTCAGACTTACTGGCAAAGAACTCTCATAATTCAGAGCCAAGACCAGACATGAGGGAGATTATCAGGGAGGATGCTCCCTTATTCCTTTATTCACACAAAAGCTGTATGACTATTGTGGGATGGAATTGGAAGAAATAGAATATATGTGGGAGTAAATGAATAGGTTTCTGTGTTTTTTTTAAGCTTTTCCTGGTTCCTGCAGCTCTAGTTTTAAAAAAGAAAAAGAGATCTGGGCTCTGGTAATAAAAGATATTTTTGCATCATCTTTATGTTAATTCAAGGGCTCTTATGTTTAGGTAGATGAAATAAAAATAAATTTATGTATTGGAACCTACTGCGAAAGAGTCAAGATTTCTATAATGGTATCTATCGCATGTAGGAAATAAGCAGATTTTCCCACTGAACTGTTTAATCACAACCAGCTTATAGTTTAAATTTTTCATTATTTTTATCTGTCATTTGTTTAGTCCTTTGCATTGGCCATAAACTGTGCCAGGTACTTTATTCATCGGAACCTCTTTACTCCTCAAAGCCATCACATGAAGAGTTATTATCTCCGTTTTACAGAAGAGGAAACTGAGGCCCAGCTACATCAAGGAAAACACATAAACAAGAAAAGAAATAAATCCATCATGAAACAGGCCCTAACATTTCAAGATCCAGGGGATTCCTGCCTTTTGTGGCCTCTTCTCTGCCGTTCCCTCAGGGAGAGCTTGGTGGAAGTGACTCCGGGCACGGGAGTTTGGAGCCAGGAAAGCCCATGTGTCAACTCTCAGGGTCCCGAATGAAGATGAGATGGGCCAGCCCTTGCTGAAGAGGCCACCAGTAAAACCTGCCAAGATGTCACAGGGACATCCTGCGGTCAGTCCTAGGGAACTGAACTTCTTTTTTCTAAAATTGCAACGATATTTATTAAGATTTCTTAAAACTGCTTTTAATTCTCTTTAGTGTCATGATTCCATTTGGAAATTTTTCTTGTTTCCTAGATGTACCTGGTATGTTGTGATATGTTTACAAATGGGATAAGGAAAAAAAACTAAAATAATGGGAAAAAAGCACCTGTATAAAAAAAATGGCCTCGGTGAGGCAGGTAAGGAATTGCATCCAATATTCCTTATATGAAACACAATTTTGCATCTTTTTGACCGGTTGTGTACATGGATTTTAATTGATCCTGGCCGCAGCACTGTATTGACAGTCAGGTATCTTGCCCTAAGTTTATTATCCATATCAGTTTCATTAAGGGAGTGAATAACCAAGAGCCACGTCATATCAGCTCTGTAATATAGAAGAGCAAATGGTCTGTCAGTCTTGGGTAAGAACTGCACTGAAAGTATTTTTGAGGCCATAGGTAGTTATTTTTATGAAATTCTTACTGCAGTAACACCTTGCTAGCTAACAGCCACTGCTTTCTCCAGGGCTTCTTTCTAGAATCGCCACCTCAGGGCTCAGTGGCATTCTGGGAGACCAAGGCTGGAGCTATGCTGTCTTCAGAAAGCTCAGTTGTACCTGGTCTTTCAAGATATTCGAAAACCAAGAATGTGAGCACTTCAAAAAAAAACCCCACATCTCAACTTCAAAGATTTTAATAACCCGTCAGAAAGACAGTTTTGCCACTACAGGAGGAGGAGGCAGGAACTAGAAACCTCTTTCTTGTGTTGTAGTTTTGGACTTTGGTATTAAACGGAGATGGGCACTTGTAGTTTTCACAGTGGAGAAGGCAAAAGCAGGTGGGTTGTGACTCTGACATCTCTTCCACCTAAAGTTGTCAGCTTGGAAACACTGCTGCCTATTGATCCCAAGCCAGAGCAGTGGTTTCGGGGTTGTTCGAGGGGTTTTTGGGGGCTGCCAGGTTGACAACAATGGAAAGTGTAGAAATGTCAACCAAACAAAAGAAAAATCCCACCATGTTATTATTAATCTTTAAAAAGGAAAGCCTGTTCCCTGATACCAGTTGGAAAAACCTACAGCAGGGCAGTCAATCCCTTTGCTCCCTCCCCTCTGACCAAACTGGGGAACTAAAGCAATCAGACAAGTGTAAAATGGTTGAGAGGTGGGACAAAGCGTATCCAAAAGGTCAGATTTTCCCATATTCTTAGAAAAAGGTATCTTTGTAACTAGGGTAAAGTGCACAGTTATCAGATAAAGGCCAGTGAAGCAGCATGTACAATGGAATGACTAATAAATAAATTATTTATTATAAACTATTATTTATAAAAATAAACTATTATAATAAATAAACTATTTTTAAATAAACTATTATTTATAAAAATAAATAGTTTATTATTTGATGGTGATGATTCATACAACAAAGTGCCAATAAGTGACTCAATACTCAATCCCTATTTGGAAGATTTTTTGAAGCTTGCATGGAAATGAGAACAATCATTAACCTGAATAATTTTCTCATGTATATATAGAAAGTCGACGCATCTCCTGGCTTAAAAAATAAGTAAATAAATCAATCTATTTAAAAATTTTTTTTTCCTATTTTTTTCTTTGTTATCCCTATTCCAGAAATTTCTAGGGTCCATTAAAAGCTGTTCTTTGAACAATGAAGAGTTGGTAACTGCATCAGCTTTCTCTTCAGCATTACCTATGCTTTATTACTTTTATTAAGGAAATATAAAGTAACAGTAAAGAAAATTTGGAAGATAGAGCAAATCTCAACTACTTTCACTTTTTAAAATTCGCTTCTAATGCTAATGATACACATGCTCAGGTTTTGCATGATAGCTAGTTTAGTATCTGCCAAAGAATATACCCTGCTTTCTTCTACTGAACATTGCATAGTAAGCATTTTACTTGCTTTTTGTAGGTTACATAGTACGTCATAAACTGCCTTGTTCCACAATTTAATTAATGCCCTAGTGTTTTCTTCCTTTATTTCTTCCTTCTTTTCTTCCTTCCAACTTCTTAACTTCCTACCCTCTTTTCTTCTTTCCTTTCTGCCCGTCACAAGTCCCACTGTTTCTTATTTATTTTGTCTTTTTTATGCCAAGTTTCTGGAAATACGATTACTGTGTCAAGGCAAATGATGATTTTTATGGTTCTTTATATATGGTGCTAACTTGTTTTCCAAAATATTTGTAGCAATTCCCACTGCCAGCAGTGGTAGATGAGTGTACCAAATTCCATAAGCCTCCTCTGACAGTATGTTTAAGTTGTTCAAAAATCCTAATTGTTATTTTTATGTATCTTTTAAGTTTTTAACAAGGTTCATAATTTTAAGTCTTTTTGTTTGCTAATTATGCTTCCTCTTGTTCAAATCATTCATTTATCTACTGGGATTTTTTTTTTTTCTTACCAATTTGTATAAAGTCTTTCAGTCGTAAAGAATGTGCTGTCTTTATCATATGTGCTCTATCCATCTTTTCACAGCCTTTTGTATGTCTGTTTACTTTGGTTGAGGAAGATGTTTTTATGGAGATGTAAAGATTTGCAAAGTCTCTTTAGCTAAATCTATAGACTTCTAGTTTTTAGATTCTGTCTTTTACTTCTAAGGTAATCAAAAGCAATCCAGCATTTAGATATTTGATAAATATTAAACTCTTTTTCTATACGTTAAAATATTTAGGTTTTTACTGTGTTACACAGTGTACAGTTAAGATATACATGGATTTTCTGCTCCAGTCATTAATCACTAACCACTATCCCTTTTCTTCCTGGTCATTTTATGAGGCTTGCCTTATGATATATTAAATTCTTATCACTGTGAAGTTATCCCAGCCCAGCTCTACACATGTATTTATTGTGGCTAATATAAGGCAGTACTGGCTCCCCTTCTTAGTCTTTTTCTTTTGTAGAATATTCTTTGATATTTTTACCTATTCCTTCTTTGAAAGAAAATTTAAAATCATATTATCGAATTTAAAAACATCTTGTTGGGATTTCTTTACACCTGAGAAATTCTTTCTTGTAATCCTTGAGATAAGGCGGCATGTCATGACTGGGGTATTTTAGCAACAGATGACCTGAACCAAACTGGGTTAGGTGAATTTTTACTCAGAACAACCTGAAGAAGACATGAACTAAGAGACCAATATAAAGTATACCTAAGGAGAGGCTTCCAGATCCATATTTGAGGGAAATGTAAAGAATCAGGGCCACAGGGAGTGAGTTAGCCTTGAAAAGTAGAAAGGGCACTGGGAAATCTAGAACCCAGGAGAGCAAGAATAAATCAGAAAACGGACTTAACATAACCATGGGGACCTAACCAAACTCTTGGTTTTTTCTTGGTACTTTTCTACAGTTCCATTGAATTTCCCTTTGTGTTAGCAGTGTCATCCTGAGCCTGGCCATGCATTTTATAAACTAGAAAGAAGCTCTTATAATCTTGTGAAAACTGTCTCAATAAAATCTAAGCATCTGTCAGATTTCCATACTATTTGATGTGTTCTGCAGGAATCTTACATAAATTCTCAATGAATCCTTTGCAGTTGCCTTATTACAGATTTTTGAGTAAGCCGAGCGAACATTTACTTTGTGATGTTCTGCAATATTTTGTTTTGAAATGTGTACTCTTTTGAAATCAACTGTAAGTCATAATATTTGTCTTTATTTTCCAACTTCAAAATTGCCTTTTTTAAAATCAGAAAGACATGTGATACCCTCTTAGCTATAAACATTGTTTTCTAGGAAATAAAATACTTTCAGCAACAAATTTCACGTATGTTCTATTTCCTGAAATGTAGATCAAGATAACGAAAATAATATGCCAGATCAGTTCTCCAGAAATCAATCTTTACTCACACATTGTTATGAGTGCAAATACATTTTATTTATGAATGCTTTTTGACCTTTTCCAGAGCTTTTTCTTTCCATTAGAAACTCTTCATTTTAAATGACATCTCCATAAGTAAATATTATTTAAAGGAACAAGTATTATAAAGAACAGAATGTTGCATCCTTTATAATTCTGTATCCTTGTGTTAGACCTCAATACCGAAATTCTTCGAAGCTTCAAAGTTATCTGCAGAATTCTGGTGGAAAGTGCTTCACTCTTCTTAATCTTTGGGGAGTAGCTATGGCAAAAGATTATATTTTATCTATCATATTTCTTTTGGGGGAACTTCTCCTTTCCCCATCTCTAATCATGAGATCTATATAGCAGCAGCCATCATTTATGTAACTTCATATACTTGGCCACTGTGACTGTGCAAGAGGGAAGTCCCTGAATCAAATGAAGTTACATCAAATTCCAAGGCACTGACCGTAGCACTTGATCCTGAGAAAGCCACATGTAACAGACACTCTTGGTGTTTTGCACCGATCCCCTCTGGTACCTATTTTTACGTACCTGTGTCCTGGCTTTGATGTACTTTGTATCTAAGGGCTTGCATCTGTGACTCTCTTCTGAGGCCTGTCTTGGGCTACTGGAGATGCTTTGCTTTCACACATTTGCAAGCAAGTGCAGAGAGTCAGAAGCATCTGGAATGGGGTGACCTTTAGCCAATGACCAGCTGGTCAGTTGAAAAGTGCCACAAACTTGCCCTGTATCTGGACAAACTTTGAGCGCCGTTTGCATTCCAGAGCTCCCAGTAGGATCAGGCTGAAGCTGGAATTTTGCTTGAAATCACTTCCTTGTTTGGTTTCTTTCCCCTTGCCTGTCCCTGCTCCCTCGTTCCTTTTCTCCTGAGAGCACTTTCACTGTAAATGACTTGAACACATAGCCCCTTCACAGGCTCTGCTCCTAGCAAACCTGACCCAAGCCAGCATTGACTCCTGCACGGTCCATGAGTTTCTCTCCCTGAGATTTTCACTCCTGGAGTTGGGAGGTAGAAAGCTTGTCAGGATGAGTCTGAAGCTGACCCACAGAAAGCTGGGGAGACAACCCTGAAATGCTACAGTCCCCACCTCCAGCTGTCCTTGAGGCATCTCAGGACACCCCCAAGGTGTGGTTGAGATAGAAGCTGTGGTTCAGGTAGTTAATTCCATCCCTGTCAACAGACGTTGGGGAACTTTTTGAGACCTGGGAAACTTTATTTCCCTCTGACTGTGTTATCTTCTGCTTTATGAAAAGCCATCTTGGGAGTGGGGGGAGGGTGAATGGGATGAAGGTAGCCAAAAGGTACAAACTTCCAGTTATAAGATAAATAAGTACTAGGGATGTAACATACAACATGCTAAATATAACATGCCATATGTTATAGTTGAAAATTATTAGGAGAGTAAATCCTAAGAGTTCTTATCATAAGGAAAAAATATTTTTTTCTTTTTCTTTTCTTTTGTATCTATATGAGACAATGGATATTCACTAAACTTATTGTGGTAACCATTTCATGATGTATGGAATTCAAATCACTATACTGTACACCTTAAACCTAGTGCTGTATTTCAATTATATCTCAATAAAACTGAAAGGATACAAAAGAAAAGCTGTCTTTATAAAATGTAACTTTATATTTAGCTATCCCTTGATTTTACAAAAGAAAGAAAGACAAAAGGAAAAAATAAGAAAGAGGAAAAGAAAGTAAGCCAGACCCTACACTTGATAATGGTATCTGTCAGCATCTTTCTGTTGAACGCATCATCTTCTCATTTTGACAAGCGCATGGCAAACGTTAACGCTGCCCTCACTTCTGTGCCTTAAATGAAACTTGGTTTTGCCTAATGACAGTTTTCCTTATGACCAGTTCTCAAGAATAGACTACTCATATTCCCTCTCCTCTTTAAACTTCACACCTTTAAACTGCAGTCATATGTTGCCGCATAACAAATTACCACAGGCTTAGCAACTTGAAGCAACACCTAATTATTAGCTCACAGTTATGTGGTGAGCAATTTCGGAAGGTCTGGCTGGGTTCTCTGCTTAGGGCCTCACAGGCTGAAGGTGCTGGCCGAACTCAACTCTTATCTGGAGGTTCTGGGGAAGAGCCTGCTTCCAAGCACGTCCAGGCTGTTGGCAGAATTCTCTTCCCTGTGGTCCTCATTTCCTTGCTGGCTGTCAGGTGGAGGCAACTCTCAGCTTCTAGAGACTTCTCTCTGGTCCTGGCCCAAGGCCCCCTCTATCTTCAAAGCCAATGATGGGCGTGAATCCCCATGATGCTTTCTGACTTCCTCTTTTGCTACTTTCTGGAGAAAATTATCTGCTTTTATAGGGCTTACCTGTCTGGCTCAGGCCCACCAATGGAATCTCTGACTTGGGGCTGTAATTACATCTGCAATCCTTTCAGAGCAGCACCTAGATGAGTGTTTGACTGAATAACTAGGGCACAGGAATCTTGTGGGAGGGGTCATGTTTAGAATTTTGTCTACCATGGCTACCAACTTAGAAGCATTTTAGTACCCCTTGAGGGTCTTGGATTAATGTGGAAGCCTCCCCATTCCATAGCTGGGGTGAGTATTTTCTCCTAGGGTAACTTCAGCTTTTGGAATTATTTGCTGCTTACTGTTTGGATGTTGTCTGCTACTTCTTCATCATCTTATTTTTGTCTTCGTTGAGTTGGGTGGAGGGTTTAGAGATTCCTTTTACTTTCTTGTGAGGCTAAAAAATATTCTTTAGAAAGTATGTTTGTGGAAATTTGTATAGGATCTCGTTATGTTGTAATAGGAAGGCATTTTGGAGTATATAATCCCCTACAATGATGCATTCAATGCCCACCGATTCTTTAATTAAATGAGAGAGAGAGAGTGTGTGTGTGTGTGTGTGTGTGTGTGTCCTTACGAATGATACAGCATGGCTACTGAGCAATCAGAATGGACACCAGCCATGAATGCCCAGTACAACTAAAGAGCGGCCCTGCTAGCTCCAATATCAAAGAGGCACTTTATAAAGTGCTACGAGAGACACAAAGATGAACACAAAAAAGAAGATATGACAAACAAATCTTGGGAGGAAGAAGAGCTATGTGTATAAAAGATAATGGAGAAAGTTTAAGCGTTAAAAGAGAGATAAAACGCTTTGTGTAAGAGGGGAGAAAGATTATTTCCAGCTAAGAAATCCAGAATATTCTATGGGAATACAGCCCCTGAGGTGAGACCGGTGGAAAACAGGCATCCCAGGCCTTTCAGTCTCATCTAGAGAAAAACCATTTTTCAAGATCCTGCTGGAGTGCCCTCTGTACCATGCATGTTAATGTGCTGGTAAACTACTAAAGATACTTTTGTGTCTAATGCAGGTATAACTCTGTTTTCTGCGTGAGGTCTAATTTTGATATTTAAAGATAAACCATAACATCAAGACATCAGTTTCTTGACATCAAGAGACTCAGAGACTAGCCATCAGGTTATCAATTGCTTTTTATTCTCTGTCCAAAGTAATATTATAAAAGATTCAGATATTATCGCCTTGGTGTTTTAAATTGAAGTATAGTTGACTTACAGTATTATCTTAGTTTTAGGTGTACAACAGAGTAATTTGATATTTTTATAGATTATACTTCATATAATGTTATGATAAAATAGTGGCTATATTCTCTGTGGTATACATTACATCCTTGTATCATATTTATTTTATACATAGTAGTTTGTATCTCTTAATCCCCTTCACCTATCCTACCCTTCCCCCTAGTCCTCTACCCCCTGGTAACTGCTAGTTTATTCTCTGTATTTTTGTGTCTGTTTCTGTTTTGTTATATTTGTTCATTTGTTCTATTTTTTTAGATTCTACATAGAAGTGAGAAAGATTCAGTATTTGTTTCTCTCTGTCTGACTTATTTTACCAAGCGTAATACCCTCCAGGTCCATCCACGTTGTCGCAAATGGCAAAATTTCATTCTTTCTTATGGTTGAGTAAAACGCCATTGTATATGTACACCACATCTTCTCTATCCATTCATCTGTTCATGGACAGTTTGGCTGCTTCCATATCTTGGCTGTTGCAAGTAATGTTGTTGTGAATATTGGGGTTCATGTATCTTCAAATCAGTGTTTTCATTTTCTTGGGATTTATGCCCAAGAGTGGAATTGTTGGATCATATGGTAGTTCTATTTTTAATTTTTTGAGGAACTTCCATACTGTTTTTTATAGTGACTTCACCAATTTACATTCCCACTAATAGTGCATGAGGGTTCTCTTTTCTCCACATTCTTGACAACACTTGTTTTCTTGTCTTTTTGACAATAGCCATTCTGGCAGGTGTAATCACATTGGTTTTTCATAGCTCAGGCCTCTCACCTTTTTTTTTTTTTTGCGATACGTGGGCCTCTCACTGTTGTGGCCTCTCCTGTTGCGGAGCACAGGCTCCGGACGCGCAGGCTCAGCGGCCATGGCTCACGGGCGCAGCCGCTCCGCGGCATGTGGGATCTTCCCAGACCGGGGCACGAACCCGTGTCCCCTGCATCGGCAGGCGGACTCTCAACCACTGTGCCACCAGGGAAGCCCGACCTCTCACCTTTTGACGGTCAGTCCTGAAACAGAGGATTTGGTCCACGACTGCACAATTGCTTTAAAGAGGATGTGCTGACACTTTCAGCAGCATCTTTCCCGGTAACAGTGATGAATGTGGTGATTGCTTTGATAGACTGCAAACATGGCTACAATTATTTGCCTCCCTTTGCAATGTGACTTCATAGCTCTTCCCATCAAGAGGTGGGGGGAGCCTATTTCTGCTCTCCTTGACTCTCAACTGACCTTGTGACTTGTTTTGACCAACAGAATGCAAAAGAGGTGACATCATGCCTGGTCTGCAGAGACTGTGCCTGCCGGCCTGCTCTTTTGGAACTCTCTGGAGCCACCAGGTAAACAAACCCAGAACCCCATACAGCCAAATCCAGAAGCAGAGCTGGATTTCAGGTACTTGAGGAAACACAGCTGAGATAAGCAGAAGTGTAGGTTCCCAAGAAAAAGTTAATGGCTGTTATTTTAAGACACTAAGTTTGGGGTTGCTTTGTTATACTATCACAGTTCCATTTCTTTTCTGAGGGAGGTTAAAAGGGCAAGTCCCACCCTATTCTTTAGTAGCAACATTAAATAGGGACCTGGGACAAAGATTTCTCACAGGAACTTTGCAAGTGTATTTCATTTGTTTCAATAATGAGCAAAATTTCTTTCTGTGATAGGTACACATAGATTTTGTGTAATTACTTAAGAACTACAGTTAAAATTCACAATATTTTATTTCCATCTATTTTTTTCTCTCTGAGTGAAAAAGAACCATTAAATGTGTTATGAGTTCCAGGTGCTTCAGAAGAAAAAAGGTTAAGTTTAATTGAGAGTCTTCTGAACTTTTTTTTTTTTTTTTTTTGCGGTACGCGGGCCTCTCACTGTTGTGGCCTCTCCCGTTGCGGAGCACAGGCTCCGGACGCGCAGGCTCAGCGGCCATGGCTCACGGGCCCAGCCGCTCCGCGGCATGTGGGATCTTCCCGGACCGGGGCACGAACCCGTGTCCCCTGCATCGGCAGGCGGACTCTCAACCACTGCGCCACCAGGGAAGCCCCTGATCTTTTAAGCTTTCAAAATGCTCCAGCAATGCTATTAGATAGCGTTGGGCAAATTGGTGGGTGCAGTGTGGGGTGGGACGGTCTGAAACATCTGAATAACATAAAAGTCTTTTTAGTCTTTGTAATTCTAATAGTTGATTTCTTTTTCTAAGTAACATTTATAACTCTTTAACTGTAAGACGTGGGCATCATCCCTCACTCCTGCCCTCCCAGCCCATTTTATACGCAAGAATACCAAGGCTCAGAGAGATTGTCACTTGACTTAATGGTAGAGTCATGGCATTTTCCCATTACCAGCTGACACCAAAACCCATACTTTTTCTTTGTGTTAATAAATGATCAGTTGTTTGAAATTTGATAGTATGTTTCATTTAAGTTCCTTAAAGTGGTAATAACTTTTCTTCTTGCATAACATCCTTGTCTTTAACTTGGAAAATACTGAGTAGGGAAATGATTAATTATAACAATATATCATTTAATTTAAGAAAAAACACCTCTACAGTCCTACTTGCAGGCTCAGCTTTCAAGTATTTATAGTCTACTACTAACCTCACTGCTAGCTTTGTGCTCATCTCCCCTCCTCCCCGGCAATATTTGATTTGTGAATATTTTAAACATCCAGAAAAGTTGACACAATTTTAAAGCAGTCACGCATCCACCCACTGCCTTGATTCTATAATTAACATTTTATAATACTTGCTGTATCATATCACCTACTCATTTATCCTTTCCTATCCATCCACCAACCAATCTTTTTATATTCACCTTTAATCGGACAGCTCCATAGCCCAGGACAAAACACTGCTAAGAACATTGCTTTGTGGACAAAGGTTTGTCACCTCACCTTGGCACCAGGGTCTGCAGACAAAACCACTGATGATCTAAAGTCAACTTCAAAAGAGGGATGCCAATAAAAGCTCCAGCTGCAATCAGTTTCAAAATGACTTACATGGTCTGAATGGAGGCATTGCCTGCCTGTTAATGGGAAGGGTTGGCAAGAATGCAACTCCTGCCCACTGGCCTAGAGGATGTTCCTTTACTGCAGCTCTAATTCTGAGTCATATGTTGGCCCTTTTCTCTTCCTTTATTTCCTTTTGTCCTTCTTTTCTGTCTTTCTTTCTTCTTACCCTTGGGACTTTTTTCTCAATAGTGATATAAACAAAAATAAAGGACAGGGAAAGGAATCATGGAATCACAGGATATAGAAGGACAGGAGAACACCCTATGACTCTGCCAAAGGGGCCAGGTGCCTGAGATTAGGGGTAAAGTTCACTGAACACAAAAAGCTAAACAACATGTACAATGATGGAGAGAAGAGGCAAGGCAAATCCAGAAGAGTGACACAGCTAGATGTTAAGGAAAAGTGGTCAATACGTGCTACCAGGGGTCTGGAGGAAGGGCCCTGGAAATATTCCATCCACTACTGTTTTAAAACCATAATGCCCACATAGCCTGATAACTGATTTTTTGTCCCTGGAACATGCTACTTCATGCTTTATTCCATTCACTAAACACAAGTATTGAACCAAAGAGAACCAGTCTTACAAATGGATTTGAAATTTATGGCTTTGGGAGCCCCAGAAATTCCAGTGTATGCCGAGAGTTTTTGTAAATCACGTGGGAAGTTCTGTGGCTGCGTGCCCTGGCTGCTGGGAATTTCTCCAGTAAGTGAAGCCCGTTGAGTCCTCCCGCTACTAAAACCACAACCATCCTGTTCAGGGATACGCAGTTAAACAAAACGTCACTGCTTACCAGGAGAGCACTCAGAGGGGAGCATTTAGAGGAATAGAAAGAGGGAATTCTGGAGGAACTTAGACAACTGTATTGCAGTATGAAGGGTAAGGAAAAAATCTACTTGACCTAAGTCTATTATTGATGTAGTACATTACTTATGGGTTTCCCTGTGCACAAGATTACTTGGAACTTTGCTTGAAAAATGAGAGTTTCTGATAACAGTTTGCAAAAAATAATTAAAAAATTAAGCCCAGGACAAAACCAATCGTGTCATTTTATGGTTATGGAGATAACATGAGGCTATATCTGTTGTGAGAGAAATGGACCAGGACTTGGAGAGAGCACTCATGGTGGGAAGGGCTATAGAACCAGAGTGGCTGGGAGAGAACAGCAACTGACCCATGGGAATGGAAGATTAGTTGGGGCAATTGGGCCATCACAACTGCCTTGATATCCCAGACAACCATCTAGCTCTCTGCATTCCTGAGTCTGAGTATGTCTTTGGTCTTTATAGTCTTAAGCAGCTCAAATAACTGAAAATGATGACTTTCTCTCATATAAGGTGTGCCAGCGTTCCAGAAGCTCTATGTGTGTGAGAGAAGCAGAGAAATGAGCCATCTCATCTTTACTCACACCTCCATGTTTTTCCTCCTAGGAAGTATTAGGATCTCAGCTATATTAGAAACAATATAATTTTATAGTTGATTAAATAAACCTATGTTTGTAGTCAGTGGTTGCTATGGACTCAACCACTGACTAACAAAATATTGAGTGTCCACTCAAAATTTATATAAAATTCATATGTTGAAGCCCTAAGCCCTGATGTGACTGTATTTGAAGGTAGGGTTTTTAGGAGGTAATTAAGGTTAAATGGGGTCATACAGTGGGGTCCTAATCTGATGGGATTGGTGGCCTTTTAAGAAGAGGAAGAGAAAGAGAGATCTCTTGCTTTCTCCACATGTACATACTGAGGAAAGACCATAGAAGGATCCAGTGAGAAGGTGGCCATCTACAAACTGGGAAGAGAAGCTTTACCAGAACCTGACCATGCTGGCACCCTGATCTCAGATTTTCAGCCTCCAGACTGTGACAAAATA
This sequence comes from Globicephala melas, assembly GCF_963455315.2. Classification (NCBI taxonomy): domain Eukaryota; kingdom Metazoa; phylum Chordata; class Mammalia; order Artiodactyla; family Delphinidae; genus Globicephala; species Globicephala melas. The sequence continues at coordinate 60,886,765 of NC_083327.1, read as the reverse complement.
CATTTAAACCATACAGTCTGTGGTATTTTGTTATGGCAGCTTGAGCTGACTAACGCAGTGGTAACAAGACCAAAATAGGAACCTAGATCTGACTCCTGATCAAATACATTTTTGCTCTTTTTTAAATATATCAACCGCTCTCATTCATTCTTGTTCTCTCTTTCTCTTTTCTCTCTTTCTCTGACTTTCTCTCTCTCCCTCTCCATCCATTTTCCCAAGTAAGTGTTGTGTTCTTGGATTCTAGCTGACCTAGTGATGACAGAGCTTGGCAACATGTAATTTAAAAGGGGCTTTTCAGAGGTCTAGGAACCATTAGGCAGGGGATTTCTATGTGCTGCTACAGTATTCCATGTTTCCCTTTTGTAGTATTCATATTCACCCTTAAAGTTTTGTATTTTTCCCTAGAGCATAAGCTCCATGCGGACAGAGGCTTTTTGTCTTGTTCATTGCTGTATCTCCAGCACCTAGCACAGAGAAAATCACCAGCTGTACCTTCTGTCACAATTCTCCCATTTTTCGTTCAACCGCATTCATGAAAGACTTACTTTGAGCTAGGCACTGTGCCCATGGAAGATAGTAATGGTATAGTGGTTCTCAAAGTGTGGATCCTGAACCAAAAGCATCAACATCGCCTGGGACCCTGTTAGAAATACAAATTCTTGGGCTTGGCCCCAGACCTACAGAATCTAGAACTCTGAGGATAAGGCCCAGCATCTGTGTTTTCACAAGCCCTCCAGGTGATTTAACTCAGATTTAGGTTTGCAGTAGTGATGACCTCAGTCTTTCATTACAATTGCCCTCATTCTTCTATCTAGGTGGACAGAGTCCTTAACACACATCACCTGGGTATTGCCAAAAGCTCAGCTCAGAACTGCTGGAGCCCGATTGCACATTGGAATCACCTGCGGTGTTTTCTAAAAATACCAAATGTGGGGTTCCTTTCCTGGAGGTTCTGCTTCAATCAGTTCTGGCTGTGGCCTGGGCATTAATGTTTTAAATGCTCTCCAGGTGATTCTAATATGTAGCCAAGACTGAGAAGGACTGAGATAGTTGGAAGGCTACAAAAGGAAAGGGGAATTGAAACTGAGCATACTGAAGGAGGCTGAAGTATTAGATTGAGTCACATGAAGTTACCATAGTTATAGATCAAACTCTGTCGAATGTCGGCAGTTATATATGATTTAACATATAAGATGCTCTCAACTCCCAAACAAAAACGGTCACGGCATATAGCCAACAAAAGGGCCCAGAAATGAAGAAATTATATAAACTCAATCTGTTTAACTGAAGCAAAATCCATTATCTTCACCACTAATAATGAAACTGCTGGGAATTCCCTGGCGGCCCAGTGGTTAGGACTGGGTGCTTTCACTGCCAGGGTCCTGGTTCGATCCCTGGTCTGGGGAACTAAAATTCCGTAAGCTGTGTGGCACAGCCCAAAAAAAGAGCTGCTATTGTGATTTTTGGTTACTTTTCCTCAAGGGCTGGGGTCACAAACTTTTCTGCAAAGGGCCTGATAATAAATATTTTAGGATATGCAGGCCACATGGTGTCTCTTGCCACTACTAAACTCTGCCATTGTAGTAGGAAACCAGCCAGAAACAATATACAAATGAAAGGGCATGGCTGTATTCCAATAAAACTGTATTTACTAAAACAGGCAGATTTGACCAGGAACCATAATTTGCCAACCCCTGTTCTACATTATGAATTTTCCATAAGAGTGCTAGATATGAGTTGCCTAAGACTTTTGCATGATGAAACAGCTGCCAGTTGACTTAAGTAAAGTTATACAAATCAGCCATAAGACACAAAGAGAGCTTCCATATGTCAAGTAGCTTTCAAGTGATATGCTGTAGTATTGTTGAGTTCCTTGGAATAGAAGGACTCCCATGTAAGCAGCAATTGTGAGCCTTGGGGACACAGATGGGAGGAGTCCCAAAGTGTGGAAACTCCTTTTCCCTTCTTACACAATTAATGTTGAGCAGATATTATTGTATTAGGCTGCTAGGGCTACCATAACAAAGTACCACAGACTGATTGTATTAAACAACAGAAATTTATTTTCTCACAATTCTGGAGGCTGGAAGTCTGAGATCCAGATGTTGGCAGGGTTGGTTCCTTCTAAGACCTTGACTTGTAGATGGCCATCTTCTGCCTGTGTCTTCACATGATCTGTGTGTGTGTGTCTGTGTCCTAATCTCTTCTTCTTGTAGGGACACCTGTCATATTGGCTTAGGATCTACAGGTATGACCTCATTTAACATTAATTACCCCTTTAAAGGTCTTATTTCCAAATACAGACACATTCTGAGGTACTAGGAGTTAGGACTTCAACACACACATGGGGGTGGGAGCATAAATTCAGCCCATAACAGTTATTAAATGCATTACCTTCATAAACAATGCACACATCAAATAAGTCCTCTAAAATTACTGTAGTTTCCCTTTGCAACATCTTAATGAATGACCTCTCCTACTCAGAGATGGTTAGAGCTGGAAGGAGTCTATAGCTTAGCTCATTCAAAGCTCATTTTGTAGCTGAGCAAACAGACCCAGAGAGATGAAGTGGTTGACCACAGTCATACCGATAGGGCAAGGGTAAGATGTTGCAGGGATATCCATGTTCTTTTATGGAGTTTCTAAGTATTTATTGAGCACCTACCACATGTTGGGAATGGGGTTAGATGCTAGAGATAAAAGGGGGTTCCTGCCCTGGAGTGGTTTGGACATGGACCAACCCATGGGCCATAGTTAAGCATGTGGTGCTGATGTGCATGGGAAAAGTGTAAAAAGTTTGTAGGGATGCTGAATACCTGTTGTTTCATCACTAATAAAAGGGTGAGGAGGATAGTGGTTCACAATGTGGAGTAGAAGGATGTGCTCTCACTCCCTCTTACAAGAACACCAGAATCACAACTAACTGCTGAACAATCATCAACAGGAAAACACTGGAACTCACCAAAAAAGATACCCCACATCCAAAGACAAAGGAGACGCCACAATGAGACGGCAGAAGGGGCGCAATCACAATAAAATCAAATCCCATAACTGCTGGGTGGGTGACTCACAAATTGGAGAACACTTATACCACAGAAGTCCACCCACTGGAGTGAAAGTTCTGAGCCTCACGTCACACTTCCCAATCTGGGGGTCTGGCAACGGGAGGAGGAATTCCTAGAGAATCAGGCTTTGAAGGCTAGTGGGATTTGATTGCAGGACTTCGACAGGACTGGGGGAAACAGAGACTCCACTCTTGGAGGGCACACACAAAGTAGTGTGCTCATCCGGACCCAGGGAAAGGAGCAGTGACCCCATAGGAGACTGAACCAGACCTACCTGTTAGTGTTGGAGGGTCTCCTGCAGAGGCGGGGGGTGGCTGTGTGTCACCCTGAGGACAAGGACACTGGAAGAAGAAGTTCTGGGAAGCACTCTTTGGCGTGAGCCCTCCCAGAGTCTGCCATTAGCCCCACCAAAGAGCCCGGGTAGACTCCAGTGTTGGGCCACCTCAGGACAAACAATCAACAGGAAGGGAACCCAGCCCCACCCATCAGCAGACAAGTGGATTAAAGTTTTACTGAGCTCTGCCCACCAAAACAACAGCCAGCTCTACCCACCACCAGTCCCTCCCATCAGGAAATTTGCACAAGCCTCTTAGATAGCCTCATCTACCAGAGGGCAGACAGCAGAAGCAAGAACTAGAATCCTGCAGCCTGTGGAACAAAAACCACATTCACAGAAAGATAGACAAGATGAAAAGGCAGAGGGCTATGTACCAGATGAAGGAACAAGATAAAACCCCGGAAAAACAACTAAATGAAGTGGAGATAGGCAACCTTCCAGGAAAAGAATTCAGAATAATGATAGTGAAGATGATCCAGGACCTCGGAAAAAGAATGGAGGCAAAGATCGAGAAGATGCAAGAAATGTTTAACAAAGACCTAGAAGAATTAAAAAACAAACAAACAGAGATGAAAAACACAATAACAAATGAAAACTACACTAGAAGGAATCAATAGCAGAATAACTGAGGCAGAAGAACGGATAAGTGACCTGGAAGACAGAATGGTGGAATTCACTGCTGCAGAACAGAATAAAGAAAAAAGAACGGAAAGAAATGAAAACAGCCTAAGAGACCTCTGGGACAACATTAAACACAACAACATTCGCATTATAGGGGTCCCAGAAGGAGAAGAGAGAGAGAAAGGACCAGAGAAAATATTTGAAGAGACTACAGTGGAAAACTTCCCTAACATGGGAAAGGAAATAGCCACCCAAGTCCAGGAAGTGCAGAGAGTCCCATACAGGATAAACACGCCGAGGAGAAACACGCCGAGACACATAGTAATCAAATAGGCAAAAAATTAAAGACAGAGAAAAATTATTGAAAGCAGCAAGGGAAAAATGGCAAATAACATACAAGGGAACTCCCATAAGGTTCACAGCTGATTTCTCAGCAGAAACTCTACAAGCCAGAAGGGAGTGGCATGTATACTTAAAGTGATGAAAGGGAAGAACCTACAACCAAGATTACTCTACCCAGCAAGGATCTCATTCAGATCCGATGGAGAAATCAAAAGCTTTACAGACAAGCAAAAGCTAAGAGAATTCAGCACTACCAAACCAGCTCTACAACAAATGCTAAGGAACTTCTCTAAGTGGGAAACACAAGAGAAGAAAAGGACCTACCAAAACAAACCCAAAACAATTAAGAAAATGGTAATAGGAACATACATAGTGATGACTACCTTAAATGAGAATAGATTAAATGCTCCAACCAAAAGACACAGGCTTGCTGAATGTATACAGAAATAAGACCCATATGTATGCTGTCTACAAGAGACCACTTCAGACCTTGGGACACATTCAAACTGAAAGTGAGGGGATGGAAAAATATATTCCATGCAAATGGAAATCAAAAGAAACCTGGAGTAGCAACACTCATATCAGGTAAAATAGACTTTAAAATAAAGAATGTTACAAGAGAAAAGGGAGGACACTACCTAATGATCAAGGGATCAATCCAAGAAGAAGATATAACAATTATAAATATATATGCACCCACCATAGGAGCACCTCAATACATAAGGCAACTGCTAAGCGCTCTAAAAGAGGAAATCGACAGTAACACAATAATAGTGGGGGACTTTAACACCTGACTTACACCAATGGACAGATCATCCAAACAGAAAATTAATAAGGAAACACAAGCTTTAAATGACACAATAGACCAGATAGATTTAATTGATATTTATAGGACATTCCATCCAAAAACCACAGATTACACTTTCTTCTCAAGTGCACATGAAACATTCTCCAGGATAGATGACATCTTGGGTCACAAATCAAGCCTTTAAGAAATTTAAGAAAACTGAAGTCATGTCAAGCATCTTTTGTGACCACAACACTATGAGATTAGAAATCAATTACAGGGAAAAAAACGTAAAAAGCACAAACACATGGAAGCTAAACAATACGTTACTAAATAACCAAGAGATCACTGAAGAAATCAAAGAGGAAATCAAGAAATACCTAGAGACAAATGACAGTGAAAACACGATGATCCAAAACCTGTGGGATGCAGCAAAAGCAGTTCTAAGAGGGAAGTTTATAGCTATACAGCCTACCTCAAGAAAAATCTCAAATAAACAATCTAACATTACACCTAAAGGAACTAGAGAAAGAAGAACAAGGAAAACCCAAAGGTAGCAGAAGGAAAGAAATCATAAAAATCAGAGCAGACATAAATGAAATAGAAACAAAGAAAACAATAGCAAAGATCAATAAAACTAAAAGCTGGTTCTTTGAGAAGATAAACAAAACTGATAAACCACTAGCCAGACTCATCAAGAAAAAGAGAGAGAGGACTCAAATCAATAAAATTAGATGGACTTCGCTGGTGGCGCAGTGGTTAAGAATCAGCCCGCCAATGCAGGGGACACAGGTTCGAGCTCTGGTCTGGGAAGATCCCACATGCTGCAGAGCCACTAAGCCCGTGCACCACAACTACTGAGCCTGTGCTCTAGAGCCCATGAGCCACAAATACTGGGCCCTCGCGCCACAACGACTGAAGCCCGTGCGCCTAGAGCCCATGCTTCACAACAAGAGAAGCCACAACAATGAGAAGCCTGCGTACCACAACGAAGAGTAGCCCCCGCTCACCACAACTAGAGAAAGCCCGCATGCAGCAATGAAGACCCAACTCAGCCAAAAAAATAATAATAATAATAAAATAAAATTAATTTTAAAAAATAAAATAAATAAATTAGAAATGAAAAAGGATAAGTTACAACAGAGATGGCAGAAATACAAAGCATCCTAAGAGAGTACTACAATCAACTCTATGCCAATAAAATGGACAACCTGGAAGAAATGGACAGATTCTTAGAAAGGTATAACCTTCCAAGGCTGAACCAGGAAGAAATAGGAAATATGAACAAACCAATCACATGTAATGAAATTGAAACTATGATTAAAAATCTTCCAACAAACAGAAGTCCAGGACCAGATGGCTTCACAGGTGAATTCTATCAAACATTTAGAGAAGAGCTAACACCCATCCTTCTCAAATTCTTCCAAAGAATTGCAGAGGAAGGAACACTCCCAAACTCATTCTATGAGACCACCATCACCCTGATACCAAAACCAGACAAAGATACTACAAAAAAAGACAATTACAGACCAATATCACTGATGAATATAGATGCAAAAATCCTCAACAAAATACTAGCAAACAGAATTCAACAACACATTAAAAGGATCATACAACATGATCAAGATGGATTTATCCCAGGCATGCAAGGATTATTCAATATATGCAAATCAATCAACGCGATACACCATATTAACAAATGAAAAAGAAAAACCATATGATCATCTCAGTAGATGCAGAAAAAGCTTCTGACAAAATTCAACACCCGTTTATGATAAAAACTCCCCAGAAAGTGGGCATAGAGGGAACCTATCTCAACATAATAAAGGCCATATACAACAAACCCACAGCAAACATCATTTTCAGTGGTGAAAAATTGAAAGCATTTCCTCTAAGATCAGGAACAAGAAAAGGATGTCCACTCTCTCCACTACTTTTCAACATAGTTTTGGAAGTCCTAGCCATGGTAATCAGAGAAGAAAAAGAAATGAAAGGAATACAAAATGGAAAAGAAGAAGTAAAACTGTCATTGTTTGCAGGTGACATGATACTATACATAGAGAATCCTAAAGATGCCACCAGAAAACTACTAGAGCTAATCAATGAATTTGGTAAAGTTGCAGGATACAAAATTAATGCACAGAAATCTCTTGCATTCCTATACATTAATGATGAAAAATCTGGAAGAGAAATTAAGGAAACACTCCCATTTACCATTGCAACAAAAAGAATAAAACCTAGGAATAAACCTACCTAGGGAGACAAAAGACCTGTATGCAAAAAACTATAAGACACTGTTGAAAGAAATTAAAGACAATACCAAGAGATGGAGAGATATTCCATGTTCTTGGACTGGAAGAATCGATATTGTGAAAATGACTATACTACCCAAAGCAATCTACAGATTCAGTGCAATCCCTATCAAATTACCAATGGCATTTTTTACAGAACTAGAACAAAAAATCTTAAAATCTGTATGGAGACACAAAAGACCCCGAATAGCCAAAGCATCTTGAGGGAAAAAAAACAGAGCTGGAGGAATCAGACTTCCTGAATTCATACTATACTACAAAGCTACAATAATCAAGACAATATGGTACTGGCACAAAAAGAGAAATATAGATCCATGGAACAAGGTAGAAAGCCCAGAGATAAACCCACGCACCTATGGTCAACTAATCTATGACAAAGGAGGCAAAGATATACAATGGAGAAAAGACGGCCTCTTCAGTAAGTGGTGCTGGGAAGACTGGACAGCTACATGTAAAAGAATGAAATTAGAACACTCCCTAACACCATACACAAAAATAAACCCAAAATGGATTAAAGACCTAAATGTAAGACCAGACACTACAAAACTTTTAGAGGAAAATACAGGAATAACACTCTTTGACATAAGTCACAGCAAGATCTTTTTTGACCCACCTCCTAGAGTAATGGAAATAAAACCAAAAGGAAACATATGGGGCCTAATGAAACTTAAAAGCTTTTACACAGCAAGGGAAAGTATAAACAAGAACATGATGGAGTACAGGCGATGAAAGTTCATGTGGCATGGGCTGCGGGAGGACACAACAAGAGGAAGTGGTGACCAAACCCCCAGAATGGGAGAAAATATTTCCAAACGAATCAACAAAGGATTTATCTCCAAAATATATGAACAGCTCATGCAGCTCAATATTAAAAAAACAAACAACTCAATCAAAAAACGGAGAGAAGACCTAAATTGACATTTCTCCAAAGAAGATATACAGATGGCCAAGAGGCACATAAAAAGCTGCTGAACATCACTAATTATTAGAGAAATGCAAATCAAAACTACAGTGACGTATCACCTCACACCAGTTAGAATGGGCATCATCAGAAAATCTACACACAGCAAATGCTGGAGAGGGTGTGGAGAAAAGGGAACCCTCTTGCACTGTTGGTGGGAATGTAAATTGATACAGCCACTATGGAGAACAGTATAGAGGTTCCTTAAAAAACTAAAAATAGAATTACCGTATGACCCAGCAATCCCACTACTGGGCATATACCCAGAGAAAACCATAATTCAAAAAGACACACGCACCCCAATGTTCATTGCAGCACTATTTACAATAGCCAGATCATGGAAGCAACCTAAATGCCCATCGACAGACGAATGGATAAAGAAGATGTGGTACATATATGCAATGGAATATTACTCAGCCATAAAAAGGAATGAAATTGGCTTTTTTGTAGAGACGTGGATTAATCTAGAGACTGTCATACAGAGTGAAGTAAGTCAGAAAGAGGAAAACAAATATCGTATATTAATGCATATATGTGGAACCTAGGAAAATCGTACAGATGAACCGGTTTGCAGGACAGAAATAGAGACACAGATGTAGAGAACAAATGTATGGACACCAAGGGGGGAAAGCAGCGGGGTGGTGGTGGTGGTGGTGTGATAAATTGGGAGATTGGGATTCACATGTATACACTGATGTGTATAAAATGGATGACTAATAAGAACCTGCTGTATAAAAAAAAGTAAAATTAAATTTTTTTAAAAAAAGAAAAAAGCTGAGGAGTTCTTTCTGAAATTCCTGCTTTCCAAGAATCCTATGCTCTTCCTTTATTTTATGGTATCATCAATTTTATGGCTGTACAGATTTAATAGCAATTTTCAAAGAAAGAAAAAAATCAGACCATGTTAAAGACATATCCTGATGTAAAATGTTAAAACATGAAAAAGGACATTTTAGGTTTAGAGAAATATGGTTATGGTTATGAAGATTTAGAGAAAAATGTGAAATAGACCATTTTCTTAGTACTTTGGGGGTATCCAAGACCATATTGTTCTGCCAGTTATTTGAAATTTATGTATATCAAATTATGTATAGTTTTGAACTCTGCCTTGCATGAGAAGTGCTCAATAAATATTCAACAAATATTACATTTGTTGGATAAGTGACTTAGATTCTTGGCAAATATCTCTTACCTGTTGTTTTCTGTTCTCTGACTTGTATATTTATGCCCCTTATTTGTCTCCTCATTGTCATTTGGTGGAGTTTCCTGATGGAGTGTCATTAATTCATGTCTTCAATACACTATGTTCAACCAGAATGCATGTTTCTAATGTCTTTTCATTATGGAAGATTTGAAATAGGGGAGAGAAATGGATTTGGGATGATCTGAGTAAAGCCAAGTGGCTCTGACCTTATGCAATAACCATCTTTCCAGTGTGCTTCAGGCTGGTCATTGTTCACTGCTTGCACTGACTCAGAAATTGACCAAGGAAGGGAAGGTGAAAGAGTCTTCCCATCATTAGGTAATTGGGACCAATAAAAAATAGGTGGATGAATTTACATTCTTTAGGTGAATAAAAGAAAATCGTAGCTCCGTCCTTAACATCTGCTCCCAAACACAGGCTAAGGGTGATTTATTAATTTTCAAATTCAGTTCAGAGGATGTTTTCCTTCAGGAGAACCTAACAATCTTAAGTACTCCAGTGTCTTTGGGTTACTAAAGCTTTCTTTGAATTTCATTTGTCTTTGATCTGAGGACCTCTGTGTGCTTTGTAACTATATACAGGATTAAATACTTCCTCATTTAAATAGAAATCCCAAAGCACAGAGGTGTAAAGTGACTTGAACAAGGATTTTCAGTAAGTTGATTAGAGACTGGTTTAGAACCAGGGGCTTCTGGATTAAAATAGTGTTGTTGTTTTGTTGTGTTAATATGCTAAACTTCTTGAGCTTAAAATCCATTTTGATAGATCATGTGCAATAGAATCATACTATTAAAGAGATTCAGATACACGGTGTATAAAATTATGCTTCCCCACATCTTGTAAAAATCAAACAAAAGGTGGATCTGAAGGCCAAGGTTAGCGTTAATTAACAATATCTGTCACATAGTAATTCTCTGGATTTAAGAAACTCTTGTTATAGTTATGGGCTTAATATTTTTCAAATATTCTATAGACGCGTGGGCATTTTAATGAAGAATTATGGGCTCCACTGGAATTGAACACTATGGGGAGGGTTAGAATGAAAGCACAGGGTTGGGGGACTAGAAGGCTTTTCCTAAGGCCTTAGTGTGATCCCCTAAGACCACCTGCCTTGGAATCACCTGGAAGCTTGTTGAAATATTTCTAGGTCTACACCTGACTCATGAATCAGATCCCTGTGGGCGAGGTCAAGAATCTTCATTTTAAGTAAGTTCTCAGTGTGTTTCTGATGCCCCCAAAGTCTGAAAACCACTGGAATATAAGAATATGTTCTAGATTAAGGAGTATAATAAAAGAAATGTTAAAGTAAGCTGAAGATACCCTCGAGAGCAATACTGGCAGGATTCCTTAACAGGCAAAACACCAGGCAAATCAAGGACTATGCCATATTTTAAAAAGTCAGTTGAAGATCTGGTGTTTGAAAACAACAAGGAGGATTTTAGATAAATTATTGGTTGAAAATATTCTGCTCTTAAAGGGGAAAAGTGTTTTATGCAAACGATTCTTCCAAACAATTCTTCCTTAACTAATTACTTTATATAAGATAAACTATGAAAACAGCCTTGATATACTTCAGATCAAAGGATATTTTTCAATAAGATTTTCTGGGATTAAAGCATATTCTTTTGAAATTAAGAAGCAGTAGGAAATATACTGTGTAGAATCCAATTAACTGGGTATAAAATTCAGACTGCAATCATTTGGTCCTGCTAACATGAGGTTTAAGTTTATATTATGTATAAAAAAGGGATTTGAACAGAATTATTTCTATAAATCAGGGGTAAATTAATCATTTTATTTCCCTGAACTAAAATCATTCAATGACCCCCCATATCTCTAAGGACTAAGTCCAAACGCTTGCAGAATATTTATATGACTTCCTTCTCCAGCCTCATGTCTTTCCCCCAGGTTTCCCATTCGGTTTCTCCTCATTCTGACCTCTCAGATCTCACCAGTCTTCTTCTCTCTGCTGGGAACCTTCCCTCTTTCTCCTTTCTTCTCCAGCATGTAGTCAGCACTTAACACATATTGTATTATTGCTAATAATTTCATTACTGACAATGGAGAAAAGTGGACACATTAAGATATATTTTCAAGGTAATAGTAGTCAGGTCTTTCTGAGCCCTTGGGTGTAAGAGGGGTGAGACATCAAGGATGATACTTAAATTTTTGGCTTGAGAAATGAAGAAATTAATTTAAAGATTAGGCCTAATTACTGCAAATGAGAAAAAAAGAAGCATTGAGTGATTGCAAGTTTTGTTTTGTTCATACTAAGTTTAAGATACCTATGGGTGAGGGAGAGATGTTAACATGGAATAGGATACAGGAGTCTGGACTTTCAGAACAGGGTTAGAGCTGAAGATAGAGATGGTACTTAAAGCAACAGCAGTCTTGAAATCTCTTGGAAAGAATGATGTAGAGAGAAGGTGGAAAGGACCACTTCAAGGCCAAAGGGAGAAGGAGTAGCAAGCAGAGGAAACCAGTGAGGAAGGGAAAAAAGCCAGAAGAGGGTACCCTGGAGCCAAGAGAGAAAAGTGATTCAAGAAAGTGGGAGTGGGACTTCCCTGGTGGTCCAGTGTTTAAGACTCCGTGCTTCCAATGCAGGGGGCGCAGGAACTAAGATCCCACATGCTGTGGCGCTCGGCCAAAAAAAACCGAAAACAAAAACAAAAAAAAGTGGGAGTGTCGATTCTGTTGAAGGCTGCCAATGAGTGAAGTAAAATGAGGCTTAAGAAGTAACCACCGGATTGGGCAACATGGAGGCCATTGGTGACAATGACGAGGGTGAACATGATGGAGTAGGGGCGATGAAAGTTCATGTGGCATGGGCTGCGGGAGGACGGCAACAAGAGGAAGTGGTGACCAAAACCATAGAAGATCCCTTAAGCAGTTTTGCTGAAAAGAGGAGCAGATAAATGGGGCTTTATGATGGTGATATGGGATAAAGAGAGTGTTACTTTTTACTGCTGGGAGATGTAGACCATGTTAATGTGATAAGAATGATTTGGGAGAGAGGAAGACACTAGCATATAGGAGAAAGATAATATCTGCAGGATGAGGCCTGGAGGATATAAAGGTTGCAGAGGCCAAATGGAAGGGCCAGCCCTTGTTTGCAGCCAGGAGTGTTTGTCCATGCTAACAAGAGGGAAGGCAAGGATGTCAGTACATGTGCTGGTCTGTGGGTGGCTTTGGTGTGGGATGGTGAATACTTATATTTTGTCATGGATGTGTATGAGTCAAGGTTATCAGTTGGGAATTGGATGGAGATGGGATGGAGAGGGCTGAGAGAAAGTGGTGTGAAATGGTTGCCCAGAGGGAGGGAAGAAAAATACACTAGAGAATATCTCCAGGCAGTACCATTGCCTAAGTGTCCCTTTGCAATTTGTCATCATGAATTTAAAGTAAGGCAAGTCATTATATTTGGGTGTTTTTCTCCAGTAAACTTCAGATGCTACCCTCACCCTGCTGCCCCCCTCTTTAGATTGGCTTTGTCTGTCAGTCCTGCTAGATTCTTCCATGGAAACTTGTGTGGCTCCCCCAAGTCTAGATCTGGTCCTCTCCAGTGGTTTCTGTTACCCCTATACGAACATACCATAATTGTCCACTTATGCATCTGTCTCTCCCATCAGAACATAAGCTCACAGAAGGCAGGGAAATTTTTTTTTTAGATTTATTTATTATTTATTTTTATTTTTAAATTTATTTTTGGCTGGGTCGTGTTTTAGTTGCAGCTCGCAGGATCTTCATTGAGGTGCACGGTCTTCTCTCTAGTTGTGGTGCACGGGTTCCAGAGCTTAGTTGCCCTGGGCATGTGGGATCTTAGTTCCCTGACCAGGGATCGAACCTACGTCCCCTGCATTGTAAGGCAGATTCTTTACCATTGGACCACCAGGAAAGTCCTGGGATTTTTTAATCTATGTTGTTCTGAGTTCTAACCCCAACTTCAAACACAGCACTTAGCATACAGTAGGTGCTGAACATATACTAGCTGAATAAGAGAAACATGGTCCATAAGGCAGATATCAGTCTCTCCAGTTTCCACATTAGCATCAAGAACATTTGTGTCAAATGCTAGTTAAAAAGAATTCTAACCTATTTGTTGCCCAAACGCTAATTTCCCTAAGATTTATAGTTCAGCTTCCTCTTACTGTAATTCCCAAAGTTACTACGTATAATTGCATACAATTTCACTTCATTTCTTAAAAGAGGTTTTGCCTTTTGACTGATTTCTTTCCTTTACCCTCTAAAAATGATGAATAAGGAAGACCTTATTTTATAATAGCAAGATTAAAGGAGAAAAATAAGCACCAAACTTGTAAGTATTTTGAGTGCAGTGTAACAGATCCGCCCGTCACATTTTATCTACTAGATAGTTTTCTTTTTCGAATTAGAAACCCATGCGTTTAAGGAAAATATACCCCATATTTCCCACATACAGTTGTACAAGAAGGAGAAACATATATTTAAATATGTTTAGGAATATTTTGAATGATTAGGAGTATTTTGAAGAGATATAATTTAGATTTAAAGTTAATTTTAATACAAAGAGTAGATTTAACACACAATCAAGGATGTGGGCCTCAGTGGTACTTACTTCTCCATTGCTAGGTTACAGACCTGTTTTTTCTTTGACGATAGTCATCATAGTGACTTACGTCATCAATAAGCATGACAACATTTTACAAAGACGCAAGAATGCATTTACTATTTCATATAATCTTCACAATACCCCACAACCTTGAGATGTATTTTTAATCTCCAATATAAGTAAAGTAAAGTTTAGGGAGATTAAGTAAAACTCTTACCAAGTCACAGAGCTGATAAAGGGCAGAGTCTGAACTTAAAACAAGACTGTTTGGGCTCCAAAACTGATTTTCTTTCAATGAAGCAGTGTGGAGAACCTCTTATTGGAAGCCCCTCATGTTGTTAAAGGTCCCTTGCAGTTCTAATGTTGTATACTTTCTAAAGAGAATAAGTTCTTCCTTGTACATTTTATTCACCTTGGATTATCAGCCCTATTAATGGCTGAGAGACAGTTTAGGATATTCTCTGTGTCTCTCCTATTCTCCGGATGTGCACATGTGGACTCAAACTTTACACATAGTGACTCAAAAGGACAACCATTGTTTGGGTAGTAAGTAATGCTGTTTCCATTTATTTTAGTACTGGAATCTCTGCGGTAGACAGCAGGAGGATTAAAAAAATGTCCAGGACAGATAAAGGTTTTAGAGTTGCTTGTGAAAGGGGTGCTACATTAATGTATTTATACATAAAACCTAAATTTACACTTCTTTTCATTAGTTTAGGTGCTTAGTCTCTAGTTATTACGTTATGTGCTTATTTCAAAAGTAAATATTTTGGTTCTATATAATGCTGAATTCACTCTTGCCATTAATTTATTTTAATAGATATTCAATGACCCCTAAGTTGAACTCTGCAATTGGCAATGCACATTATCGATGAGATGAACATTTGACACACCACACAGCTTGCATCACTTAATTATGGAAAGCTTATGTAATAACGAACATTCGTATAGTGCATTATTTAACAAAAGTGCATTGTAGGAATGAACTCATTTTACAGATGGAGAAAAAAGGCTCAGAGAGGTTAATGACTTGTTCAAGTTCAAGCTCCTAGTAAGTGGCAGAATTAGCACCTCGAAAAGACTCTGCGGGTGTGTGAATGTAATAAGCTTCCTAACACTGAGATGTGTTATTATCTATTAGAAAGACAATCAAAGAATACTAAGCGATCTTAAAGACTAATAATTAGGGGCAACAAATCCTTGGCTCTAGGAACACCAAGTGCATCATGCATATGAGAATTCAAAATCTGAGTTGGAAAGGAGTGACTAAAGGAAATTGTAAGGAAACTATGTGAAAGGGATATTGTAGCACAGTGAGAACACTGAGCTGAGAGATGGAAGCCAGTGGAAGTTGGACAGATGGATGCCTCGGCTGGGTCGCCCTGTCCTTACCCCAGTGGAAAAATGTCCTCTGGCTCTGCCCCAGGAGGCTGATCAGCTGCCTTGCATCCAGGTACTCCTGTACCTTCTAGCTTCCGGTTGGTTCTGCCAATGAGGACCCTTGGCAGATATGGGAGGGACAGGGAATATAAAGTTAGGGGTTACCCTTGGCTCTCTTTCTGTGAGAATTCCAAAGGTCGCCGCTCCTCTCAAGAGCTCCTGCTTTCCATGACTCTCCCCTTCCACATGACAGTGTCCTTCAGGCCTGCATCCATGAGCACGCACTACCCTTTGTGGTCCTGCTACCCCCTGCCCACATCCGTGGTATCAGTACCCTTGTAAACGACCTCTCCTTGCATTATTCTAATTCAAACACTGCTGGGACCCTGAATGACAGATTCTGGATGATTCTTCCCAGCTGTCATTCTGCACGTGATTATTTTGGGAACTACTGAACTTGGTTTGCTTGTCCTTCTTTCTCCAAAGTTATAATTCTTGGCTTCTTCAAGTGAAGTTCAGATGGTGTGCAAATTATTAACAGAGGAAAGTGCTCTGCTTTCACTCCATTTTCTTAAAATTGTAACTATTGTCCACAGTCGAAAGTAAGACAGAAGTCAAAAGTAAGTAAAATAAGGGCACAGCTTTATTTCACTACAAGGCAGTAAGTACACTGTCATATCAAAAGTTCAGTGCCAGCCATCTTGCACCGAATGTTCTTAAGGCAGCAACTGGCTATCGACCCCAGCTGCAAACACAGGTTCTGTGTGGCAGTTCTGAGACTATACACTTAGAGACCACGGGGAATGCTGATTAAACACATAACCCCTGAATTAAAGAACAGTCAGGCTGAACTCAAAACAAAACATAGGACTTCAACAACACAGATCTCCCAAGAAAGAAGTGCAGTGCATGCTCTTATAAACCAACAATAATAAAAGACAAAAAACAACCACAAATGCAAAATCTCCCAAACAAGTTTTCCAATGTATTACAAAAGGAAAAAAAGAATATATATATAAAAAATAAAAAAGTTTGAAATACTAGTGCATAGTCAATTACCTAACACCAAGTTTCTTTTCTCTCCGTCCCAAGCTCTACTGCCCCTCTGATACTAGCAGCATGTCTACAGGCTAAGACCATAGCAGCAAAACACATTTTTTTTCATTTGGCATGTACAAAATTAAATTACTGAATAAAAATATAATTTTTTATAAAACTATTTCATACAGTAATAATTTTTAAAGCAAGCTAACAAAAAAACCCTCATAAAATGGTTTAGTACAGTAAATGTACCTCCAATGTTATTAACCATAAATGAGCATTTACAATATTGATTACTTATTCCATGGTGTTAAGCCAACATTTATAGTAATGCATTGTGTTTAGTGATTGAGAAAAGTGAAATATTGGAGTACCTTTTTGTGTAAAATTTCAAAAACCCTATCACAGAAAAAATACTGGTCCTCTTAAAATACAGATAAATCACTTTATGTTTTTTTTTTATTTTAAAAATCTGCAGTAAGATACTAACTGACTACAATTCATGACCTAATAATTTAGGTAAGACTGTTATTTATTAATTTTTTAAAAAAAATTCGTTTAGTTGGGTGAAATCTGATACGATTTCATCCACCTAAATGCACTTGGTGCTGTTCTCAACTGTTGTACCACAACAAAAATAGGCTCTTCTCCCATTCATGAAAAGTTTCATGTAGAGGAATGCTATATCCCAAATCAACTTGAAGTGTTCTGAAAACCATAATGCTTGTCTGCAAACGTCTCACATGACCAGAGTCCGGGTTGAGAAGGCGTTCACGTATTTACGAGCCTGACCGGAAGCCGTCATCTGATCGTCTGTCTTCCCACAGGATGCAGTTTCCCAGGCACCGCTACAAGGCTAATGGGGAGAGAGAAGGCAATGGCAAGGTCAGACCGGGAAGCACACACTTTAGCCCACAAATGGATTCCCAGTCCCAGCAGGGCCAGCAGAAAAAAAAGGGTGACCTCCAGACAGCAAGTAGTAGACACCAGGGAGCCTTTGTCAGATAAAATCTTCCCCCTGACAACCAGGAATCCAGCATTCTTAAGTGATATTAATTATCAGAAATTGTTTATCGCGAAGAGAGAAAACCCACTCCAAGCAGTATGATAAGATACAGCTGTATCTTCACACTTGAGTGCCTTTTGTCTGTTAGGAGATTTTACAGAGTTGGAGACAGGAATGAGTGTAATCCCCCAGATACCTCAGGTGAGCTGTGGGCATTTACTTATTAAGCAAACTGGTGAGTACTTGAGCCACCCAGCAAGGAAGCTCCTGTAGGTGCTGGAATTGATCAACACCTACTAAACATAGTGTATCTTTTTAAACAATGAAATTGATTAAGTTGAGTTATGAAAATTTAAATTTATCATTAAAATGGATATTTATCAATTAAATACCAACTAATTAAGAAATATCGGTTTACTTGGATAGCTTACTTTTTAAAGATACATTGGAAGTTACAGGATGGAACTAATATCTCATGGGCAGCATCTGGATCCTTCACACACATGATCTCATTTACACAGCACAACTACCCTGGGTGGGAGGTTCATTCTCTCTTAAACTGGGCAGGAAATGGAGACTCAGAAAGTAAGGATAACTTGCCCAAGGCCACTCTATGGGTAACTAGAGTAATGGTTTTGAACGTGTGTCTGTCTCCTGCGAGCCCTGGCTCCTGCCTTCCCTCCATGTTGCTTCAAACCAAAATATGTACTATTTGTGCCCTACTTAGTTCCCAAAAGGATTTAAGATGCTTACAAAGTAAATATAAGCAAAGAGAGTTTAAAAAGTGGACAAGGCAGGGTCACAGAGAAATGTGGAAAAAATAAATAATACGAAGAAGAGGTGAGATTTGTATTTAAAACACTTGCCATGAACTATAATGCACCGGCAAGATGTAAACTCCAAACATGGCTCTGAGCTCTCTAGCAGTCAATGCAAAGAAGGAAACAGAAACACAAGCAGATATAAGATTTGCTGTCTGTAAGCTCAAAAAGAAATCAGTGGTTTTAAAAAGCACAACTATTCCTAGTGTTGATATCTAAGAGGGATGCTTTTCATGGACAAAAGAAGAATAAGAAAAGAAAGGCCTCTGCTGTCCTTTAAGAGAAAAAATGAACACATGTGAAACCGGTGGAGTGACGACAGGCAGATGAAAGGTTTGTGGTCCCACGGCCAGAGGAGGAGGAGAGGGGACACCAACGAGCAGCCAGGGCCATGCTCTAGGCAAAGGGCATGAATAGGCAGGGTTTAGATAGACAAGTGGTAAAGAGGGTAACCCAGGTGGGAAAATAACATGAAAGAGTCAGGAAGCTGCAGTTTGTACACTGCTTGTGGGAGGGACTGGGAGACAGAGAGGAAGGGACACAGTGGATTTAATGACAACATTTAACAAGTGCTTACTACGCACCACTCACGCTTCTAAGCATTTTACATGTATCATCTCATTTAATTCTCATACAAAACACCAGTGGCATAAATATGGCTCATTACACATGTTTTACAGAGCAGGCAATTTTAAAGGAAGAGAGAGCTGAGGCAACACCCTTAAAGTCACCCAGCTAAGAAGTGATGAAGTAGAAATGTGAATCCGGGCTCTAACTCGCTGCTTCCATTAGAGTTCTTATCAGTGGGAAATTGTAGGGTCCGGTCAGCAGGGCCTTGGAATGCAGGAAGAAGTGCTTAGATGAGGTGTCAAAGTCATCAGACTTTTAGCAAATAGGTGAGACAATTCCAAATGAACGTGGTATTTGTATGTGAAGGGGCTTCCTTGCCTAGGGTCTGGAATAAATTTTCAGTGACATAAGGTTTACAGTGCCATGTTTCTAACTTGTAAACTTTCACAGGACACAAAGTAGATTACCCAGTTTCTGCCCAGTCTGTCGTGCCATCTCACTGCCAATGTAAAGGCACCATCCAAGTTTACACATATTTACTCTCAAGGCTCAGAGGCTCAATACATAACTTGAAATACTACATAGGCAAGATTGATTATCATAATATTTTCCCGGAACTGTGAATCACAAAAATGACAGGACAAAGATGACAAGGCGTTCTGGGCTGACTTCTGCCATTGAGTCACATTTAATGTTTTACTAAGTAAAATCACCAGAGTAGGTTAAGCATTCTTTGATACAGTTCTGAATAAATGATGTTTGTCTAGTTTGAAGGAAGTGGGTTACATATACATATTTCTTTGGTGTGTTATCTGCCCATCCAAGTCTCATATTTTAGTTTAGTTGACTGCTTACATGTTGTTGCTAACATTTTTCAGTGCAGCACTGAAACACCTAATTGACACAAGGAATCCAATTAACAAAATAAAATTTAATGTTATCATTGTAATTTTGAGCTTGTATTTGTAGTGACACACATAGAACATATATGACAATGTGACATATAATAACAATGTGACATCCTAACATATGACAATGTGACATACAATAACAATATGACATATACTAACTACCATTTGAGAGTCAATAGTTAAAGATGATGGCTGTCCATGATGAGTACTATGCAGGGCTTAGAATCAGTGATGTACACAGAACAAAGTACATGGATCTTAAAAGCAAGTGACTAAAGAAGATGCAGAGGGCTTCCCTGGTGGCGCAGTGGTTGAGGGTCCGCCTGCCGATGCAGGGGACATGGGTGTGTGCCCCGGTCCAGGGAGATCCCACATGCCGCGGAGCGGCTGGGCCCGTGAGCCATGGCCGCTGAGCCTGCATGTCCAGAGCCTGTGCTCCGCAACGGGAGAGGCCACAACAGTGAGAGGCACGTATACCGCAAAAACAAACAAACAAACAAAAAGATGCAGAATAAAATATCTTAATATGCTAATATCTTATATGTAAGCAAAACATAACAAAGATACACACAAAACCCAAAAATACATATTTCAAAAGAATACATACAAACAAATGAAGGGGAAGGGAGGATGTAGGTGAAAACGGAGATAAAAGTGAGGAGCAAGGAAGAAAGGATTGTTTCTGTTTTTCTCTGGTTAAGAATTTTTCTACTTAGCTGTGCTTCAATTAACATAGGATTAATTTTCTATATTAAAGTAAATTAAGTATCCTAAAATCCTATATTAATAGAATCTCATGCTTGCTTTTACAATGCCTCTTGGTAAAAGTCAAGTTCTGATCCTTGACAACATAGTACTTAATTCGGGATTCCCAATGTCTGTTCAAGAGAATCTAACACAGTTATCGGCTTAGTATATTTTCAACTTGGACTTTAACTGTGTTCTTGTTGGATCTCCCAGATGGCTCATCACTTATTCATGTTTGGCTCTTCCTCCAGGACCAGATATTTAAAACAAGATCAATATAAAGAAGGTACCATATATTTTTAGTTAGTACTTTGAAAACACTTTTCAAACAGTCAGCTTCCCCCAAGTCAAAATGAAATTTATGAAGAAATAAATCAAATTGACTGACCTATCCGAACTTCAGAAAGCAGAGCATTTGAGGGGCACCTAAGCCCTGAAGCTCAGAGTTGAGGGAGGGCAAGACGACTTGGAACACCTGAACCTCCCAGTGTAGACAGACACCAAGACACAGTAGCCACTGTGTGCAAGAACCACTGAGCGCAGAACAAAAAGGCGAACGTGAGTGGGCAGCTCCTTTTCCGCACCGTGAGAGTACAAAGCAAGCACTTCTTACAACCATGAATGGAAATACTGGTCAGAGCAGACACATACCTACTTTGTGAAGGTAAAGGAAGAGCAGAAGTTCGAATACTCGGGTGAGAAGCGAAATGCTGAGGTCCACCAGCCAAAAGGGCAGCTGCCTCCTCCTGCTATTTCTTTCTCCCTCCTTACCTTGAAGCCCTGGGGCCCTGGGCCAACTTTTCAAGCTGATGGAATAGTTCTGACAAAGGAGGATTAAATGTCTTCGTGCTAGAGGATGTTTTTTAATACTGTCATATAGATCCTTGGGCACCCTCTTCATTCCCTCTCCTTAAATGTTAGTTTCATTTACACTAAAGAATTAGTAAGAATTACAGATTTTGGGCTTCCCTGGTGGCGCAGTGGTTGAGAGTCCGCCTGCCGATGCAGGGGACACGGGTTCGTGCCCCGGTCCAGGAAGATCCCACATGCCGCGGAGCGGCTGGGTCCGTGAGCCATGGCCGCTGAGCCTGGGCGTCCGGAGCCTGTGCTCCGCAACGGGAGAGGCCACAACAGTGAGAGGCCCGCGTACCGCAAAAAAAGGAAAAAAAAAAAAAAAGAATTACAGATTTCGGCACATGAATTCTTGTTAAATGACTAACCCATGGTGCTGTTGCAGACATGTCACTCTACCCTAATTCATTACAACATTAATAATCCTACTGCACATCTTCCTCCTCTTGCCCGCGAGTTATCTTACTTATCCCATAATTTACCTTTAATTGCCCCTGGGCAGAAGTGAACTGAAAAAGGACTGTCAGAGGTCTAACTGGGATATCCTGCTGAAGCACTTTAAATAAATACGCAGATCCTTTATATAAAACAGAAGACAAAACATGAGACAAGACCATGTCCACAGGTGGTTTTCTGTCAGAATTAAATTATCTCCACATTTTCACTTAGAATATGAATGGTTTTTTCATCATGCTGAACAAGAACTGCCATTGTCGTTCTATTCATAGAGCAGCTTCACACAGTAGCTGCTGCCGTCAATAGCCTTGGCAGGGTATGTGCTTTACAGTTCACAGACCTCATAAGAAACTTGCGTTAAGTCATGAAAAAATGATTTTGCAAAACCAAAACAACTTATAAGATGGTGTTATGTTTTTCTGTTTCATTTTTTAAAATAATAGGCAGATATAAATGGTGTCCAAAAGACTAAGAATTATTTGATAATTCCATTTAACCTATCTGAAGAAAAGAATTACTCTGGACTAAAATTCTAAAAGTCAGAATTCCTTCCCAGTGGGGCATCTTTTAAAATGTATTAGTTATCTAAGAGATAATGTTGAAATCTTTAGCTGTATCTTGAGAGTCAAGAATAAACCTGAGATGAAGTGTGGCTAAGGTAAGGTTAATGGTTATCAAACTTTTCCCACGCATAAATGCTTCCCTATGTCTGCACAAAACAATTAAATGCTCCCAACTTCAGAGTTGCTAACTTTTCATAGAAAAGAGACCTAAAAGTTAGCGTGGGTCAAAGGTCCAGATGGTGATGGAGGGTGTTCCATCCACCAGCGCCTTCACATCCCACCCACGTCTAAGTTAACAATCGCTAATAGGGATGGACTTTTACCAAATTTGGAGTTTGTCGCCAATGTCTCTAGGGTTCTTTTCATCTTACATGTTGATAGACTTCCCAACAGTTGTAGTCACATAGCCTCAGATGTCACAATTTTTTGAAAGAATAGCTCTTTCCTTAGTCACATATTGGTTTTCAACTATTGAGATTAAGATAAGTGCCAAATTGCTCTAAAGCAATTCTATCTTTGTTGGCCCAAGGAAGATTCAATATCACAGTGTTTACCAAACCCAACCAAACAAAAAAAAAAATCCAGGTCGTGTACTCTCTGGGGTAGAGCACTCTGAATTTGAGCTCAACTTGCCTTCCCCACTCATTTAGCCTTTCTCAGTTCACCCCAAAAACTGTACACGGTAAACTTGCTTATTATATAAGATATATTGAAAGCAGGTCACTGAAATATTATTGACAGCTATGTGAAATCTTGCCAGGGCAAGTGGAAAAAAGTGACCCAAGGGAGAACCAAATGGATACAGAGGTATCCAGGGGAGTAGGTCAACAACAGCACACTAACACTAAGAAATGCCTGGAAAGATCTATGTCACATGGAGACGGACTGTTTCTGTGTCAGTTGACATGCCAACACAAGCAGCAGAAAAATAGAGAAGACCAGTAAATCAGTTGTCTCATCTCCATAACACCAAAGAGATCTGACTACCTTTATTTCAGGAATCAGTTGAATCAGCAATCGCTTTTGGTGACCCACTGACACAGTTCTGCCAGAGTGGAGCAAGGAATGAGAAAGAACATGTGAGAGGAAATAATACACCAGAGTGCAAAGTGAGGCCTCCTTGCCTATGTTTCTAAGGACAGGGACAGTGCATACCCTTTGTCTGAAAATAGGTACCACCAATGTACATTGGCCAGTGTGCCGCCATTTTTTTTTTTTTTTTTTGCGGTACGCGGGCCTCTCCCGTTGTGGAGCACAGGCTCCGGACACACAGGCTCAGCGGCCATGGCTCACGGGCCCAGCCGCTCCGCGGCATGGGGGATCTTCCCAGACCGGGGCACGAACCTGTGTCCCCTGCATCGGCAGGCGGACTCTCCACCACTGCACCACCAGGGAAGCCCTGTGCCGCCATTTTGAAAGTAATATTATATCCATTTGATCTTCATAGAAACCTTGTATGATAAGTGGAGGAAATAACTATAGTCCCCAATTTAAAATGAGAGCATTTTCATCTGAAGAAGTTAATGAATTAAAAACATGTAGTTAGAAACTGCTGATGTCTAGACTAGAACCCAGGTGCCTGTTGCCTGCATGCTAGCTTATTACACTCCTTAGCAATGCCAATCATGCAAAAAGCAATCCAAAGCACGTGGAACTGAAGCAGTGAGCTTCAACTGCTTGCAATAATATCGTAAGATTCTTTGATGCTGTGCAAATGTGTTTAAGTGTTAATGGCTTGAGAAATTTACTTAAATTAAACTCACTGTTTTTAAAAAGTAAGGCTAGGACAAGGCAAGTCAGGAAATTAAAATTTAAGGCTGTCATTCTGTGGTTACAAAAAAGAGGAAAGTGAGTGAGTAAAAAGCATATGAACACATCTTTTACATTTGGGTTTTAAACAGGAATAAAAGGAAATTATAATTTAAGAGAAAAATACAGAAGTTCAGAGGCTTATAACTTAAGTACAGTTTCAGATCTACCAATGAAAATGTCTACCTTAGGAAATGTTTATTGGCATAATGTATTTATTTCAAAATGTAAAGCAAATTGAAAGCACATTGAGAAAAACAGGCAGTTCTTTTCTCCTTGCTGAGGGAGCTGTGTGTGTGTGTATGTGTGTGTGTCTGCCTTGGGCTCTTTCAGGGTAACTTTCGAACAGCAGAATCCAGTAGTGTTCCACAGTGAATCTGCCTTTCCTGCTCCAAACTGCAAGCTTTCTAGGCTGAATGTCTATTTCCTCATTTGTGTATAAGCTTCTAGACTCCATTCTCTACTACCATACAGCATGAGGAAAACAGCACAATGGTCCGAAAATCTCACATATTCTGAGCTACATGAAAGACACAAATATCAAAAATGTCTCAGGACATTTTTATTATAAGAGTCCCTGTTTGTTTTTACAATTAAAGTTTAGGCAACTAAAAAAAAGAAGAAATCCAACTATTATACTATTATGCAGCTGCTGCAAATTCCTTTTAAAAAAAGATCAAGCATAAATAATTTCAAAACCAAATATAACATTGTGCATAATGGTTTATAATAGCCTCTAAACATTATAGCTTATGGACTAGGGGTATTGGAAAGCTCTGAGTTATTAAAATTCTTTGCTTCTCAATGACAACCCGCATAAAAAATGGGCATACTTAGCACCCTGAGTTTGGTCTCTACATACCATTTCCCACTAAAAGGATCACAGCACCTTAGGGAAATGGCTGGTTCCAAGAAGAGAGGAAGGACATGTAACTATTACACGTATTCATGTATAAGCACATGCATTTATATGTGTATTAGAAGCTGAACTATAAAGCCCCAATATTTGGGGCCTCAAAACAATAACTACTGTGTCTAAAGTGTTACAGCTATAATTAATTAAGCCAAGGATCATTACCACTGAAATGACAGAACACAGAATTGCACAATTAGTGTAGTCTTCAATAAACTTTTCTTGTACCTAAGTAAATTTATTTAGTCAACTAGATGGATAGATGATCAACTGTACTATACAAATGACATTTTAGAAGTATTGGAAATTTAAAATATTTTAGGAGTCATATTTAGTTGTTTTAATTAAATGCACTCTAACAAAAATGTCTAGATTGTTTGCTTAAAATCCCATTTAACATTTGATTTATTATAAGTACAAATGACAAAATTTCTAGGTTATATAAAGTACTCAAGTTGAATAGCCAGATCATTTAACAAATGCACAACATGTTCAACAATACTGTTCATGAGAAATCTGCCTAATTAGGTCAAATTGAATTATCAATGGAAATATATGATAAAGCATAATGGTTTTAATAAAAAATTACCAAATTGCTTAAAATTACCTACATAAATATTGTTGAGTCAGGGTTATATGAAATATAGGCAATATATGCTTAAATATTTAGAATCACCTGACGCATTTTCTGATATTTATCACAAAAGTTTGAAACTTTTTAGAAATCATATATTTCTATGGTACGAGAAGCTATGTTTCCATGACACAAAATGAAGGAGATACATGGTGCGTGCCATTCACTCATTCATTCTTAAAATGAATTAGTTATCTATTATAGCAGGTTATTAAAATATATTTGAGTGGTGTAAATCACTAAAACCATATAATGTAGATAGAAGCATTGACTCCAAAATCAACTTATAGCTCTCAATTATTTAGTTTAGTGGAGCCGACAAATGTTACCTTCATCATGTGATGTACGTAGGTGGCTTAATCTCAATATACAATATCAGAATCTGTAGAGTGCCACATATGGCTCACCGATATACTAGAAAATACTGACTAATAAAAACAGAGCTACTAGACTTCCCTGGTGGTGCAGTAGTTAAGAATCTGCCTGCCAATGCAGGGGACACGGGTTCAAGCCCTGGTCTGGGAAGATCCCACATGCTGCGGAGCAACTAGGTCCTTGCGCCACAACTACTGAGCCTGTGCTCTAGAGCCCACGAGCCACAACAATTGAGCCCGCGTGCCACAACTACTGAAGCCCGCGGGCCTAGAGCCCATGCTCCACAACAAGAGAAGCCACCACAATGAGAAGCCCACACACCGCAACGAAGAGTAGCCCCCGCTCGCTGCAGCTAGAGAAAGCCCGCGCGCAGCAACGAAGACCCAGTGCAGCCAAAAATAAATAAATTAAATAAATTAAAAAAAAAAATAGAGCTACTACTTAATACTGAGTTTCAAAGATAAGTAATATTTCCATCAAATAAAATATAAATATGCTGATGATAAAGTTCCATACTGATTATTTTTTTAATTAGTATCATTAAAATCTTCAAGGTAAAAATTAGACAACCTATTTTTTAGAAATCTGACACTCTTGCCAAATTTTATGTAATATATATATTTTATATCTGTACCATGTTTGGCTGGATATATTTTATTTATATCTGCATAAACGTTTAGATTTAGGTTTTGCTAAACACTATTTGGTTAGGCCAAAAGCTTTAGGATTTAGTTTTAGGGAAAGAACCAGGGGTTTTCAACCTACATAATGATAACTGTCCCTAAATACATATATATGTTGCACTTTGCCACTTAGAATGCACTTTTTTTATACTATTATAAATATCGGTCAGATCCTAGCCTATGTTACAAAATATACATAAAACTCAACCTAGTTTAATTAATGCACTAATAGCACTAGTCAAATTCTATGCTCTGGTTATAATCCTTCTAATCCCCTTTCTTTGTCCCCCATATGTCCCCCTTCTGTTCTTTTCCTCATTTTCCAGTTCTTTGCCATATTCTGAGTCTTCTTCACATGGCTACCCAAGCCTGATTGACTCAGGAAGGACTCCAGATTCCCCACAAGGACAGACTTTCCCTAGTCCACACTCCAGTCAACAGTCACCTTTCATCAAAGCAGTTGGATCAGATAGAAGCCACAAGGAGAGCAATCTGATGGAATTAAGACACAAAGTGTGCCTACAGCCCTTCCAGCTGTATTTGTATTTCTTAAAAATAATGCTAAATATCAGAAATGCTTTAAAGGAGGTAGTCTTAAGAGTCTCACAATTTGGAGAGAGAAGGCCTACTGCAGTGATGGGAAAGCCCTTCCAGGAACAGGACACTCTTTCAAATCACACTGCCTAAAACAGTGCCTTTCCCTCACAGGACAACTGTGACTTTCCACTTCCTAATCCAGGTTCTCTGCATGCTGCAGGGGCTATGGCTTTTCCCTCAGTGTAGCACAGGAGGATGGAGGGGAGGAGGGCTCAGCAGGTGGCTGGGTATTGGGCTATTGAATGTTGGGAAATGCTTTAAATAATTTAAGGGAACAAACTTGCATTCTTATTTACATTTGGCTGGGGATTAATTTGGAATTTGTTGTATTTCATCAACATACACCTCCTTCAAAAAAGGGAAATCTCTTTTGATATTAAAACCCGTGAGCAGATGTTCAACTACAGATTAGCCACATAACACTGACAGTTGAGTTTGTCATTCTGATAGTCAAATATGTTGTAATTCTTTTCTAGCTATCTAATTTCAAACTTCATTGAAAATCTAAACAGGGTCTGAGCTTTGATGGCTTAGTGAGGGAGCAGAAAACATAAAAAATTTTGAAACTAAAATTAAACTATACCAATTTTTTATAAAACCTTTAAAAGTAGAAGAAGGAGGTATTGACACATGTGTAATTAACAATCTTAGTCTCAGTCACAGTAAGAAATGTTTCACTTCATCAGGCTTTGGGAGCCTGCTCTAATAAGAAATTTCCAGTGAGTCTCATATGAGTGGCAACAAGGAATTTTAGGAGTTTTTTAGACATTGGGAGTTGTTTAAAAGCATCACTCCTCTATGTCTAAAATGTTTTTCTTTTTTTTAAAAAAAAATTTTTTTTAGTGAATGACTTTTAAGATACCAATGTTGGAATAATAATTACCTGCAAGGGACTCGCCAGGGACCTGTTTTTAGGTACTGTAAATGCTTTGAGAACATTGTCTTCATCTTCTGATACTGGTGTCATTAAAACGGAACTTGTAAGAATATTCTAAAGGGAAAGAGAATAATTTGAAATTTAAATGAGGTTGGATAATAGGAGAGCCGACACAATTCTAACACTTTAGAGAGTAGATTACTATGAGTTGACACACATTGGCAGGAAAAAAATGCAGGTATTTGCCAGAAATTCTCTTCCCAATGAGCTAAACTGAGAACTCAACTATGTACTAACACTAATCCCACTGTGGCAAACATCACTAAAGCAAAAAGCTTCAGGGTCCCACACAGTTCTAGGCATGAGGCAGGCACTCAAAATACATCTGCTAAATGGATTAATAAATTTGTGCTTTTAAAAATTTATTAAACTCTGGTGAGAGAACTGTTTATTTCATATATTGGTAAAGAAATATTTTTGACTTACAGATTAATGGCAGTATAATATAATGGTGAAAAGTATGGAATTTAGAACTAGGCTAAAGTTCTAACCCAGAACCGCCACTTATAAGCTATACAATCTTGAGTAAGTGACTAAGCCTCCCTGTGCCTCAGTTTCCCCCCTGGTGTAATGGAAATGATAATGTTACCAACCTTGTGAGGATTAGATGAGTTAACGTATCTAAAGCTCTTAGACTATTCCTCACCACTTAGAACACACTGAATAAATATTAGCAATTGCTATTAGCTTTGATTCTTCATAAGAGGAAAGGGCAATCATTCACAAGTTACAAACTTTAAAATCGAATGGTTAACCAAGGGCAACACAAAAGAAAACAAAACTACCAAGCCACAAAAAGACACAGAAGAAATTTAAGAGCATGTTACTAAGTGAAAGAAGCTAGCTGGAAAAAGCTACACACTGTATGATTCCAACTATATAATATTCCAGAAGAGGCAAAACTAGAGACAGTAAAAAGATCAGTGGTTGCCAGAAGTTGGAGGGATGAATAGTAGCAGAGGACTTTTAGGGCACTGAAACTACTCTGCACGATACTATAATGGTGGATAAATGTCAGTACAAATTTGTCCAAATCCATGGAACGAATAACACCAAGAGTGAACCCTAACATAAACTCTGGGCTTAGGGTGATGATGTATCAATGTAGGCTCACTAGTTGTAACAAATATACCCCTCTGGTGGGGTGTGTTGATGATCGGTAGGCTGTGCATATGTGAGGCCAGGGGATATATGGGAAATCTCTGTACCTTTTGCTCAACTCTGCTGTTAACCTAAGACTGCTCTGAAAAATAGTCTATTAAAAAAATGGTGGTAAGCAAAGCAATGCAATATCGGGTACAATAAAGGGAATTTACTATAGACACTGTGATTAGCACTATGCTAGATACTACATAAAACCAAACAGGAGACAACTTAGCAAGGAGGAAATACAGGCATCCCCTGCTATTCAAAAGTTCGCTTCACACCACTTTGCTTTTATGAAAGTCCTACATTAGCACCTAATATTTTCGCTAACTGCTAACCAAAAGAAGCCTGAAGAGAATTTTTGCTTTTCTTTTGCAGCCACAACTGTTACAGAGGCAGCACACACCCTGGGTAGTTAGACTGGCACCGCCAAGCTCCTTCCCCAGGCACTACACTCAGCATCTCAGCATCAACCCCATAGTTTTGAATTGTGTGAGCACCTGTGCTTTATCTCAATTTCCTTATTTTTATTCACTTTTTATTGACGTATAGTTGATTTAAAATATTATATTAGTTTCAGGTGTACACCATGGTGAGTTGATATTTTTATAGATCACACATCATACACAGTTATTAAAAAATACTATCTTATCTGTGCTATATATTACATCCCTGTGACATCTACTTTATAACTGGGAGTCCGTACCTCTTAATCCGGTTCACCTATTTCGTCCCTCTCCCCACCCCTCTCCCCTCTGGCAGCCACTAGTTTGTTCTCTGTATCTGTGAGTCTGCTTCTATTTGTTACATTTGTTTCTTTTTTTTTTTAATTTTATTTAATTTTTGCACCTGTTCGCAAGATATGTCCGAAGGTAAACTGCTTCTTTGCTTTACGTCATTTTGGCCTACTAAAGGTATCATAGGAATGCTCTACTTTCAGATAGCAGGGGAAACCCTATACTACATTTAGAAGACAAATAAGTAAATTAAAAGAAAATGTAAAACTTAATATTCTGTTTTCATGGAAATGTGTATATACATGCAGCAGATTTTTTAAGTGGCAAGGACTCAGATCATAAGAAAATAAACAAGTCTGCAATTGAACACAGTCTATTTCCAACACATGTAGAAAATCTCACTTTATATTCAACATTAATAATCATAAGAAAATAAGCATGTGAGAGAATATTTAGAAGTATGATGCACTAAATGCCGAAACCACAGTGGTCCCACACGCCACACACAGAATTCTGTGAGCTGCCCACATCTCATAACATGTCATAACTTACGGGCACATCTGCCACAGGCGATGCCTGTGTGAACAGCTGAGTGTTCAGACTCTCCCCTTCCCAGTGGTCTGAGCAGAAGAAGTTTCCTGTTTTATCAGTTGGAGATTCCACCTAAAAGCAAACAGGAAGTGCTTTGTTGTTTCTGGAGCTAGAACTTCCCATGAAACTGTTCAACTCAAGAGTAAACTTCTGTAAGATGAATAAGGTCTGGGGATCTAATGTATAATACGGTGACTATAGTTGCTAACACTGTATTGTATAACTGAAATTTGCTAAAAGAGTAGAACTTAAACGTTCTCACTGGAAAAAAAGGTAAACATGTGAGGAGATGGATGTGTTAATTAACTCAATGGGGGAGAATCCTTTCATAAGGTACACGTGTATCAAAACATCACATTGTACACTTTAAATACTTTATAATTTTATTTGTCAATTATGTCTCAGTAAGGCTGAAGAAAAAGTAAATCTATGGCCAATCTCTCAACCACTTATCCTTATATGAAAATAAATTCAAGTGGCACTGTATCGAACCTGTTGGAAATGCTTCTTGACACCAATGTAAAACATTTAGCTAGTGGGAAGCAACAGCATAGCACAGAGAGATCAGCTCGGTGCTTTGCGATGACCTAGAGGGGTGGGATAGGGAGTGTGGAAGGGAGGCTCAAGAGGGAGGGGATGTGGGGACATACGTATGCATATGGCGGATTCACTTTTGCGTACAACAGAAGCTAATGCAGTATTGTGAAGCAATATTATTGTGAAGCAATTATACTCCAATAAAGAGCTATTAAAAAAAACTACAATGAGGTACAATGCCACACTCATTAGAATGAATAAAATCAAAAAGACTTACCAAAAAAATAGATACTATTAATTTGTTTCAATTTTCCATGATGTCCAAAAATTAAATATCTATGTATCAACCAGTCATCCATCCACCTATATATCAGTGATTTTAAAAAGTACAATACAAAACTGCTTCCTTCTCTTTCCTTTATACTCTCTCACATGTTTTCTGTTCAAACAGGAAGGAAATAGAAGTGGCTCGGCTTCCCAAATGCAAGATTGCATGCCTACAGCTTGGCAGTACCTCGTAACTGCATCTTACATGAAAATCTTTTATGAAAAGTGGTGTTGTTACACAGTGCCTCCCCCCTCCCCCAGACACATCAAGCTGCCCACAAGGGACAAAAACAGCAGGGTTGTTCCTTCCAAAGAATCTTGTGTTTACCTCTTGTTTGATCTTCTTCAGTAAAGGTGGTCCATTTTCTTGAAACTCAGCAACAATTCCAGATTCATCAGATTCCTGTTTAATCACATCTTGTAGGTCTTCTACTAGATGAGATGGTGTCTGAGGCTGAAGGGATGATTGGGTACATTTGTATCAGAGGAAAATTTCTGTCTGTGCTAATAAACCAACTAAACCCCAAGAACTTTGTGAGAACTTACTAGCATCTTCAGGGGACCATATTTAATTTCTTGAGCTGCGAGTGCATGTTTGAATGGTGTAGGAGTTCTCGGAGAGCTTTCTAGGATTGACCTTTTGATAGCTGGAGTTCTGAAACTTTAAGAGGAAAACAAGTTTTGGTTAAATATAAAAGAACATATGTCCCTTACATTTCTCTACCTATTAAATTTAATATTTTTCTACTGAATACAATAAACTCATTGATATGGAATAGGGTATGCTGATGAATCATATATGTATTGCTAGGGAAAAGATAATATGTACATCACATATTTCAAAATATCATACCACAAAACTAAGAGCATTAAATTATTTCTCATCTTTCTTTAATCATTCTGAAAACACATGTAGTACCCCTAAGCCTTTATAATGACCATAAGTATTGTGAAGATCTGATGTCATTTAAAAATCAATTTTATCTATTCATTATCTCTTATCTACCCACAACAGAAAACATATGTTAACCTTTTAAAGTGTATTTTATATTGGAAACAATAAAATTGCTTTTTTAAAAGGTTTCTTATAATTCTTATTGATGTTCTCTCCCATTTCTTTGAATTGGTTAAGGCTTTATTGACTATAAATGACTACTTAATCACTCCTTGGCTTCTAATCATATAATTTTCCTGGGGATGGCAAAAGAGGTCCTATCTATAGATAAATTTCAAAAAGAAAAAATAAGATTAAAAAAATATGAACTAAGTAAAGAACCATACTCATTCTTAAGTTTATAATCAAAGAGGAAAGAAGGCTGAAAAAGCTTGTTTTTGGTGAAGAAGAAAAGGACTTATTGAACAAACAGAAAAACTGAATGGAAAAGTTATTTTAAAATTACCTTTGCATATATAGGAAATTTTTTTTTTTTTTTTTTTTTGCAGTACGCGGGCCTCTCACTGTTGTGGCCTCTGGCCTCTCCCGTTGCGGAGCACAGACTCCGGACACGTAGGCTCAGCGGCCATGGCTCACGGGCCCAGCCTCTCCGCGGCATATGGGATCTTCCCGGACCGGAGCACGAACCCGTGTCCCCTGCATCGGCAGGCAGACTCCCAACCACTGCGCCACCAGGGAAGCCCATATATAGGAAATTTTGAAATGAACTACAAAAGGTAATTTAGTTTATTCTCCTACCTTCTACCTCTAGGTAGTTCTAACATGCCCAGGACAGGCATATTCAATGTGGAGATACACATGACTATGTATATAAAAGTGGATCAGTAAAATTACATACCTATAAATAGATCAGACATTTGGGGACTATATTCTATTAATTAAATATAAGTAAATAAAATAAATAATTTTTTTCTTGAAACAAGGACTTACATAGTATTTTCCTTTTGAGTTTTCACAGTCTGGTCTCTATGAAATGGTGTTGTAACAGTCAATTTGTGACCATTGAGAGGGGTGGAAGTTAAAGAAGGCATTTCCAAGTCTAAGTTTTCATGGTTATTGGAAGTGTTTAAGAACTAAATATGGGAAGAAAGAAAATATACTTAAATTAAACAGTGATTCTTTACTCAGCCCAATTTAAAAATGACATGTTGTTAACAAGTAGGTGTGTTTTACTGGACCATTATCTGAGATAACAATGATGTTAACAAGCACATAGTGTTTTATTTCAATTCAGCACCCGGGATTTGGAGTATGATTTCCAAGAAATAAAATCTAGAGTCAATGCTGAAAAACTTGCAAAATCCTAAGAAAACATTCTCAATAAGGACACTTGTCATTAAAGAGAATGAGATGCATTTCTTATTAACATTAAAGGTGTTAACGTGATTTTTTTTGGAAAGTAATCATTTTTTTCTTTCATACTTTGTTTTTTCTCTTTAATGATCTAGGAACCATTATTATATAAAGTTGACATTATGTGGAAAATTCTTGAATAATTTAAGCTGTATCTCTCAGAACACTGATGTTCTGGGAAAGTAATAGGTGTTCCTCAAATGGTTCCAAGGTAAAACAAATTTGGGAAACACACATATTGTAATCTCCTCCTGGAAATTCACAATGCACATCCGTATATTAAAAACTTTGAGAGGTCCTGCAGTAAACAAACCAATTTTTTTTTTTTTTTTGGCGGTACGCGGGCCTCTCACTGTTGTGGCCTCTCCCGTTGCAGAGCACAGGCTCCGGATGCGCAGGCTCAGCGGCCATGGCTCACGGGCCCAGCCGCTCCGCGGCATGTGGGATCCTCCCGGACCGGGGCACGAACCCGTATCCCCTGCATCGGCAGGCGGACTCTCAACCACTGCGCCACCAGGGAAGCCCTAAACAAACCATTTTAATTTTGTTTGATTCAGTGTTTCCCAAACTTATATACCTATATATTTAGATGTTTTTCTGGAACATCATTAAAATCTTGTAGAACTAATATACTTCAGAACAGGGTTTGGAAAATACAAGCAAAAAAAGAAGATCTTTTTTTAGTGGGCATATCATTTGCTCATACCTAAGTTGTTCTTATAACAGACTCGACAGGCATAATTGGAAAAATGTTTTAAAGTGCCAAATTATCCTTTAGCTTCAATTATTTTCATAATTAAGGAACACAAGTCTTTGATAAAAATTATAATTTCCATGCCTTAAAAAAGCTGTATGAAATAAGAACATTCATTGGCAAAAACTGCCAATAAAATATTATGGCACGACTCAGAAGAGCCAATGTTGAGAAATTGAAATTAAAACATACGTTGTTTTTCTTAAGCATTTGTTCCTCATTTTCTCCCAAAACTTTTTCACTTAAAGATGGACTGGAACCTTTAAATTTTCTCGTTGCAGCTCAAATGTTATCTAAACATAATTTGGTTCCCTCCTCCCCTGGGTCAGTGAATCACTTAACAATAAGTGAACAAAGAGGCAGAAAATCTGTTAAAGGTTTTAAAGGGATGGGAGAAGAGGAAGGAGTAGAAACGTTAAACTCTAGTGTTGAAGGAAATAAAAGCACATCCCAGGCAACTAACTCTCTTTAGAATCACCAAAAAGTCAGAGAGAGAATTATGACAAAATCATCAGTCCATCTACAGATAGCCTACACTCTGGGAGGCAGTATGACTTAGCAACAGCCAGAGGCAACAACGGAATGAAATCAGTGAAGACAACAGTAATGAGTCATTTGTTCCAAAGGATTAGTTTCTAGATTATTAAGGGTCAGGTGTCTGCTGAAAATTAGTAACAGCTGTGCAGAAATTGTGCTCTACCTGCGAGGGGGAGAAAGGTAGGCTTTTGACAAGGGAATGCTTGGGAGTTGAACTGCTGACGTCAGCAAATATCAAGGAACTAGAGTGTCCAGTGGCTATGGGGCTGGCTTGGCCCCGCTTTTTTCGAAGGATGACCCGTGGAATTGTGCTGGGCCTCGCAGGAGGGAAGGGCTTGGGCAGGTCAAGTGAACCCTCACTCAACTTGCGTTTGTTCGCCCTCTTTCTAGGCTCTCCTGCAGGCCTATTCACATTGCCCTCTCTTTGCTGAAGGTGGAGGGCCTTTGCCTGCGTGGTGTTGGCTAGGTGAAAAAGCTGCTTCTTCAAAGAATTCAAAACTGCTGAGATCACCCCACGATGAAGGATCCTGAAACAATGTGGGAGGCACAGAACTTTGAGACAGTGTGTGCATGATGTGTGCCATCACCTGAAACACAGCACTGAGAAAGAGATGCTGAACGCAAAGAAAACACCTGGCCCACTTGCTTGACCTCCTGAGAAACAGCTTCGGGATGAACAGTTGTTCTGGTACACTGCATGGTGCGTCTGCCATGCTGCCTCAAGGCTGGCCCTGCCCTGGTGCTGCAGGGACCTCCTGGCACTCTATCATTTGCATGCAGTTCAAAGCAAAAAGAAGACTTTTTGATAGCACATTTTGGCAATGTTCATCCTCTGTCTGATGGGGGATGCAGTAAATGCTTTTTAACCAACCGGGAAACAAAGGAAATGAATTGAGTGTCTGCTTTTGTGGTACTGAATTCAAGTTTGTTTCACCAGAGATGGTTTGTCTCAGTGAATCCGTTGGGACTGGTAATCAATGTTTTGTGGAGAAAGCCATGCGCCAACAAATTAACATATTACCAATTCACATATATTGAAAGATGGCTTTAAGCTCCGAGGGAACATAATTCTTAATGTGCTATCCAAAAGCAAAGCACAATTTTAGGGAAACACAAAGGAGTAAACAAAGTACAAAAAAACAAGTTTAAAATAATCCAAATATCATTCCTATTACCCAAGCTCTACTTATAGGTCATTAACTTTACTATTTTTAAAAATATGCATTTTGAAGGAAATATGTGAAAAGCTACCTTTATATCTGGGTAGCCTAAGAAATCAGATATTGAAAAAATATATACACAGAAACTAAAGTCATACGTTTACGTTAACATATGCTAGTAACATGATATTCGCCATAGAAAATGGCAACAATTTGAGGAGTTTCCTAATCCCCCTTCCAAAAACATTAGCTTGCCTTAAAAATTCTACTTACAGAATCTATAAATTGAAGTGTTTCTGCAAATTCTAAGAGGTTCTTAACATTGTCCAGAATGGTGCCTTGGTGGACGATCATGCACCTGGCTGGAGAGGCGCTTTCTTCAGGTAGGGAACCAGGATCCACCGGCAGAGATGGAGTGGAGTGGTGGTCTTCCAAACAGGAAACAGGTGCACTGTCTCCATGAGGTCTGGTGTGGTCGGCAATGGTGGTGCTGTGCCACCCAGGGTAGCTGCATGTGTGGTTCTGTGTCTAAGGAGGGGGTGGGGGAATAAAGAAAAAGCGGGGAGGAAAAAGGGAGAAGGAACTTAGCAATGAAGTTGCACAAGGTATCAGATGCTGTTAGAGGAAAGATAAAAGTTGTTGCATCATCCAAAACTTGCGCCTATGAGACAGTTGTCAAGATGTTTCCTTCTATCAATGCAAGACCCTGCTTTTTAATAATGGTATAGCCTGTCATCTATAGGATTACCTTCACTGTCATCATTTTGTTAAAACTGAAAATAGAGGGATTATGTTACCAAGTACAACTCTCACATGGAACGTCTTAAAAATCTACTTTAACATAATTTCCAATAGGATCATAAAGGTTTGCTGCAAATTAAGAAGTGGGCTATTCTCATTCTAACCTACAAAAAGGCTGGAGGATTCAAGAGTTAGAGCTGCTTTTATTTGCATATATTCTTGTGGCTTCTACTCCTTTTTTAATGCTACAGATTGCACTGATGCAGTGAAGGGCTGCCAAATCAACGTGGTTAGGAAAGCAGAAGAGCAAATTAACAGAAGTCTCCTTTCAGCATGACCATGCAACAGGAGAAATTGCAAAACATTAACTAAAGTTAAAAAGTGGTCGAACTATCATATGCACATAATCATTTTATTATTTAACCAAAAAGAAATCTACTCCTCAGAATACCTACTGGGTATCCCATCTTTCATTCTCTTTGTTGGTTAATTACATACGTTACAAAGTGCAAGCTGCTTTCCCAGTTTGCTGCCCAAACACTAGAAAAGATGTCAGAATTCAGTAATGGTCCACACAGCTTTTGTGTGTGCAAACAAAAGAGAGAGATTTATGTTGCTTATGGAGAGATTTAATATATATCTTTTTTTACATGTATATACTGGACATACATCAAATCATATTTGAAATTATAAAGTACGAAAATCTAGCTTAAAAGAATAATAGAAAAAATCGAATGAATAGGCACCCGACAGATACACAGATTTGTAAAAAAAAAAATTGCAAATTTTCATTTTTTCTCTGCCAGTCTTTGAATTGATTACAGTCCTTCTGAAGAAAAGAAAAATCAAGAATGAGAATCACAAATGGATATTGAGTTTCTATGGCAACACAAAAGGACTACTTCCAACTTAGTCAACACACATCGTGATACCAACTGCATTTTATTACAAGCAACCTCTAGTGTTTAAACATTGTTAGTGGATATACAGAGTCTTGATTAGTGTGATATTTAGAAGATAAGGGAAAAGATACAGAAGAGCGCTGGGGTCAAGCGTTATCCCCCGCCCAGATCAAGTAGGCAGTGACATCTTACTGGAAGTGCCTGCTGTCCTTTGAGTTCATTCTCAGTTGACATTAGAAGCAACTCTAGCTCCTTTATTCGCTTTTCTTTCTCAGGGTCTTCATCGTTATAGTGTCTCTGAAATTAAAAGTTAAGGGAGAAAAAAAGACAAAGATCTGGTGGGAAAGTGTAAATACAATGATCGTGGCCCGAGGTTCACGAGGGACCACACAGAACCCAAAGAGCCCTGGCGTGGAACAAACGCCAACGGAATCTGGCCACTGTAGAAATCTCTGAATGTTATCCCAGACATAAGGGAGGGATGTGAAACCTGAGGCTAGAGGAGATGCTGACGGAGGGATTGTTTCAACTTCTAACATCAGAGAACCTGAGAATTCTGGCACTAATTCACTCCGAAAGTGTAGCTTGCTGGCCAGAGCTCTGCCCACCTCCCCACAGCCCCCATTTCTTTTAACTTCAGTGGATCAGGTGCAAATAATCGTTGGGATGAAAGAAACAGAACTGTGCCTTGAGTAGCTAATGAGTTTCTTCATGAAATGATCTGAAAATGGGCTTACCTGAATGGCTGCAGCAGCTGGCTGAGGGACATTGACTATATTTACATGTAACGCTACAGGATATGGGACGTGACTGGAGACCTACATCAAAAAGGCAAAACATATATACACTAATATGTATAAAATAGATAACTAATAAGAGCCTGCTGTATAAAAAATAAATAAAATTAAATTTTAAAAAAAGGCAAAACAAACAAAGGCCGAGACATTCATGGTTACATGTGCTTCAGGGGACTTGTTGGCTTCCTGAAGTTTTGCTCTAGGACTAAGGAAAACAAACAAACAAACACTTTTCTGATAAAATTCACAAAGCAAAATAAATAAATAAAACCCAACTCCAATTTGAAATTTTAGCCAAGCCTTTAATAATTGTTAAAGAGCTAAAGCAACAGAGCGAAAGAAATTTAAGGTGCTCATCGATCCTGATAGGAAGTATTCCTTAGAGTGAAACAGAAAGAAAAATATAATCTAAAGTACATTCACGAGTGTATGAAAGTTTTGATGGTAAAAACGGATGGCACTAGCTGTTTATAAATAAAAATATGTTTCTGTGAACTATTATGAGCTTTAGGAAAGAGTATAGCACCTCTTAAGATAGTTCATTCACCTGAGACCAGTCAGGAAGGTCTGTAGTCAAATATATGGAACAGACAGAGAAGAGTAAAAGCTACAAATATGTTTTGCATAGAATTTGCTTATGAGCTCTGAATTCTTGGATAAGTTTCACCATTTATTATTGCTGATTTTAAGATTCAAGTTTCTTGATTTTTTTCTCTTTATTCTTCTTTTCCCACCCATTTTGAAGATTTTTGTCCATAAATATAAATATCAAGAAATGAAGAAAGAATCACACCGATTCAAAGGAAGACAAAAGATGTCAGATGTCAGTCACAAAACTGCTCCTGATTCACAGTAAGAAGGTAAACACTTACTGAATGAATAAATTAAGATACTTCAGCTAGATCACTACCAGAATTGAACTTACAATTATCTGTTAAATTTCAGGGTCAAACTATTTCCTCTTTAAATGTAATATTACATTCACTTTTCATTTGAGCAGAGAAAAGTATTAGATACAACTGCACCTCCATACCCCCATTCTTCTTCAGCAGTACCTTGATAAGTAAATTTACATCCAAAAGCTAACTTCCCAAATTAGATTCGAAGCAGC
Source organism: Globicephala melas (assembly GCF_963455315.2). Taxonomy (NCBI): domain Eukaryota; kingdom Metazoa; phylum Chordata; class Mammalia; order Artiodactyla; family Delphinidae; genus Globicephala; species Globicephala melas. The sequence continues at coordinate 60,846,605 of NC_083327.1, read as the reverse complement.
AAGTTAGAATCAAACAACTTGGGTTTTAGTCTGTACTATCTCTATGAGCTGTGTAACCCTGGACAAATCACTTAACATCCTCATTTCTGGATCCGTATCAGGGCTAACAACACCTACCCCTCTCGATTGATCGTGATCATGGTCATGTTCATGAAAGCTGAGAAGTATGCACCTGAAAGGTATCATTATTACCTGGAGCTAAAATAACATCTCTCTCATTAAACTAAATTCTGAGGAATGGCTTACGTTTTGTGCTTCAGAAACGTGGTAATAGGAATAGTCATTGTTAACTGAGGGCTGGCCAGTTGGAGGGAGTTGAGCTGAAGGTAGAGCATGGGCAAAACCCATCAAATGGCTGTTCTTCTGAAAACTTGTGGCCACTGGTGGCTGGCTGGCTTTAGAAGACTCCTGCAGATAACCTTCCTGCTCGACCTTGCGACGCATGGTAGAATTCCAGTGGTTCTTGATAGCATTATCAGTTCTGCACAGAAATATATCACATACACATTTTACAAACAAAAATTTCAATTCAGATTACAGTTAATTGACAGAAAACTGTTTCCAACAGAGACCCTTTCTTTTGGTCCACTACGAGTGTTTCTTTCCTTTTAATCGTTTCTGTCTTCTCTGCCTCCTAAAAATCATGCTTCCACTATCACCTAATTAAAAATTGATAGGTTTCTCTAAATTACATAATATGGAACTTATATAGTTTTCTATAAATGCTGAAATCTTTTAGCCATTTTGTTTCCTTGTTAAGAATATTTCCAATAAAACACCCTTCATGTTTATTCTGATTGTGATACAAGACTCTAATACAACTTAAAGTTCTGGCTGTTCTAGAAAATTACTCCTTTGAGCGTGGCTTAGCAGGGCCTACACATCACAACAGGCACTCAGTAAAGTTTGGTGAGCAATAATGACGTTGCTGCCGTCTCAGCGTCTACTCTTTATCTAGAATAGCACTAGCCAGAGATTTTGAGTAAAAAAAATGCCCACCTTTTGAAAACTACCTCAAATGGTTCCATAACCAGGCAAATGGAACCATAACCAGAGGCGAAAATGCAAAATGGGATCCCGAAGGGAAAGAGGCTAACTCCCCAATATATTTTCAAACTGCAAAGCATTTTTACTAAGGTTTTTCAATTCTCAGGAAAACAGTTTCTCAATTCAAAAAAACGGTTTTAAGCCTCCCTTTTACTATTTCGATGGGGGTGGGGGAATGTATGCTAAAGAAAGAGGAAGTTCAATTGCCCCTTAAATTTTTGGAAGAATCAACAGCATATCCTTTCAGACCATATGGGAGAAAAGGCCTCCTTTTATCAACTCTTGAATTCTCTAAGCTTATACTGAACCAGGAGGGAGGAAATGTTTCAGAACATCACAAGAGAACACTGCATAGACCATGAGAGCCACAGCCTTCTTTGAAATGACCCTTTCTCCACTTTGGGGTTATGAAGCTCAAGAATAAAAATATTTAAAATGTTTCCTATCCTACAATATTTTAATGTAAGATTTATAATTAGTATCTTCCAAACTAAATGACATCCGTTATAAAATGTTTAAATGGGGAAAGTGGGACAAAAATGAGCATCCATAGATATCCCTCATAATGAGGTCATTTTCGTGCTTTGTTCATTAAAAAGAAAGCTTAACAATGACATTATTTAAAAACCTGGAAGCAGTATGATAATTCTAGAAATACAATCTTTCTTTATTCCAAAGAAAAAATTAAGCCAAGTGGTATAATGAAATGAACATGGTATCAGGAAAATGGTAGCCAAATTCCTTCTGGTCACTTAACCAGCTGTGTGAACTCAGACCAAAGACAAACTGTCTACCCTTGGTTTGCTTCTATGTGTTTAGAGTTTCGTAGTTTACAAAGTGCTCTGACATTTGTTTTACTTGATACTAGCATTGGGCCTACGAAGTAGGTTATACCCCGTTTTGCAAATGGGGCAACTGAGGCTGAGGAAAGTTGGCCCAAGCTCACTGTTGGGTGGATTCTGGAAGTCCTCAACCAGGTAAACTCTAAGATCTCTTCCAGTTGTAAAAGCTATGGATCTAGTTTATCTTGTGAAACATTTACCATCGATAAAATGTAATTCACTCACCATACATTTTAAAGCAGAATGTTCAATACCCACTCCCTCATTCTTCCCAATCAATATATTTTTTGACATATTATTACCGTCCAGGCAGTAGCTTTGCGATTTCTGCCCATCTGTTCCCCAGTCTCTTGTGTGCCTGGTAAATAATTCTGTCTTCCTCTTCTGTCCAGGAGGTTTTCTTAACTTCTGGATTCAAGTGGTTATGCCACCTCTCCCTACATTGTTTTCCAATTCTCCCCTTTAAGTGCTTGGCAATAACAGACCAACGTTTCGGACCGTATTTCTGTACAAGCTCTATCACCTTCAGATAAACACACAAAAATAACCTATGTTTTAATGTTATGTAATGAGTCAGTGTAATCATTCTTCATGTTACAAGATCTTTAGAAAATTTCTAAAAATCCTCTTTCATTCATGGGAAATATGGGAATGGAGTCCTCTGCTTCCTGTTTGCACACTTTACCTGTTTCTTCAAGTTGGGAAACAGTCAACAATGTTGGGGAATATTCATAATTGTGATTCACACACCAACGGAGAAAGAACTTACTCTCTGATCTTCTTCTTTGGTCCAAGGACCCTTGATAAGCTCAGGGTTTAGTACTTTCTGCCATCGGTGCTGGCACTGCACATCTGTTCGATTCTAGGCAAATAAGATAAAGTGTGCACTGTCATACAGATACGATGTGATAAGCACATGAAGACTGCTGTAATAAAAATCACACACGGACAATATGCAGTGAAAACATTCAAGAACATAGTTTAGGGCATATCTGGAGAGCCCATTACTTACAGCTAAAGAACATACAAAGAATATATCAAAGTTGCATCTAAAATTAGAAGCTCTGCATCCTCAGGGAAATAGTCCTGCCATGTGAACTAAAGGATCATCGTACTGTATACCTGGTTGTCAATTTAACTTAACCTTAACCTCAGTGTATTGCATTTGGAAGTACCCACATGGATTAGGACTTCTTAGCGATTCCATATTGATGTTGGACTTCTATGGAAACCCACTCTAAATGACTCAAGTTTGATTCCCATTCAAACTAAGAGATGTGCTTCAATTTAGGACCACAAGTGTTAATATTGTGGAAAGAACAAAGGTGAATAAAGATAGGCCCTGTTTTATAAGAGTTTATAGTCTTGTAAGAAGTAAAAGACAAATATATAATTAACTAACAGAGGGCAGAATTTGATTCATATGCAAGAAGAGACCAAAGTAAAATGATATTGGGGTGGAAAAAGGAGCATCTTCTGAGGAGGAGAAATTACGTTTCCTTAGAAGGAGTACAGAAAAGCTCTTGGCATGGACTTTGAAGGATGGCTAGAACATTTTAGGAGGTGGCATCACCAGGGACAAAAGCCCTCAGGAGGGAAAGCAGAAATGAATTCAACCAAACCTGCTTACAGAGGGGAAGTAGGAAACAGAACTGGGGCTGTAAGTTGAGGCATATGGGAAGGCCCTCATGTGCCAGGCAGTTTACCTGATGTGTGAGACTCGAAGTTACTGTTGCTAGTTTTGAAAAGTAAAGTACAGCTGCATTTTATGAAGCTCCATCTGTCAGTGGTGTCTGGAATGTATGGGAAAGTGGAAAGCTACAAGTAGGAAAGCCAGTTATGAAGGCAATGCAATCGGCCAGAGAAGAGGGAAAGGGGCCGAACATACGGAACGGTGAGAAGAATAAACAAAGGAATCCCAGATTCCTTAATCCTCGCTTGATTGTAGGGGATGGGGGAGTATGATAAGTCTAAAAGAACGCCAAAATTTTAAACCAGGGTACCAAAATTATGGCTATTGAAAAAATAGGAAATTTAAAAGAAGCTGACTTGGGGGAAGTACCATGAGTTTAGTCATCTACCATACAACAAATCATCAAAATGCTAATTTATATTATTCTAAAAAATTAAAAGATAAAATAAGAAGCAAACGTTTAAAATACATTGTAAAAATCCTTTAAAAATATATTTAGAAATTTTAATTATATGCATTACAAAAGAAATATAAGTTACAGATAAGGCATTTCTCCCTTACTTCTTATATACAAGCAAATATGTAATGTCTTAATATCATCTCCTACAATATCTTATTTAAATCTTTGGGAGAAGATTTCCTTTTACAGAAAGAAAAAAATTACTAACTCACCGGGAGATAATTGGCAATAACTTTCCAGTCATCTGTTCCATTCTGTTCCACCAGCTTCTTTAGTTTTTCATCCTAAGACATTTAAAGGTAATCCTAGGATATCAGTCATTTACTGTACAACTCTATTCAAGTTAGAGTTAAAGGGTAACCAACCCCTCACCAAAAAAAATCTCTCAAAAATAACCAAATTCAACAAATATTAAGGTGATATACTGGTTTACAGCATAGATTTATTTAGAGTCAGACAGACCAGAGTTTGAATCTTAACTCAGCTACTGATTAGCTGTATAAACCTGGGTATATCATTTTGCTTTTCTGGACATTAGTATTGTCATCTGTACAATGGAAACGATGATGTCAGCAGGGTTATTTGGGGATTATATGAGTTAATTACGCAAAACTTTAGCACGATGCCTGGCGCATTGAATGTTTAACATATGGTAACTTTTAAAATTTTACTTTGTGGGAAAAAAGTAATGAACGCCAGTGTTTGACGTAAGAGACATTGAACTATGGCAATAGATAGACTCTCAGTAAGAAATAGTTCAAGCTCTAGTCTAACATTTAGTAAGTTCAACCTCTGTCATATAAAAAAATGTAAGATCCCTTTTCTTAATTACACTCGAAGGCATGTATGATGTAAGAAAATCATTTAGCTTTTGTATCAATGTGTTGACAATTTAAATGAGACCAAACTTATTAGAACACAGAAGACGCTAAACGTCAGGGTGAACTCTTTCAGTTCACAAGTGTCTTTCTAAACATGTTCAAGCAAAAGAGAATCCTCATGTTTCTGCAAAGGTAACTTTTCACACACAATGTGAGTCCTCGCTATGACACAGTCACAGCAATTAGGAAACCAGTGTTACAAACAGAACTTCTAAATCGCTGAGAATCACCCAAGTGCACAATTTCCATAGGTAAATTATGGATTTCCTATGGACCTCACTGGAAATCCCGTCTGCCTGTCAATGAGAGTTCTGGTTTAAGTGAAGGAGGACAGGATGAAACCGAAGAAGAGTCAATACCATTTATTCTAACATGAAATCTTCTACAATTGGTAGCAAAAATTTTTTAAAGAACTTGGAAGAAAAAAGCAACTTTTCTCTTACATTAATAATTTTGCCTCCTAAGCATTTTTCCATTCCCATAGAGATCAAGATTTGGTAAGCTAGCAGACAAACAGAGGTGAGAAGGAGACATACCTCCATCCATTTTTGAATGCTTTCAGAACAGACATCCACATATATTCCTCTGTGTAATATTATATATCAAGAATGTTAAATGAACCCATTATAACAAGAGAAGTTCTGTGAGTGTTTTGCTTTATTCTTTTGTTTTGTTTTTGGAAATAGCAATTCATTCATTTGTTCAGGGAACATCTGTTAATATTCCACTTTGTGGCAATCGATTCTGGGTTCAGGGAACACAAAAATGAATAGACGTTTAGCTCTGCCCTCAGCAGACTTACAGTCTACTGGGCGGGGGGGCATATACATTACAGCAACAATAAATAAGAACATGTATGTATCCATTGGTTGGAGGACGAATCCAACCTGTCTGGGGAAGCCAAGGATGGCTTCACAGAAGAAGTGATGTCTTCACAAGTGATGAAGAAGTAGTAAGGGGCTTCCCTGGTGGCGCAGTGGTTGAGAGTCTGCCTGCCGATGCAGGGGACACGGATTTGTGCCCCGGCCCGGGAAGATCCCACATGCCGCGGAGCGGCTGGGCCCGTGAGCCATGGCCGCTGAGCCTGCGCGTCCGGAGCCTGTGCTCCGCAGCGGGAGAGGCCACAACAGTGAGAGGCCCGAGAACCCAAAAAAAAAAAGAAGTAGTAAGAATTTGTGGGGCAAAGGGACAAGAACAGAATAGGCAGAAGGAAACACAGATAAAACAAAGTGAGGAGGGGACCTTCAAACAACTGCAAAAAGTTTGGAAAAGGATGGTATAGTGTCCATGTGGGGGAGTGGTGAGGCAGGCTAGGATAAGAGTCAGAGAGCCCGCTAAGGAGTTTGAACATCTGTAGTTTAGCTGAAATTTTGTCCTTTATAAATGGATGCACTCTAGGTTTTTCCCCATGTTTTGATTACGTGATTAGTTACCTCTTCCCTGGTCCACCTAGTTTTCCCCAAGTGACGCTTTCCAGACTTGGGAAGCAGCCCATCATAATCATGGTCACACATCTCAATGTCTTCATCATCCTCGTCACTACTGTAGATGCTGCAGAAATAAAAATGGGCAGATGTGGACTGAAACAAGAGGATTCAAACGACTGGATTACAAAACTTACACCAAAACTCCTCAACAATCTTTTCAAAGGTTACGAAGATAAAACTTTGAAAACTTGCATAACGAGACTGTTTTTGGCACTCTGTTGCTCTAGGATTGTAAACTGGTTCTGCTGTTATTGGTATCCACAGATACGGCAAAGGGCCTGGTACTTTCTATTGCTCTGCGTGTTTAAACCTGCTGTTAATGTTAGACCAGTGACAAGTTACACAATTGGCAACCTTCCAACCAATGAAGGTTTAAGTTTAAAACTTAATGTTAAGGACAATAAAAGGAACGAGAGCCCATGTCCTTTACATAAGTACACTCGCAAAACCTTTGGTATACGTCCCATCATTTAAGTAATATTTCCCAAATACAATTAAAAAAACCTCAATTATGTTATCCTAATGGGACTGGTGTTTTATTAAGAGAAAAAAATTCAAGAAGTAATGCACCCAACAATGTAATTATAGTCATCCCTTAAAGATTAGAAGATTAAGAGAATCTAAAAGGAAAGGATTTAAAAACCTGACAAAGGATAAATGATCAAGTGATCAAACTGCTTTGTAGATAACATTAATACCAAACAGTTCAAAACTCCAGGCCAGGTTGATCCAACTTGTGGCCACGTTTACAATCCTCAGTTTCCAGAGTAACCAAGTGAATAATTAGGCCACATGATAGTCAGAATCTTACTCATGTTTTTTCTACCTCTGACTGAATGGTTTTTGAAAGATCTTAAAATGTACCTAATTCAAAACTGAGGGATTCCCCCAGGTGGGTTTAAAAGGAACCCATTACTGTTTTCAAAAGAGTTTTTTCTTTTACCTACTTGACCAAAACTATAAATTTTGATGACTTTTGAAGTAACTTTATACGTAATGTTTATTAATGGATAGGTGAGAGTCATTTTACAGCAAGTTTACTTTTAGTTATAATTTTACTTATAAAACTTAAGATATGAGGAAAAATTATACTATCTTTAAAAATTTACTAAAATTTATAATTGTAATATTGAGAATTCCATCAAACTAAGAGCGATAAAAATAATGATATAAAGCAATATCATAATGCAGATCATTATTCTAAAAGGAAAATGTATGTTCATATCAGGTTTTGTCTTCCAAAAGTAACTTACAAGTATATATTACCCATCCCTTACCAGCAAGCAAAAATGCTTACCCAAAATCCTGAATTTGAGGTTCTTATAATTTAAAACTATTATTTTGGGAAAGAATCTGAAGGTCCAGGATGCATAGCGATAAGTAGGATGTGATCCAAACTTAAAACGCCACCACAAAAAAGACCACTAAACTGTGTTTATAATCTATAACCATCTTTCACTTAGTACCTATCCTTTTAAACAAGAGCCTGATCCTGTTTCACATTGTCAACAAGGGGCTCTAAACCAACTTCTGGTTAAAAATTACAGTAGTTTCCCTTTAATAAAAAGCACAAGCATCATAAGGTGGAAAAAAAAAAGTTATAATCCTAGAGCTTTTGAAAGGTTCATAGGGAACTCCTTGGAAAGCCCCCCAAGTGAGGTGGCACCCTTGTGAAATATCAGGGATACCAAGAAAACCAGAGTAATCTGAAAGTGGAGTCATAGATTCAACTGAATTCAACTTTGGGGGTTTGGGTGGATCTGGAGATCACGTTTTCAGAACCGAGGACTATATATTTTTTTCAGGTTTTTATTAGTTATCTATTCTATACATACTAGTGTATATATGTCAGTCTCAATCTCCCAATTCATCCCTCCACCACCTCCCCCTTTCCCTCCCTTGGTGTGAGGACTAGGTTTTCCAAATCAGTAATTGGACACCACTGTCTGGGCAACAGATCAACACTCAGGAATAAGCAACAAATTCAGCTGCCCATAGGGGGCAGCCTACACCAGGTGAGAGAGAATAGACATCAGACAGGACTAGGGTTCTGGAGGCAAAGGTGCTAGTTCTGCCTCCACCTAGCTGCGTGACTTGGACAAATCACTTCCTCTCTCTCACGACCTCAGTTGCTCGCCTATACAAAGGGCTTGGATTTTACTTGTAAGGTATTTTCCAGGGCTAATAAGGGATAATTCCACATCTTCCATGACTCTTAAAAATTAAGCAGAAATGTGCAAAATCAGAGATGTGCAAAAGCAAAGTCTCGGGGAAAACTTGGTGTGCAACTTCCGCAGGTCCTGAAGAGGCCATGAGGGGAGCAGGGCGAGCCCAGGGCTGCTCACACTGTCAGCTCCTGGGTCCATCAGCAGGCTAGGCGCGGGTCTCGCCTTTGAGCTTTGCATGAGATTTCCTCGTTCTAAATTGTCCGGGTCGTCTAAGCATGATTAATTTCTACTAAGGACCTGAAATAACTTTTCCTTTATCTGCTCTGAGAAGATCTCAGACCCAACAGTCAGAAGACTCTCAAAGGCTGATTTCAAGCTTGATGCACCCGACTCCCCACCTGCTAGACCTGGTGTGGTTACAAGAGTACGACTATGAATATTACATTCTGTCAAGGAAACAAACCGTGCAAAGAAACGAAAAAGAAAAGAAGTGTTGGGGGTTGGGAAAAGGGAGGGGAGCGGGAGGAAGTGCCTTGTGGCCGCTACTGTGATTCTAGAAACAGGGTTCAGACTCATTTCGCTGACCTGGTTAATAATCCCTGCCGAGTTGACGTTCGCCTTGCAAGAAACGGCTTCGAGCCCGCAGCCGGGTTTCTCTTCCCCCTGAAGCAGGTTCAAGGCTCCCGCCCCTCCTGGCCGCCTCCCCTCTCTGCTACCTGGGAGCCACAGGGAACCTGCGCGGCCCCGCCCCGCGGGGACAGTCGAGAACTCGGGGCGCGGAGCCTCCCCCGCGCCTCCTCCCAGCACCCCTTCCCAGCTCCCTCCTTCTCCTATTCCTCCTAGTTTCCGCTCTCGAAAAAATAGGTGACCTCCGTTGCTCTACTGTTAAGTCCCAAGGGCGAAGGTGAAACCACTTAAGGGGCAGCACCCCTGCCCCGCGCGGCCGGGCCCTGGACGAAGCTTAGGGAGCCAGCGGCCCCCCAAGTCGCCTCCCTTTTTCTCCGGCACCCGGCCATGCCTTGGTGCCGCTCCCCGCCCGGCCAGGCCCGGCCGAGGGTGCTGCAGCGGGGCCCACACCCACGCTCTTTGCAACTTCCTAGCTCTGCAAGAGGACCCGTGATCGCTGATTCGAAAACAAATAAGTAAAAGAAAATCAAAAAACCCGAGGAAAAGAGGGTGGGTTTACTTTGCCTCCGGGGACTTTTTCCCAAAACCTCCTGGCGAGGGTCCGTCCCGTCTCCCCTCCTCCGACAGGGCGACCTGAGGCTGCAGAGCTGGGCGCGGGGAGGAACGGCGACCTCGGCCGGGTCCACGTGCGCGCGCCGCGCCGGGACCTCTTGCACAGGGGAAGAGCTCCGGGGGATTGCGTCCCGGTTGCGCGGCAGCGGCCTTGGGTGCTGCCCGCCTCAGTCCCTTTCCGTTGAGTGGCAACCGTGACGGCCGCCGAGCGAGCGACTACACCCGGCCACCCGCAGGGAGCTCCGGCGCGTCCAGTCCGGGAAGTCCAGAGACTGGTGGAAGCGGGAGCTTCAGCAAGTGACAGTTCGGACCAGTCTTTTCCTCCTCCGCTCCCTATTCCCCTCCTTCCGGCCGAAATGTAAGGGCACTTCATTCAAGATACCCGGCGAGCCTCCCCAAGTGCGGTTGACATGTGCGTCGCGGGTGCGTGGGAGCGGGTGTGCAATGTTTGCTTTAGAAGTAAAAGCCTCGCAGAGAATAATGATTAGAACCTTCAAAACCAGGGCTTAAAACAATTTGCAGATGTAGAGACCCTTTCCTCCCCTACAATCTTCTTTCCAGCCGCCTGTCAGCTGACACTCTTCTTCGCCTCCATAAAGAATGAATGAAATTTACATGAACTACCTGCAGCTACTATACAATCCGGCATTTTCCCTATATCTGCCATATGCTCTGCACTTCCAAGTCCAAACATATCGCAATGCATCCAGCAATTACGCTGCGACTCCCTCGCCGACATCCGCGGCATCAAGCCAGGGACCTAGTGGGCTCCCCGGGAATGGTGGGCACCGCTCTGCCCCCGGCTGGAACGTGCTTTTTTCCCCCTAGAGAGAACGTACCCCCGTGCAACTTGCAAAATGAGCCGCAGGGAGTGCTTCCCAACGTCCTAATGCGTTTCTCGCATAGGCTCTTCCATTCATCAGTCCCTCGAGCGGCTTCTGCTGCCAAGGCAGGGGCTCTAGGTCCTCGCAGGATCTGACAGCCCCGCAGAAGATCCGGGAACAATTTCCCACCTGCTCTCCCGGCGCCTGGCGCCCAGCGCGCCCCCGCCCGCGGCCGCCCGCCCGGGATCCCCGTTACCTGTGCCGGGGTCTCCGGGCCATGGCGCGGCGGGCGCGGGGCTCCGCTGGGAGCCGCGGGAACCGCACTGGGCTGCCGCCTCCCGCTGCCCGCCGCCTGCCTGCGTCCCTCCCCGGCTGCGCAGTGGCGCTCCGCACCGCCGGGGCGAAGTTTCTCAGGAGAAAGAGGAGGAGGAGGAGGAGGAGGTCGCGGAGGAGGAGAAGGAGGAGGAGGAAACAGGTTGATATTAAAGTGTAAACTCTGTAAACAGAGATGCCATCAAACAAAGAGCTTTGGACACTCCCCCTCCCGCCAAATCTGGCGCCCCTGCAGTGCGCACGCGCCCTGTCCACCGCCTCCGCGGTAGCCTTGTCTGCCGCCCGCCGGGCTGCCCGGCCGGCGGGGCCGCCGCTCCCCTTCGGCTCTCGCGCCGCCGAGCTGCTCCTGGCGCGCTGCGAGGCCCAGGCGGCGCGCGGGCGGATAGCCCGGGGCCAGGGAGGGGCGGCCGGGGGCCGCGGCGGCGCCCTTTCCTGAGCAAAACCCGCTCCGCGGCATGGGCCGCGCGGGGCCGCGCCACGTCCCACTGATGCCTCCTCCCCTCCTTTTCGGTGGCCGCACCGCCGTCGCCCCACTCGGCTTGCTCCTGGGCACCCGAACCGAGCTCGCCGGGCTCTGCCTCACTGTCGCAGAGGCGGCAAGGGGGGTGGGGGTGGGGGTGGGGGACTCCGGCATTTGAGATTGGATTTTCTGCAGGGTTTAAAACTCAGCTCCCTGGCGATGGGGCAATGTTGGATTGGGGGATAGGTAGTAGGGGATGGGAGCATACGTTTGCATAGAATGTTTGGCTATGTTTTTGTTTTTGTTTTTTTTTAAATAAAGATCATGTCTAATTTAACTTGATGACCAAAGACACTTAAGTACGAGTGGGGCTGGAGCTATCACCGCTCACACATGGCGCACCCCGGCGGAGCTTTCACTCTCCACCCAGATCCTGGAGCCAACACGCCACCTTCGCATTGTCACATGCCTTCATTCTCACCGGGGCACACGCCCGGCCCCACCCACCCTGCCCGGCCCAGGCGGCGCCCACCACACACCTCTGCCCGTGCAGAATGCAGCGCGCGCCCTGGATTACACACCTGCAAAATCCACAGGGTTCCAAACAGCCCGCCCCCAGCAGAACTCAGGAAACCCCACGTGTGCTTGCATGGTTTTAAAAGTTCAACAGTTTGTGATACGGAGGTCGGTATCCACGTTGAGCATAGTTTACGACTCTTTGTTTTACGAGATAAAAATCACGAAAGACCTTCGTGTTCATCTAAGTAGGGGCTCCCGAAGAAGCAGAGGGAGAATATAAGTGCTGAATTTATAAGGATTGATGATTGGGGGATTTTAGGGGAGTTTTAGTTTTACTTCCGTTTATACACTTGTACCATTGGGGATTTTTTTTTTTCATTCTCTGTACACACTAATTTATTTTTCCTTTAATCTTATAGGAGTTTGAGACTTCTGCTGACTGGGTTTGTGAGTGTCCCATGTGCCCCGGCAGTTCAAACTTAGCTCAGAAAGCATTTTTCTTACTAAAAAAGCATTTTCTTACTGAAATGAGTCACAATTTTATTAAATGGTGAAGCATGCTTGGTTTCAAGATTTTATCTGGTGTTTTAAACTTTGTTTCTTAACATTGTAATATAGTTTAAATCCTTATCAAAAAGTGTTAGTTTCTAGTTAGGTTTTAACATTCCTTTCTTCCTGAGGAAAAAAAAATAACACTGAAACAAAATTATTGTGAGATAATTCAGTTCACAGTCTTGAAAGACAAGTCACTTGCAAGTTAATATATTTTAAAAGCCAATGTTTATTTCTAGTTTCTATAATAAAGTTTCTTTCTCCATATCAAAAATAAACAAATTAAAAAAAAATACCTAGAACAAACATCTAGAACCCACCCTTAAAGTAACTGCATCTGTCGTTGGGATTATTATGAATCTAACTGGCATGATTCCCAAATGCTGAGCCTGTTTGGCACAATAAGAGTGTCTGAACCCTTCCCAAAGTGAGCTCACCACCTCTTTCCCAGGATTTTTAGGAGATGGAAGTGGTCTATGATTCTTAAACTCCTTTTAAGTAGAAAATACCAAATTCAATTTTATTTCCTTTATTCCCTTTGTGCATCATTTTCATACATGTTGTTTTGAGAATTTATAATATTGTCATTCCCCAGACATTTTGGAGTTTAGGTTTACATTTTTTCCCTCATATGTGTGACAAAAATATGGATGGGGACAAATATAGTCTGATAAAGAGTATGCATGCAATGATTTTACTAGGCTAATTTGGGATATATTGCCACCTGATAAGTATGTGGAAGGATAGAATCAAATGGAATTATAAATTCTTGTATGGATGAAAATGTATTTTCAAAGACATTGCAGAATATGAACTGTAACTATATTTATACATTTCCTTTCTCCACTTATAATTATTGCAAATGCATTTTTAGATGACAACATTATATATTTCATTAGTATCAAAATCTTTTTTTTTTTTTAAAGATCTGCTGCATCAGTTATTTTAGTGTGGCAGGCCTCGGTTAGATCTAAATTCAGATATAGCCTTTTATTTGCAATGTGCTAGATGGGGGTCAGCAAACTTTTCTGTAAAGGGCCAGATAACAAGTGTTTTAGACTTTTTGGGGGCTGTGTTGCATCTTCTTCTACTTTTCTTTACAACCCTTTAAAAATGTAAAAACCATTTTTAGCTTGAAAGCCATATCCAGCCTGCAGGCCATAGTTGGACAACATTAAACCAGTGATCCTCAGTCTTTAGAATAAGAATCACTAAGTGTATCCATGAAAAATGCACAGTCCCAGGCCATCCCCCTAGAGACTAGATGATTCCATAGGTTTGTGGCAGGGCCCAGGAAACTCTGCATTTTTAAGAAGTATCCAAACAGTTTTCACGGAAGCCGTCTCTGAATCAGTCATTGACTATCTTGGTATTAGAGTGAAGTCAGCCTGCTTCAAAACACTTTTCCCTCTGCCTGTTGCCTCTCACCACCTTCCCCTACCTCATTCTCTTTCACCTCTCCTGGGCTAAGGAATCAAGCTCTCAGAAACCCAAGACAACTTAGGTCCATGGGAAAGTTGGTGCCAGTGGCCGCTGGGCTGTGGCCTCCTATCTCTTCTTCCTTTACTACTAAACTTCAGCCTCATATTTGAAACTTGAAAGAAAAGGAATCACTTGATCACACGCTGGTCATCATTATGATCATCTTCTCCTCCAGAAAGTAAGCACTTAAAGCATTTTATTTTACTCTAAACGCTGAGGGGAAGGGCTGACAGAAGAAAGATGTAGATTCCAGCGTTTTTGCTTCTGACTGCTGAGCAATTCTGGGCACATGGTGGATCTTTAATACCTGTGAGCAGCGTCCCAAAGATGAAGGAGGATCAATGGTGGTGACAGACCAGGCCCCAGGGGCCCCATGTCTCTAACCACCCACCATTTCCCACCCCCTCAAGCCAATTTGGTTCAGAGCATTAAGAGGGAAATAATTACAGTAAACACCAAATGGTTAAAGTACAGACAATGCTTGATCATTTCAGTTAATGAATGACAGCTGTAGCATGTATAATTGAAATCCATAGGTTTGAGATAAACCTCATGTTGGCTCACAGCAAACCTTTTAGTAATAACAATGGGGAAGTGCTTAGTGCAATATGTTTCACAGAGCCTCCATACAGGATGGTGACCAAAAAAATTTTATCCTTAAAGGATTACTGGGTTTGGTATTTCCTGTTTGTTTTCAACCTCCAGATCTTCATAAACTTATATGTGTATTCCTGTGACAACCAAACCGCATATTTTCATTGCCATTTGAACTTTGTCTTAAATAAAAGGTATGAGGGGTTTTTTGTGTGTGATGTGGGAAGGACATTCCAGAGGAAGGGAAAACTGTGAGCAAAAGCACACGATCGGGAACCACAAGATGTATTCCAAGCACAGGGAATAAGGAGGTGGCCAGATTTCCTGGAGCAAGGAGAGTTTTGAAGGCCAGGTCAGAGTGTATGTGTTGAATGGAAAGATCTACATTATCAGAGCGGTGCATTTGGAAGTTTAATCTAACAGTGTCACAAATAGATTGGAGTGAGAAAAAGGGGTAGGAGAAGAGGTCAGTCAGTTAATTGGGCTGGACTAGGACAGTAACCCTATTTAGAATGGAAAGGAGGGGGCAGATCCTAAGAACACTGCAGAGGCAGAACCTTCAAGACTGTAACAACTGATTGGATGGCTATTTGGAGGCACCATTAATAGAAATAGGGAAGTCAAGAGGGGAAGAGAAGTGAGTGCTAAGGAGATTCAAAGAGGAAAGTGAGTTTAGATTTCGGTATGTTAACTTTGTGGTTTCTTTTGGAAGAGATCCGGGTAGAGCTGGTGAGCAGGTGGTAGAGAGTGTGGGATCAGAGCCTGTGGGAGAGGTCGAGCTGGGACAGCGGTGTCCTGGGGCAAAGCTTTGGGAGCCAGTCCTTAGACACGGACATTATTAAATGCTAAATTACATAAATCTACAATTAAATAGATTTTAGAAGATAATAAATATTAAAAACTCATCATTTCCTAATTATTTTACTACATTTCACTGTTAAATATGCTTTTGAGTTTATCTCTATTACCTCTGCATGATGGAAATACGATGTAATGTATGCGAATGTGCATTTCTTTCCAATTTTGTGTTCAGTGAAGTTGTGTGAGTAGCTTGAAATTGGCTCTGGTTGGAGTATTTGCCCCATAAAAAGTGGCAAATGCTACAACAGTTAAGAGTTATCTGCGTGAAGGCAGTAATTGTGGTATAGCCTGGCTTTGCTAATAGGCATTGTACAGAGAGATGGCCAAGGGCAAGTCTTTGGAGAATATTTAAGAGGTTGAAAGACAAGGTTGAGACTGAGTGTAGGAGCTAGGTGGAGAGACCTCTTGGGAAGTAAAGAAAGTTTCTAGATATATATAAATAAATGTTATTATCTTTTCTTCTTTTGATAGGATTCTGTATTTATCAGCTGACTTTGAAAGGTTTTCCTTTATTTATTTATTTATTTTTTTGCGGTATGCGGGCCTCTCACTCTTGTGGCCTCTCCCGTTGCGGAGCACAGGCTCCGGACGCGCAGGCCCAACAGCCATGGCTCACGGGCCCAGCCGCTCCGCGGCATGTGGGATCTTCCCAGACCAGGGCACGAACCCGTGTCCCCTGCATTGGCAGGCGGACTCCCAACTACTGCGCCACCAGGGAAGCCCACTTTATTTTTTTTAAAGAATGCTTTTTAAAAAATATTTATTGTATGTATGTATGTATGTATGTATGTATTTTGGCTGTGCCAGGTCTTAGTTACGGCACTTGGGATCTTCGTTGCATCATGCGGACTTCTTAGTTGTGGCATGCATGCGGGATCTAGTTCCCCAACCAGGGATCGAACCCGGGTCCCGTGCATTGGGAGCATGGAGTCTTACCCACTGGACCACCAGGGAAGTCCCGGTTTTCCTTTACGTTGAAAAAAAATATTTACTGGGCAGTGGCTTTCAAACATTTTGGATCATGACTCACATTATTCTACTCTATTCCATTCCAACCCATTCCATTCTATTGTTAATATATCCTGGTTAGGAACACTATGTTGTTTTTGTGCCCTGCTTACAGGTAGTGAAGGACAGTTTGAAAATCACTTCTGAGAGGATGAAGGCCTCACCTCTTTTTGCTTTAGACAGTAACTTTTCCCCAAGTGGCAGTCCTGTCTTTTCAAAGCTTTGGGAGAAAGTCCTCAAAACCAGTTTACAGAAGTAATTTTTCTCCCCTCTCTTCTCACAACTGTTCGTGGCCAATTCCTCCTGCCTCTCCATACTTCCTCCACATGTGTAGTAAATGTAAACTAGCAGCTTTCAGAGTCAGTAAACAAACTAACGAGCTTTTTTTTTTTTTTTTGGCATTTAAAATCTTTTTTTTTTATTAATTTATTTTATTTATTTTATTTTTGGCTGCATTGGGTCTTCATTGCTGCAAGTGGGCTTTTCTCTGGTTGTGGCGAGCAGGGGCTACTCTTTGTTGTGGTGTGCGGGCTTCTCATTGCGGTGGTTTCTCTTGTTGGGAGCATGGGCTCTAGGCGCGCAGGCTTCAGTAGTTGTGGCTCGCGGGATCTAGAGCTCAGGCTCAGTAGTTGTGGCGCACAGGCTTAGTTGCTCTGTGGCATGTGGGATCTTCCTGGACCAGGGCTCGAACCCGTGTCCCCTGCATTGGCAGGCGAATCCTAACCACTGTGCCACCAGGGAAGCCCAAGAGCTGTTATTAATAGAAATTGTAACAAAAACAACAGTCACACTTAGGGGCTTATCGGAGTAACGAAATGACAAGGTGGGCAAGGCAGGTCATCAAACATACAGCAGATGGCAATTTCTCTGAGCCTCGTATTCCAAACCTTCAAAATGTGGAGATTGCAGGAGAGAGCTTGAAAGGTGCTTCCAGTCTTTAATATTCTGTTTTCCCCCAAAATACGTAGGTCTCCCATTTTATCTCTATATACCTGACAATGTTTCCACAGTTGTTGTTTTTTTTTGCGGTACGCGGGCCTCTCACTGCTGTGGCCTTTCCCGTTGCGGAGCACAGGCTCCGGACGCGCAGGCTCAGCGGCCATGGCTCACGGGCCCAGCCGCTCCGCGGCATGTGGGATCTTCCCGCACCGGGGCACGAACCCGTGACCCCTGCATCGGCAGGCGGACTCTCAACCGCTGCGCCACCAGGGAAGCCCCCACAGTTTGTTTTTATTGCACTGTGTGAAGCACGAGCTTGCAGAAGGAACGGGGCATTTTGCTAGATGATTCTTGATCGTTCAAGGCCTCTGTTCCACTCCTATCGTCACCACCTTCTCCTAGATTATCATTACTTCACCATGAACTACCATAACAGCCCCGCATCAACGAATTTCCCCCCTATGATCTCTTTCTCCCCCATCCATTCTCAACTCACCACAAGCGAGTCAGTCTCACTCTAACCACTTTTGGCAGTTCAGTCGTATGTTAAAATCCCATAACTGACTCCCTAATGTTGAGAAGATAAGACCTGAACTCCTCCACTTGGCATTCCCTGTCTTGAGCTTGCTCTGGCCTCTGTGCCTACTCGGCCTACCCCCGGGGGGTTATGGCATTTAATAACTGGGATGGCTCATGTACCGACCAATCAGAAGGCCTGGCTAAGCACAACCTGTATAGCTCCAGTTGGGCGCATTGGCTGAGTGTCGTTCTGCTTTACAACACACCTCCCTTCTAACCTTATCTCCCGCCACGCTCTGTTCACTCTGCTTCCTCCCAAAAAAAGCATTGGCAATCTCAGGGCCTTTGCTTACACCATGCCTCCTGCCTGCAATGCTTTCCTTCCTCCTCTCTGTTTACATAAGTGCCCCCCCCCATCCCTCAGGCCCCGCTGAAGCCCAACCTTTCTTCTGAAATCCTCTTAGACTTCCCTAATCCACAATCAGCGTGCCCACCGGTGAGTTGTGTTCATGCCTCTATTCCCTGCCTTTTATTGAGCATATGGCCTACGTTACCTTCCTTTGATATTTACTTATCTCTTTTCTCTGTCTTTATTTTTTATGATGTGCCTTATCGCATGTTGAGTTTTGATTATAAACTAGAGGAGAGGGGTGTATCTTCTGACTTTCTATATACTCAGTTCCTGGAGCAGGATCTTGAGCACAGGTACGCACATAAATATTTGTGGTGCTGTTGACAATTAATGAGGAATTAGCTGGAGCTGTCGTGTGCATGTGTTGCTTTTTTTAAAAAAATGCATTAAATGGGGACTTCCCTGGTAGTCCAGTGGTTAAGAATCCACCTTCCAATGCAGGGGATGCGAGTTCAATCCCTGGTCAGGGAACAAAGATCCCACGTGCCGCAGGGCAACTAAGCCCAAGTGCCACAACTAGAGAGCCGTGCACCGCAACTACTGAGCCTGCACACTTTGGAGCCCGCGCTTTGGAGCCCATGCCACAGCTAGAGAGAAGCCCTTGTGCCTGCTGCGACAAAATATCCCTCATGCCAAAACTAAGACCTGACACAGCCAAAAATAAATAAATAAATATTTAAAAAAATACATTTAATGCCTGGTATTTGGGTGTTAGAGTTTACAACAGGCTTTGTCATATATTATCTTTAATCCCCATAGCAGTTCTTATCTTTCTGCCTATGGTTTTTCCCCTCTCATATATAATTTTCCCTAGTTTTGGGTGGGGGTAACTGAGGGTTAAGAGAGGTGAAGTGATTTGCCCAGGGTCACACAGGTAATAAATTGAAGAGCTGGGATTGTTTAAACCCAGGTTTTTTATTCCAAACCCTGAGTTCACTACTCTATGGTAGCCTCCAACTTTTAATTCCTCCCCCTTTACGCTCTTGTAATTCTTCTCAAATTGGATTCCCCCACATGGATTCAATTCTGCCCTCGGGTAAAGGTTGATAACCTTACAAATTATATCAATATCATTGTTTTAATCTTAGAAGTAGTGCTTTATTTCTAGTATTTATATAGATCCTTGTCCTTTTGGCAACTTGACTCTGCAGCTGTCTTCTTTCAAAGCATGTTTTTTTCACATATTGTTTTTCTGAATTTTATTTCTTCCCTTTCTATCCTATCATTATATATTTATCTTTATTTATTTACTTTAATATGTCTTCATGTAATATTGAATTCCATTCCTTTACCTTAAGGAGCCGTCCATTTTGAAACTAGTCATAAACTCAGTGAGTGAATGAGTGCTTATGTCCAGCAAATATGAAAAGCTTTCTTAGTCTTTGTGGAAACCATTTGGTAAGAACTGGCATCTTTTCTAATCACTAGTATGTCTTTCCTCCTTCCTTCTTTCCTTTCCTTTCCTTTCCTTTCTCCCTCCTTCCTTCCTTCCTTCCATCTGAACCCACAGTCTAAGAAGATGAAGTTCTTTCCTCCACCAGAACGAGGACAGGGGAATAGCTTTAAGGTAGTTTTTATTTTCTTTGGCCCTTCAAATCAAGTGGGTTACATAATTTAAAATGTGAATGAACCCTGTTGGGATAAAGTATACCATCTCTCTACTTTTTCCATTTAACTTTATTGCTAGAAATATAAAAAATCTGTGGAAGTGTAAAACCAATACTACAAAAGTTGTGACATCTATGGAATTATTTATTCTAATTTACTTTTTGGTGTTAGTAGTGGGTCTAAGGAAATAAATAAAAATAGTCAGTTAGCTTTTGTAAAATGTCAGTTCGCAGAATTATCTTAATTTGGTTTAAATACTTGTGTTAAGCAAACATTTTACTTTTCATAAAGAAAATAGCCTCTAAAGAAAAATAGCCTCTAAAGAAACTATATCAAATTGTTTACAATCTTTTTTTTTTTTTTTTTTTTTTTTTGTGGTACGCGGGCCTCTCACTGTTGTGGCCTCTCCCGTTGCGGAGCACAGGCTCTGGACGCGCAGGCTCAGCGGCCATGGCTCACGGTCCCAGCAGCTCCACGGCATGTGGTATCTTCCCAGATCGGGGCACGAACCCGCTTCCCCTGCATTGGCAGGCGGACTCTCAACCACTGCGCCACAAGGGAAGCCCGAAAGAAGATACTTTTTATCTTCAGACTATTACTTTTTAAAATTCACAATTTGCTATATATCGATATATGAAGTTGGTATTATTAATGTTTAAAAGTTTAAAAAAACTCACTGCAGTGTACTTAAAGATAGCTTTCAGTATGTAAATATCAGAATTTTCATGATGATAATGTTGATTCAAATCCTAAAAGCATTTCACAGTAAATAGGTTTCTTTGAAAATGTAACGTGGGAACAGATGTTATCAATGCAAAACCTGATGTGTTTCCAGCATAGTGGTATAGAGTCTTGTGCCATGTTATTGATTTATTGGTTTCTTTTGAAGACTGTCAAAAGGTTTTGCATAGAATGACTCATTCCAAAGAACATGCCAAGCAAAGTTTTGAAATCAGAATAGGCTAAGTTGTTGGTGTTCTCTCTCAGTGAAAGGCATCGCCTCCCTTTCAGTTAGTCAAACCAGGCACTTGGAAGTCACCCTAGATTCTCTCTGCCCCAACCTTCAATCAAGCACAAATTCCTGCTAAACTGATTTCTTTAACATTTATCCAAGTTTCCCTCCTTTTTATCCCTTCTACTACCACTTCAGTTTAGACACTTGTCAGCCCCCTGATGCTGTGCTAGCATCCTTAAAAGCCATTTAAGGATGGCTTAAATCTCATTTAGTTTCATTTGCTTAAAATCCTGCTTATAGCAGTGGCTCTGGACCAGAATATCAGGGTCATCTGGAAACTGTTTTCAGACTACACATGCCTCCCCTACCACCTCCACCAATGTCCCCTTCATGCTAAAAAGTGACCTACCTACAGGGTAGAGATCAAAATCCTTAGCATTACATCTAAGACTCCTAATAGCCTCATATCATTCTTATGTCCTCAGAACAGTCCACTGCTCATATGTCACCACAGGGCACACTGTGAATCAATGCCTCTAACAGAGTGCTTACTTTATGTTTAACCTTTGTTTCATTCTGCCTGGTCCTCTGGAACAGTGGGTCTCATTGTTAGTGACATAAGAATTACCATTCAATATGCAAGATTCCTAAGTAACCATGTCTGTTCAATAGATCCTAGATTCCATAGAGTCAATAGACTCCAATTCAATAAACCTTCCTGGAATTGAGGAATCTGCGTTTTTAATAGGCAGAATTCGGTGATGCTGATTCGATGGTTTATGATAAGCACCTCAGAGACCAGCATTTTGGGTTCTATTAACCTGCAGGTAACAAGTCACTTTTACTTTGTAGATATTTCATAAATATTTGAGGCACTGAATTAGACTGAACATAGCTTTTAATTCAAGAGTTATGTCCATTTCAGGATTTTTTTAGGCCTTTCCCCTGTCTCTCCATTCCTACCACTCACATACACACACACACAAACCCCAAAACCAAACTAACAAAAAACAAACAAAAAGCCCACATTCTTGCCTTCTGTCTGGCTGTCTCAGAGGAAGTAGCATCCCTGAAAGATCTTAGTAATGAAGAATCTGAGACTCAGTCTGGTCAAAAATTAAAATTTATCAATAAAATGAAAAGTGATATTACCTGTAATTTTCCCCTGATACATAGATAATTGAGTTTTCTGTAGACTACTGCTGACAAATAAAATTTAACGCCAGCCACATATATCTACCTCAAAAATTTTTTGTGGCTGTGTTTTAAAAAAGTAAAAAGAAACCGACAACCCTAATTGTAACAATATTTTTATTTAACCTAATATATCTAAAATATTATCACTTCAATGCACCATCAGTATTAAAAATTATTAAGAAAATACTCTGCATTCTTTTTTTGGTACTTATAACGCATCTCAACTCACATGCTAAATTTTTATCAGAAATATTTGATCTGTTATGAGAATTCACAAAATGTACAGTTGAAAAAGTAAATTTACAGAACCAGAGTGTTTCAAACACACTTAAAAGTTTTCTAGTAACTGAAGCAAGTGTCAGGTTTTAAATGTAATATTAATTTAAAAATAACTAAAATTTAAAATTCAGTTCCTCAGTCACGCAAGCCACAGTTCAACTAATCAATGGTCATATATAGCTAGTGGCTACTATATTAGACAGTGTGGCTATAAAACATGGAATTGTTCAAGATCAGATACTTATTAATAAACTATCTTCCTAGAAACCTTACAACTATCCCCCCTAAAAAATGGTAAAATTCCTCAATTTCTTTTTGGTTACTGGAGTAAGATAATCTAATGATGATTTTTGGAAATACTGAGTGAGCTGAGAATATCACTCATTTTGAGAGCGATTGTGGAATTCTAGGCCTAGAAGAGGTTTAACCCATTTGCAGCAAGTAGAATGGAGAATAACTCCACAGAGATTTTTGAATAAAGATTTACTCCACATAATTTTCCAAAGGAGCATGTCACCTTCGAGGTCAGTCATTGTTTTGCATTTCTGGCTTTGAGTCATGCCTGGAGCCATGGAATTAGTTGTCAATGATTAGGCATACCCTCTTTAAAGAAAACAACTGGGCTTCAGTAGAGTTGTATCAGGTTTCATGTAAATCTAAGAGCGCTCCTTTTATGGAATATATGACTTGATGTTCAGAGAAGAAAGGGAATCAACCACAAATACTCAAACCATCAGAAGTAACCAACGTCAGCTACTTCCAAAAGTCAAAAAGGCAGGGCTTGAGTTATACTTACTTATTTAGATATCCTCTTGATCCCCCATTTGTACCAAAAAGGATGTAAAACAGCTCCAGCAAAGTGGCTTACAAAATGTATGTTGCTTTGGTATAGCAAGAAAGATTTGTATTTTATTTCTGCTTCTGGGATTTAGAAAATAATTTCCAGGATTCACAGCAGTGTCATGTTGGCTGTATTTACATAAATAGAGCATCTTAGCACTTCATTGGAGGCCAGCAAACATTCCATCAGGGTTCACTCTGTGATCACCACAGTAGACTGTATACCCCATCCATCTCCCCCTCAGAAGAGAGGCTCTCCACTGCCCTGGTCACTAGCCCCATCTCCTGGGTGCTGGGCAGACCACGGCCCGCTTCAGTGTGCTCCCCAGGCAGCCCAGAGGGCAGCTCCGATGGAAGGCCTTGAGCACGTTCCTCAGGGTCAGCAGGAACAGTGTCAGCAGCAGAGTGACAAAGCTGCAGGCCAGCACAGCTGCCAGCAAGTCCTTCAGCGCTGGGGACAAAGATGAACATGACAAGTCCCTACCTTGAAGGAGCTCAGCGTAGGGAGACTAGCATGTGGTAATTATCGTACAAGGTGCATGAAGTTCTGTGGGAGAGAGCTTAGGTTGTCCATAATTATCCACCAACCGGAGAAGATGTCGGTGAGTACTTGGCCTGTATTACCTGGTCTAATGTGTTCTCAGTAGACTGTCCTGTCCAAAGATACTTTCCCTGTCTACCTGACACTTAGACACCCTAGGGTGAGATCAGATTCCTGTTCAAAGATTGTTTTGAATTGAAAGACCATACGGATCCATTTATAACTATTACCTCTAAGGGTGCATTCATTTTTGAGTTGGGGGTTTGGTCGAGAATAGGCCCAGATTAGATACTGGAGTGAAAAACCTCATTCGGTAGGAGATAAATCCTAGTGAGAGTACCCCATTTGGTGGACTTGAGAAGCAGCCTAGAATTAACCTGGGTTTTTTAGTTTTGTCTAATTCTTCCTCTGCCTCTAATAAATACAGTACCCCTAATGTGCACATTCTATTCAGCGTTTTAAAAAACATTTCCTTCAAAGACATGAAGTCTTTAAGATTACATATTAGATTCTTATTTTCCTTTTTTTTTTTTAACAACCCTTATTTAAATCCATTCGTACTTGTATTTGAAACTTTTTTTTAAAAATTAATTTATTTATTTTTGGCTGCGTTGGGTCTTCATTGCTGCAGGACGGTTTTCTCTAGCTGTGGCGAGCAGGGGCTACTCTTCGTTGCAGTGCACGTGCTTCTCATTACAGAGGCTTCTCTTCTTGTGGAGCACGGGCTCTAGGCACGCAGGCTCAGTAGTTGTGGGCTCTACAGCGCAGGCTCAGTAGTTGTGGCGCATGGGCTTAGTTGCTCCAAAGCATGGGGGAATCTTCCCGGACCAGGGCTTGAACCCGTGTCCCCTGCCTTAGCAAGTAGATTCTTAACCACTGCACCACCAGGGAAGTCCCAGATTCTTATTTTCCTTAATGTAAAGGGTCATGCTGAGGCCACTTGAACTACTGTGTGAGAACAACTACCTACCTAAGTGAGGTGAGTTAATCCACTGATGGTATCAGAGACTCCATTTGTTGTCCTATATCCTAGGATAAACTCTGTGGCCAAGTATGTGATCCTGAAGTCTTATTTACTGTGGTTGATCAAGAGATTAGCTCCTGCAATTACTTGGCAGAAGGCATAAAACTTCAGGTCAGTATGAAAAATGCAGTTTTCACATCGCTTTTTCATCTCACGATAGATCTCAAAGAACCTTGATTTGGAAGGTAGCATTGCACAGCTTAACTAAGGGCTTTCAAATAAGATCACGGCTTGGCTGTCACCAAGTGGAAGAGAAGCAGCAGGAGATGCAAATCCCTTCTCCGAGGCTGGTGCAATATCTTGTACCCAGATGCTCTGTTTATTGAGTTACAACTTTGGGGATGATGCTCCTAGGGTTTCAGAAAATGAGTAAGATCGCTCCTATTTTGTTTTCTCCTCACAGGCAGGCCCTCCAGCCTTTACTGGGTTTATTTGGAAAGGAACCTGTCTTCAGAGACACGCTTCGCCTTGAGAAGACCAGATTGCTCTTAAGGTAGGTGAATCTTCTTTTTTTTTTTTGTGGTACGCGGGCCTCTCACTGTTGTGGCCTCTCCTGTCGCGGAGCACAGGCTCTGGACGCGCAGGCTCAGCGGCCATGGCTCACGGGCCCAGGCGCTCCGCGGCATGTGGGATCCTCCCGGCCCGGGGCACGAACCCGTGTCCCCTGCATCGGCAGGCGGACTCTCAACCACTGCACCACCAGGGAAGCCCAAGGTAGGTGAATCTTGATGTGCAGACAGAAGCCGACAACCTGTAGCCTATGGAGAGATCTGCTGAGGCTGCCTCACTCGGGGCAGGGTGGGGAGTGGGGGGAGATATGACAACACTGATAGATCAGAGAGACAATGTTACCTCAGGACTATGTTGAAAAATAGTTTTTATATATAAACTATTCTGAGCCTTATGAAAATTCATTGAAAGAAGGAAGGATGGGGGAGTGGAACAAGCAGTATTTGTAGTATTAGTGTACTAAAAGTTGGTCTGAGTTCCTGACCAGTGTTTGCACTGAAATATTGCCAGAATTCTGTATTACACATTATCATCAGCCATGATTTTCTCTCATTAAAGACTTTTGGTTAAAAAAAAAAGCAAGAAACTTTCAGTTGATTTTTCACTTCAGTCCAGAAGTCCTAACAGAGAACAGTCACACATCCAATAAATATTAAAAATTCAAAGTGTATTTTTTGGGTTCTCAACCTGGGTCCATGAGTAGACTTTAGAGGACACTTTAAATTGCATGTAAATTGTAATGAATATATTCATTTCATTTTTAAAGGGGAGAATTTTGTAGTAATCATTAGATTCATGAAGTCCTTGGTGGACCCAAAAAGTGAGGTATGTTATTATGTGTCATTTTGTGGAATGAGTTTAATTCTGCCTCAGGAAATGAAGTTGAAAGAAGGCAGAAATCATAATAATTCAAATCTAGTTTTTAAATATCTGGTTAGTCCATAAATGTGAATTTGATGGAAACTTAGTCAAGTATGTTGTCTGCTACATGCAAAGATTAGAGACAAATGGAGGTATTTATTATATTTTATAATTATTGAAGATAAAATCATGTGCTTTCTTCCAAAACTTAGACATTCTACTTCAAAGAATTAGAACTTTTAGAATGTAGTTGTTTGTTTCCAAAGAAGATGAAAACCTTTGTAAGATTTTGGTATAAGAACAAAGTTAACCTTTTCCTCTCCCCAGAAATAAACATTAAACTAAAGAGAATCAGAATTCTAGTCATAAGCTCTTATTTTTTGCACTTGAAGAACTGAAAGCTTTCTCTGTTTGTTATTTTCTGAGGGAGGGGTTTTCCTGTGTGTCTTTCTGAAGCTCTGGGGATCCCCTCATCTTTTTAGTCCTAGTTACCTCTTCCTATACAGCAAGCATCATTGGAACCAATAAGGGCTTTTGTGGCCATCATTTGCCATCCCCAGGCCGAGCTGTCTGCATTTTCTCTTGACTCAATCAGGATACTATTTCCTGGTATAAGGCTTGAAGTACCTCCAGGCAGTAGGGCCTGCCTCAGGGGAAGGCAGAAGCTGTCTGATTTGAGAGGATAAGAGACTGGATCCTTAGCCTCACAAATCATGCTCACAATGTCTGAAATTCTATCTTTAGAAATGTAGTACTTTGAGATTTTCACTCTTCTGATGTTTGTATCCTTTAAAATGCAGTCTTTCCTAGGAATCCTCCTTATTAATCCAATATTTTGGTTAGGGCCATTGGGACAGCTACACATAAACGCTGAGAAAAGAGGTTAATGGTTAAGTACACGAGAATACAGGAGGGAACAGTGGGGGCCCGTCCAGCCTGGGAGGCAGACATGTCCTCCTGGATGGGCCTTGGCTGTGTCTTTACCAGGGGAAGAGCTCAGAGCTTAGGCCCTGCCCGCTTTCTCTGCAATTCTAGGAATGACCGCTAGGTCATTGGGCCCACTTGTCAATTTGCCTTCTACCCAAGTTGGTAATAAAGGAAGTCTAAAACCTGATCAGTTTTTCAAACCATTATGGGTATGAAAGATAAAATTTTCTTTTATGCCTGGGATCTTGACCTTTAAAAATCACAAGTGGTGTTTTAAATGGATTATTAGAGCAGAGCGCTTTATTGTAATTCAGTAAAGAATTCTATGTCTCCATTACACAGACTAATGACACCTCCAGACATAGTTACAGTAGTTTTCCCAGCTGATATAATTTAATCAATGATATAAGGACATAATTACATGTTTCAGTGATCTCTTGCATATTTACAGGAACTGCTGTAACTAGTTTAATTAGAGTAATTATGTAAATAGCTGATAATGCACAACAAATTACAGAAAAAAAAATCTCCTAGTCTAGTATGTTCAGTTTCTAAGCAAGCTTATAAAAGGAAAACATTTACATCTGAGGATTAAAGTTAAGACTCTATGGCCTCTAAATTTTGTTGTTCCTAAACCAGGCAGAACATAACTGTTGGAGGTTTAACAGTTAACTTTCTTCCTTTTGTAGTTCTGTTGAAGACCTCATGTCCGTTGTTGTTCTATGAAATTGCTCATTCTGCTTTGCCACTGGCTCCAGTTTCACGATGAGTTTTCTGTCATATTGGGTAGTCTATTGCACTCACTGAGAATTGGAGAGGGTGATTAGGGAAACAGACCTCACACCTCTCTGTCATTTCCTTTCTTGGCCTTTCTTTAACTGATGTAGTCTGTTTCCATCACATGCACAAAGATGTTTCTTTGGATCAGACTCCAAGTCCTCTTTCTGTAGTTAAACACACATTTCTAGAGTCTATAATTGAAGTTCTACTGTGAAGTTCTAACTCTGGTTTGCCCATCACTCAGTTCCTTTTGATGTTGCCTTTCCTATTGAAGTGGTCAGTCTCAGAGTCCCTAGGGGGAAGCAAGAGCCTCCTTTTAAAGTGAAATAATGTCCCTCCTTAATCAGCTGGTGTGTTTCTGATGACTGGTGTCAGGCACACCCTCTCTCTTCCTTTACTTTCGAAGACTGCTGGATCCATGTCATCGTGCTTCATATGTAAGAAGACCTCAGGAAATTCAATAGAGCCCAAAGAAATATCAACCTTAAGTAGAGTAGAAGGGGACTTCCCTGGTGGTGCAGTGGTTAAGAATCCTCCTGCCAATGCAGGGGACCTGGGTTCGACCCCTGGTCCGGGAAGATCCCACATGCCATGGAGCAACTAAGCCCGCACGCCACAACGAAGAGTAGCCCCGCTCACCGCAACTAGAGAAAGCCTGCGTGCAGCAACAAAGGCCCAACGAAGCCAAAAATAAATAAATAAAATAAATAGATTAAAAAAAAAGTAGAGTAGAGGGTCAAGTTTAAATTATAATTTGCTCAAATTAATGACTCTCGCAGGCTTTGCACCATCTTCCTCTGCCTAGATTTTCAGTCTTTCCCCTGCCCTGCCTGACTTCTCATTGTCCCACAACAGGAAGCCTCATCTCTTGACTGTCCTGTGAACACATTCCAGAACCTATGTGTTCATTTCCTTTTCATAGTCTCCTTTTCTACTGGATTTTACCCATTTTTACTCCCTTCTCAAGTTCACCTCCTGCGCGAAGGTTTTCATTACAATGCTTTATTTCCTCTTCCAGGACACAGTCTCCATTAAGTAAATCAGTGAATTCTGTACTGTCGTGTATTGTGCTCTTGGTGGAAAGAGGACTGTGTCTGATACCTATTTATTCCCCACCAGCGCCTATCATGGTGTTGGTTCACAGCAGGCATTCAGCAAATTCTCACTCATGGATTCAAGTGTATTTAATCAGGACTTCTGTAGGTGGCTGTACAGGCTGTGTATGCACAACTCCAGGGGTTACCTTCCAAGATCATACTGTTACAAGATGTCAGCCCCTTTCTTCTTGGTGCCACTTGCTACAGTCACCTCTGTCTTTAGCTCCAAGCCCTTACCAGTTAGTCTCACTCTGTTGAAATCTGGAATTAGTCCCTTCACTTCCACAAGAAGATCCAGTGTCCTCCCTTAAGAAATTCACAGGCTAACAGGGAACACAGACATAGAAATACATAATTGCTAAATCTTTCGATATATGTAAAGATAAAAGTATGCAGGAATTATAGAAGTGGTATGGGGAGGAAGTCATATTTAATTGTAGAATTAACAAGACTAACTTATGTCGAGTTGAGAAAGACGTGAATAAAGGAGTTAAGGTCACTCCTAGGTTTCTGGCTCTAGAGACTTCATAAATAATGATGCATCTTGTAGGAAATGTAATTCTGGGTAAGGAGGAGAGGGTTTGAAGAGAAAATAATAGTTTGGACATGTGTGGCCTTTGAGATGCCTATGAGAGGTGGAAGATGCCCAGGGAAGTATTATTTTTATTGGATTAATACCGAGAAATGGAAAAATGAGGAGCATCAACTTCATCAGTATATGGTTGGTGGTTGTGTGGGGTGTTTGAACTCCCAAAGAGAGAGTTAGGATGAGAAAGGGAATGGCCCAAGAAGAGAGTTCCCAGGAGTTCCTGATGGGGAGGAAAATCTAGCCAAGAGCAGAGTCAGGGCAGAAAAGCTCCAGGAGCTCAAGGTGTCATATGCCAAGTTATGATAACTGAGGATCCTGCTTTAATCAATCTGTAGGAATGATTCCTAATAAACACATTCAAACGTCAATATTTTCTTTGCACATGAAGCAAATGGATAAACATTTCCTTTCGAAATATTTTTTACATTATTTATTTGTATAGTAAGTCCTTTAGTGAGCTGTTATCTGTTCAAAAGAAAAATGAAGTTAGAATTAAACACTGGAGTAGGTGTCCCTCAAATGAGTATGGAGAGTAGGTTGAGGTGTAAGAGCTGATAGTAAGCTGAGATCATCAAGGCCCACTGGTGTGCAAGGAGGCAGAATTGCTCATCTTTGTTCACAGCCCTGCCCTCATGGCCAATTTCCTGTTACAGTGAGCTGTGCTTGGTGCCCTTGAACTTGAAGCCCCTTGCAACAAACTATTGTAACCCATCCCCTTCCATTTCCATGTTCTTTTTCTCTGCTATCTTCTACTCTGCTTGTTCCAAGTTTGTTTTAGGTGTTTAGCCCATTGTTGCTTTAGAGTTTGTTACAAATGGTTTTAAATACCTTCTGTGTACTCCTACATGCCTCTGATTCTGAAATGTTATCTCCAGTTTGGATCTGTTTCTTGATATTCAGACTCATGTAGCGAAGTGCCTGGTTCTCACCTTTGGATCCTTCCAAATCTTTCCTTCCTCAGTAGAGGGCAACTTCATTCTTCCATTTATAAAACTTGGAGATTATCCATCAAGAACTCTTGTTGGCTTTACCTTTAAAAAATATCTAGAGTATGACCACATCTCACCACCTCCATTGCTACCACCCTGTGAGTAGCTGCCTACCTACAAATTATACTTTTCTAACTGA
The DNA here is from genome assembly GCF_963455315.2 of Globicephala melas. Lineage (NCBI taxonomy): Eukaryota > Metazoa > Chordata > Mammalia > Artiodactyla > Delphinidae > Globicephala > Globicephala melas. The sequence continues at coordinate 60,815,949 of NC_083327.1, read as the reverse complement.
CTGCCTTCAGTCTACTCTCAACACAGTAGCCAGACCCTCTCAGAAGACGAATCAGGCCATGTCACTTTTCTGCTCAAAACCTGATGGTTTTCCAATTTAGAGTAAAAAGCTAAGTCCCAGTGATGACATATGTGTGATTCACCACTGCTTTGCCTCCTGCCCTGACTTTGTACCTTGTATCACCCTACTGTTCTTGCCCAGGCCACTCCGGTCACCGTGACCTCTTAGCTGGTCCTGGAACATGATAGGCATATGCTCCTACTTCAGGGCCTGCTTTTCTTCTGCCTGGATGTTCTTCTTCTGTCCACATGACTTGTTTCCTCTCTTGCTTTAGGTCTTCACTCAAATTTCCCTTTTCAGGGAGATCTTCTTATGTATTCTATCTAATATTTCTGCTCCCCACCCCCAAAATGCCCAATACCCCTTTCTTGCTGAATTTTTCTCTCTAGCACTTAACCACTTTCTGATGTACAATATATTTGGACTCACCCTTGTCATTGTCTTTTCCTCCACTAGAATATAAGTTCAAGAAGGAAAGAGGCCTTGTTTCTTCACAGCTGTATCTTCTTTGCCTAGAAAAGTGCCTAGCATACACTGGGCACTCAGTAAATATTTCATGAATGAATGAGGGAATTTAAAAAAAAAGGACATTGTTACTTTGACACAGTCTGTCAATGAACCCCACTTTCTTCCCTACATTTCCTGGACTGAGTGGAGAATTCCTGAATTCTGTCTAGGATAAAGGGCCTGGGTAGGGAATGACCAAAAACCATTCTCTTCTCTTTTTCCTATCCTCATCATCATATCATCTTTTCTGTCAGTATCATTCATTGATCATGTTTTCATGTTCCAGGGACTAGACCAACAGCTTGACATACATTATCCCATTGAATCTTTACAGCAACACCAGAATTTAAGTATTGTCCTTCTTTTTTTTTGCGGTACGTGGGCCTCTCACTGCTGTGGCCTCTCCCGTTGTGGAGCACAGGCTCCGGACGTGCAGGCTCAGCGGCCATGGCTCACGGGCCCAGCCGCTCCGCGGCATGTGGGATCTTCCCGGACTGGGGCACGAACCCGTGTCCCCTGCATTGGCAGGCGGACTCTCAACCACTGCGCCATCAGGGAAGCCCTGTCCTCCGTTTTGAGATGAGGAGACTAAGATTTAAATCTTCCCAAGGTCACACAGCTAGTAAGTGGCAAAGTCAAAAGGTCTCAGACTGCTCCCCACCCCAATTTCCCTAGATCCATATTTGCCTATTTGACATATACATGTAAAAACAGGGCTTGTGGCAAATGGCTTGGACTGCATGTTAACAGGCAATGTCCTGAGCCCAAACACAAAATAAAGCTACAACAACAAAACAAAGCATTCTTTTAAAACATATGCTCAGTTAAGTAAGTTGAATTATGGTAGGCACTGCTATATTAGGGAGGTCATTTATTTCAATGAAAAATGATAGACAAGAGCTCATGCTGACTAATTTATTTAAAAAGAGATAATGAACTTTGTCTTCTGAAAAGTCAAAGGTTAATTTCTCCTATGGTAAAGAACAGAAACAGATGAAAATAAGACTGTAACTAGTGTCATTTTGCCTTAAATATCCTGGTGAAATTTTAGTCAGTTTTCCAAAGGAAGCAATTTAGCTTCCTAGGATCAAGAAAATAGATTCAAGAAACCAGTTTTTAAAATATATTTATAGACTGTGAAGCCTATACATTTTGCTATTCATTCAAGTAAAGTAAAACATTTAATTCTAAAAACTGGTGACAGGAAAGGATTTGATCATGATAATAGATGTTTTAGAATGAAAACGTGGAGACATACTTTCTTCCCCTCAGAATAAGACATTTCAGTTCTTCCTCTTAACATATCTACCTCTTATTTGCTTATAGAGCAAACGTTTAAGGGGCATGGGATTGAGAACGAATGTTCTGATGCCAGGGATCTTCTAACGGCATAAACTGAAGTCAGAGATATTGAACACAGGGCTTAAAGAGGCTGTTATTTCATCATGAGTTTTGTAACTTCATAGAAGATACTTGAGGAAATTAGTATCTTATACTTAGATGTGTATGTTTTATTTCTTCAACAGGATTTTGTAAGAGAGAGAACACTTTTTTAAAAAAACTAAGAGCACAGCATTAACTTGACGTTATACAACAAGCATATGAGGGTTCCTTGAAGTCATTGAAAACAACACTCCCACATAAACTTGTCACCTTACAAACACTACATTTCTTTTCTTTCATTTAAAAACTCGGCAATTTGTCTTTCTAAGTCAATTACTACATGCGCCTTCTTTTTAAGCAGCTAATGGAAAAGAAGTAGGAGTAAATTAATAGCAGGTACTAAAAAAGATAAATTTAAATGTATGCAAGCACACATTTGTCAGAGTACTTTAGTTAGAAGCTTTAAAGGAAGTGATCTAGAATTATACCAGAGAACATGCGTACCCCTTAGAGTGATAAAGAAGAATCCATTACACAAACCAGACTACTGTTGTTTATTAGTGCAGAGTATTAGTTTTGTTGTTATGATGTGTGCAATCATTTTTACTTTTCATATATCTCATTCAGTAAACAACTGTTCAACTGTTTTCCCATATTTTTATTGTTTACTGGAATTGATTTAAGATGCAAGCATAAAAAATCTAAAGACCATGTAGTGGTAAGTGTTGCTTTGGAAATATACAGCTGAGCTCTGGTCTACCTACCAGTCAAACCTTAAGATGTTAACGAATTCAGTAATTTCCTCCCCTTCTCCTTCCTTCTTTGGTGAAAGGTTCAGAAAAATGAGAGTTACTTTCCTCTTATTTTCCTTTTTTCTCCCACAACACACATTTGGGCATTTGAACCTCTTACCTCTATAATGTAGAAGAATAGGTTTATAAACAACCCCAGAAATTGGCCTTCCTTAATTGTAAGAGCAATATGATTACATTTGAAAATGTTCTCAGCTGGAAACTATAAATATTAATACAAATGCTTTTGTATCCATATGTTTTCTTCACAGTTTTCCTCACGTGTACTTATTTTTTACCTATCTGCAGGATATGTACAATTATGTGTCCTATTTTCTGAATTTGTTCTTAAGCGAAAATTCTGCTTATATTCTTAACTTTCTTACTACCCTACTTTTTCGCCCCACTTTCAACCACTGTTAACACATCCAATGCTCGTCTCAGAAAAAACCCACTCCTCCTTCAATGTTGTGGGAATTAGTTCACCCTTTTCTATATTATACCATGACTCTCTTGGAAACTTATCCATTCACTGGCACCTGTGCTAAATACTGGCAACGAAGAGGTAAATAGATCCAGATTCTTGAATTTGAGGGAACAGGTAGTCAGGGAGTTAATGCTTATAATGAACTGTAATATATTATGATATTATTATGATAACAATATATGTAAGGGATCACAGATGAAACAGGCAAATGAAGGACTTCACAGTGGAGGAGATGTTGAATTGGGACTGGCAGAGGTCTACCAGAAAGAAACTCAGAAAACATTTCCCAAAGAGGAGCAAGTATGAGGGAATAATATGGAATTGAAAGGTACATGGCCCTATAGGGGACAGGCAGATAAAGAAAATGAGTGACTAGGCTAGGAATGATGCAATGGAAAGGGGTGGGGATTGTGGAGAATTCGAGACTGCAGGCCACATCTAAAGCAGAAAGTCATTTTTTTAGCTTTGGCTGGTTGCCATATAGGAATGTAGGCCCAATGTTGACAAATTTTCTATTTTTCACAAGAAGATAGAAGTCCTATGAAATGTTCAAACAAAAATCTTTTTAAACACTGTAAGACCCGAACAAAACATGTCTGTAGGATGATTGAGTCCACAGACCTCCAGCTGGCAATCTTGGCCAATAACACACTCCAAAAATGGTTAGTTCTGGGTCAAAACAGGGCATATGCTCTGGGGGATGGGAGAGATGGTAAAGAGTGGCAAGAGATAAAGATGGAGAGATTGGTTGGAGATAGTGTTTCAAAGACCTTCTATTCCTTATCTTGGCAGTTTGGGCTTCATTCTAGAGGTAATAGAGAACAATAAAATAATTTTATGTAGAAAAATGCCATGATAATTGAATTTATTGTAACTTCCTGAAAATGTTCACAATAATTTACATTTAAAAAAATTTTTAAACAAATTTGGAAAGTAGGTTTACATGGTCTGTTCACAGAGGTAGTGTGCATAGTAGTAGATCCAGTACTTGTATGTAGTTCCAACTGGGATTAATCAAGTACTCAGGAATTAAATGAACCATAGGACAACTCTATTACCACCATCACCACTTCTGTTTGCAGATGCAATTGTGGAAACTGGGTGCTTGGCTGGAACTTTCTGCACTGTTTAAAAGGGTTGTCAGCACCCCCCCATTCTGAACATTAAATAGGAATCCATCTTGCTAAAAATAACTTCACATGCACAGGTAGAATAAACAGGTAGACATTTACTTATTTGTATGCAGAGCTGGGCCAAGGTTCGGGTGACCTCATGCCAGAAGGATGTGGCTAAGCTGTACTCCACTGTTCACCTGCCCTCATGGCCATGGCTACTAGCGTTGGCTTTAGCCACAGCTGTCTACCCTAGGCCACCTCCACGACTCCCCTCTCTTTGCTCACTGAGGCCTGTTAATGAATGGGCTTGAAGGAAAGACATCTGTGTTTTCTAGCAGAGCTTTAGGGCAAGGTCAATGCATTGCCATTCCAGAACACACTGCCAGATTGTAGGTCTAAATTAAAGCTCAGTACTTTTTTAGGCATATGGAAACGGGTCTCTGATGATGTAGTCGCATAGAAATCTGACTGTGACTGTGAGTTAGTGTTCTTGACATCTAGTCCTGGGTTGGGTTATAAGCACTGTGGGAAAGATGTGTTCTCTTGGCTGCCCCGCTACAGCTCTAAGTAAGGTCTCTGGGTTTACATGGGTCCAGAGTGAGTGTGGCCTCACAGGCGGAAACTAATGACTAAAGTCGGGCTCTGAGCTCTTAGTCATGCCTAGAACTAGGACACTAGTGTCCTTAACAGTGAAAATGTCACCTCAAACCTCTATCAACCCAGAGGTAATAAAGTGAGAAAAGTCATTTAAGAGTAGAGCTCTGGATTGGGAGTGATGAGATTAGCCCCATTTGGAGGTCTGTGTCAAATCATTGTTTTCTCCATTTCTCAGTTGGTCCAGTTGTAAAATAGAAATAATATTGGTCCTACCTGATGGAAATGAGTATCCCTTGAGTATGTATTGAGATGTGCAAAAGTTCTTGAAAGAATATATTATTTTTTTAGTTAAAAATTACACTTGTATAAAAAAAGAAAAGACAATTCCCTTACACTCTATCTTAATTGTGACAAATACTTCATATTAGGAGACTTGCCATATAGAGGTTAGTCTTACCATATAGAGGTTGGTAAAAGACTTTTACTTTCATTAATTTCTAACAAGTGGTATCATTACTTCGTGTCTCTGAAGTACAGTATAATTGGCAAAAGTGAAAATGAAAACAATTTTAAGAACAGATGATGCAAGAGAAAATTCCTGGCCTTTTGGGCCCTTCTGTATGGTACATATTGACATTCAGGGGAAAGACAGACCAAGTTTCCTCACAGATGTTGTCCATATGAAACCCAAATCTTCCATTCTCACTTTCACCGAAAAAGGGGAAAAAAAGATATCCATGATTAGAGGGAACTTTGGGACTCACTTTTATGGTTTGTCAACTTCCTCGTTCAAACTTTCACTACTTTCATTATCAGTTTCAAAGACAGTATATACTTTGGAATCACTTTTTGCTCATTTCCATTCCTAGTACTTTTTTTTTTTTTTTTGGTGACTCTTTTAACCTAGTCTTCAATTATTCTAGGAAAGACTCTGAATTCTTATTTTCCCCAACACTTTTTTATCTTCTTACCTACCCCCTACCTCAAGCTAATTTCAAGGCGAGTTTTGGTTCTTCCATTCAGTATCCAGTGCTGGTTCTTGAATCTTTCTGAGAGGAGTGAGCCATCTACTGTTGCCTTTTGGTATGACTTTTGAAACTAGAAAATTCTAGTGGCAGAGCTTAGATAATCTTATAAACAACAATTATAAGCAGTCACATAAATTTACAAATTAGGCCTATTAACAAAAAAAAAAAAAATTAAACATTGACATTTTTTGCTGTTACCTTAGTTATACATTTTTTCCACCTGCATGGTCGGGGTGGAGCAGGTAGAGAAGGCAGATGACGGGCTTAGGAAGTATATAAAATCAACAGGGCCCAGGCTCCATCCCTAAGAAATTCTGATTTAATTGGTCTGGGATGGGGCCCAAATATCAGTATTTTTTTCAAAACTGCCCAGATAATTTGAATATGTCAGAGTTAAAAACTACTGCTATGATTTTGTTGCTTCTTATTTCTTGGAGCTGGATTTTTTTTCCAGTGAGCAAAGTGACTGTGTGACAAAACGTCAGGCTTCTTACAAAGCAGAAGCTCCCTCGTGCAATATGTTTCTGAAAAGTTTCCAAAGAGAAGCTCATGCATTGACATGGCCAAATGATCAAATCCTATGAATTGCCAGTCAGAGCTTTCAAGTGAAAATTTCCTTTTTAACTTTTTGTATTTTTTGACAGTATGTGTAGAGTGAATAAGATAGAACTTTGTTGAAAATTCTGCTCCGTCTTTCACTGAATGTGTCAACTTGAGCTAATTACTTCACTTTTCTAACTCTAAGATGAGCATAGTAATAGTAGGTAGATCACAGGGATTTGTAAAGATTAAATGAAATAATGCATGGTCTACCCTAGCACTGAGCCTAGTGCCTGGCCCATAGAAACTTCTCAGTGAAAGTTAGAATTATTGGTAAAGGAAATTGTACTGAGAAGCAACTTGTAGTGAACGATGTATCTTGTTCTCTAAAAGTGTCTTTTAAATTTTTGCTTAAGTCTGGCTTTAGACCCTAATGGATTCTTTACAGAAAGTAATATTAAACTGCATATAGGCAACTCTTGACTTCTGATGCATAGCTAAGCAGTTCAACTAAATTTAACTATGATTTTACTGCCAAAATATGTTCCTACTACAATGACTAGGCTAGGGCACAGCTCATATGGCTGTAGAGGAATAAACTGAAGTCTACTTTTCCTCTTAGAATCCTTAGCAAGACGCCAATGACAGTGTGTGGGTATGCTCTATAGGTCAAAAGATGTAAGTAGGGTTTTTAGCCTTTAAAAAAACGCGTTACAACCATCTTAAATGAAGTTTTAAAAGTAAAAAAAGTCTACCTCTTACCCTATCCTCTTATTACCCCAGCATGGGTGTTTAAATTTCTTACCTTCTTCCATTTCTATTTCCATGTCTGCACCTATATCATGTCTTCCTGGACTGAAGGTTACTCTATCACTTTTGCACTTGGTCTTTTCCCCGCAGGCCACAGAGCTTAGTCATTAGAAGTATGGGCTCCAGTGTCAGAGTCCTTACCTTCCCAGTCTCCACCACTGGCTGCATGACATTGAGCACTTGAAGGTCTCTGAGTCTCAGAGACTTGCTATGGGGAGTTAGCACACAGCTACTCCATACATTTCAACTATTATTTAATAATTTTTTTGTAAACCCTTTCAACTTGCTAACTATTTGCATTATTTAAATGCCAATGTCATTTTTCACTGATGAAATATTAGTATTCTGAGGAGTGGAAATTACACATACCCTTAAACATTCCAGTTTCTCTTCTTACTATTTTCCAGATTAAATTTATTTTAATTGGATATATCCAAGTATATTGAGCAAGTATGTATAGATAGAAAAGAACAAAAAAATATGGTTATTTGATGAAGGTTCTATCAGGCAACCACATAAGACATTGTTGTGTAGCTCCAGATTACACAAAATGATTTCTAAACCTCTGCTGGTTTGCCGTGTGGTTCCTCAGAGATGAAGAAGTTAGTGTAGGTGCACGCTCAAGTGAGTCTGATCTAGTGAGGTCTTCTTGGTCTGAAGCAACGCCAGGTAAGGTGCTGATAAGAAGAGAGATGACCTCTTTGTGCTCTACACTTTCCACCTTCAAACGAAAAGTGACCAGCTGCTGATTTACTAAGAATGGGGGATGAGGTGTGATGCTCAGTCATTTGACAAATTGCTATCGCACACCTGTTACTCGCTAGGCCATGCAATGTGAACAAAAGCAGATGAGGCCTGACTCCTGGAGTTTACCATCAAGGAGGGGCGATAAATATAAATCAAATAATCAATTGAACAAGTGTAAAGTTATGCCTGTGGGACTTCCCTGGCGGTCCAGTGGTTAAAACTCCACGCTTCCAATGCAGGGGGCGTGGGTTCGATCCCTGGTCGGGGAACTAAGATCCCACATGCTGGGCGGTGCGGCCAAAAAAAAAAAAAAAAAAAAATTATACCTGTAATATATTTTAGGCAGGAAAGGTGCATGGAGCAATGAGAGTCTAAACTTAAGATACTTGACCTGGCAGGGAGGTCAGAGAAAGTTTGCCTGAAGAAGCCACAGTTGTGCTGAGAACAGATGGATGAGTAAACATTGACTAGGTGAAAAGGAAGGAAAGTGCATCCTAGGCAGAGGAACAGAAAGCACAGGAGTCCTGAGGCAGGAGGAAGCAGAGCAAGTAAAGGGAATTGAAAGAAGGCCAGGTGGCTGGTCCTGTGACACAATGGAATGAATTGCTGTCACACTGATGGAGCTATCAGTGTGCTAGAGCTCGTTTACACCAGCAAATGTGAGCCGATTCCACACACCTCTTCCCAACTTCACATTCAGTGACGTAAAGTTTGTAGCTTGAAATTGGCCATGGTGGGTGTATCTATGCATAAAAACTGCCAACTCTTTTTCACCCCCAGAGAGCTGGGTTACCAGCACACCACTGGATTGAATTATGTGGAGCTATGCCCAGATTCAGAATCCAGCCATTCCAGATGGTTCTTAATCTGAGAACTGAAGTAGCCAAGAGACATGTCTTGGGAAAGAGAAAGAGATCGTGACTTCCAATGATTATCACACCTCATGCAGCAAGAGCAGACCAATTGGTACAAGGAATGTCCTCTAGCATTCTGGCTTTAACTTTTCCTTTCCTTGTTCTTTTCTTTTCTTTTCTTTTTTCTCTTCTGTTCTGTTCTTTTTTTTTTTTAACAAATAAAATGGCTCAAACATCCATGCCAAATACTGAGGAAAGCCTAGTACTCTCCCTGAGATTCTTAAGGATTCCCAGGATGGGTGCTTTCTTCCTTCCAGCCACCTCTCACCTTGACCTCTTGCAGAGTTCCCTATATGCTCTCTTCATCCTGCTGCCTCTGTCTGCTAGTGGCTCTCAGTACTGCTTTACCTTCACAAAGTCACTCATCACAAGGCCATCACCCATCTTCTTTCATTGCCCAAAGTAGCACCAACACAAGATGCAAAAAAGAAATCCCCTTGAACTTCAGGATTAGATCTTCCTGCCCTAAAGTGCCTGCCTTGAGTGGCCTCCCCCTGGGCTCCCAAAGCTCTACTGTATCTCCTTCACTCCTCACTCCCCCACTCCCACTGCCTCCTTCTTGTAATATTATTTGGAAATTTTTAATTTGCAATCTCTATCCCAGACGAGGCTCAATATCTTTGCACATCCAGAAAGCTTATCATACTCTTTGCTACACCAAAGAGCAATCAACCAGACTCACCCTCAGTAGAAGAAAGAGCTAACAATACGTGCGAAACGATTTTTTTTCTTTCCTTTTAAGCAGAGTTCACTTCTCCACCAATCAAGTGTCTTGGGTTTTTATTCTTCATTTTATAGGAACATTAGTTTTCCTTTACCTTCGAAAATTTGTTAGAGCTGGAGAGCCGGAAACAGCATGCCCTCTTTGAATCTTAGTAGCCCCAATTCACTTTAGACTGCAATAAAAAATCTTCCCGGGGTTTCCCTGGTGGCGCAGTGGTTGAGAGTCCGCCTGCCAATGCAGGGCACGCGGGTTCGTGCCCCGGTCCGGGAAGATCCCACATGCTGCGGAGCAGCTGGGCCCGTGAGCCATGGCCGCTGAGGCTGCGCGTCCGGATCTTCCTGTGTTGTTGAGGTTTGATGGGATTTTTCAGTTCAGACCCTGGCATGATTATAATGAAATGGTCTGCACACCTCCTCCTCTTCCCTCAGTCTGGAAGCCTGGACGCCGGCTTGCTGCTGCAGGTCCTCAAGGTCACGTCAGGCAACCTGCCTGCTCTCAGCAGCCGCCCTCCTGGGCGTGACCTCCTGGGCGTGACCCTGAGGGTCTGTCTCCTCCGCTTCCTCACCTCCTTACTCTCCTAACACAGAATTCCTAGGTAGACTTTAAAGAAAAGATTCTATGTGCCATTTCAGCCCGAGAAGAAAGAAGCTGTCACAGGAGAATAGAATGGAGCTTGCATTATTATTAAGAAAATACCTGGCCAGGAAAAATTGAGCAAATTTTGTCCCTCAGGAATAAAGACGCAGACATAGAGAATGGACTTGAGGACACGGGAAGGGGGCAGGGTAAGCTGTGACAAAGTGAGTGAGTGGCATGGACATATATACACTACCAAATGTAAAATAGATAGCTAGTGGGAAGCAGCCACACAGCACAGGGAGATCAGCTCGGTGCTTTGTGACCACCTGGAGGAGTGTGATAGGGAGGGTGGGAGGGAGGGAGACGCAAGAGGGAGGGGATATGGGGACATATGTATACGTATAGCTGATTCACTTTGTTATACAGCAGAAATTAACACACCATTGTAAAGCAATGATACTCCAATAAGGTTGTGAAAAACAAACAAAAAAAGGTTTGTCCCTTATCCTCAGACTTCCTTTAAGTTTTCCTTTCCAGGCCTTTTCCCACACACATAGAATCTGTCCAATTCCTTCACACTAAGGTATAAATGACTGGTAAGACTTGAAATGTTATTGCTTTTAGAGTTATTTGCATTTCATCAGGAGAAAAACATGTAGCCAAAGGAAACACACTGTTTACAGGATGGAGAAAACTATTTTGCGAAAGGGCACCTTTGTGACACCTTCAAAATTATTTGTCCCAGTTTAAGAGTTATTCCTTGAGACCAACGTGAGGAGAAATAGAAAGTTTGTGTTTTTTGGATAGGGAGGTCCTGTTATAATCAATTCAGCACTGATATGTGAAGTTAGTCCTCCCTTTTTAGAATTAGATTGAATAGGTCTTTTTTTTTTTTTTGAGGCAAAAATCTTGGGGAGGTTGAGAGAAAGGAGTTAGTGGCTTCTATTTAATCTCTTATAAATGCGTATTGCCCGTCAACACTGGCCCCAATGCTCATCTCAGTAAACTGTAGAATAGGTCTAGAAAGGAAAGAAAACATTTAAAGCTTATGTCAGCCTCACACTGAGAGTAAGGGGTCTTCTCTGTGCTTTTAACTCTTGTCTTTCAGCAGATCTAAACCAAACGAGAAATATTATAAAAGCTGAAAGCTTTTTCAATGCCAGGCCCTTGCTCACGCTGGTAACGTACATTTTAAGGCTTCGACAGCATATTGAGGCAAAGTCAGATGAACGTCACGAGGTCATGACTGGGTTGGATTTGGCAAGTTGATCTACTAATTCCAGAAATGAAGACTAGAGATCTGTGCAGATGGAAATGAAGGACAATTAGACATATTAACATGTAGATTCAAAAATAAGATAGCAGCGTTTTACTCTGAGTCTTTGCCAGTCGAGTTTAATAAATTAAAATGAAATGCAGTCAAGTTGAGACATCAGAAAACGAGGTCAGGCAATATTATGCAAACATCTCAAGACTTGGTTAATGGATCCTGGCACTTTGGGAAGATGAATTCCTTAAAGCTGACAAGTGGGTTCTTTCGTGGTTTGAGTGCCTTATCCACTTTCTGATGGAAAGGACCTGCACAACGAACTGGAGAGAAGACAGTACTTTTGGTTCAGGCAAATATGAACACCAGGGATTCATATAAAGTTTTAGAGTTGCCCAAGGTTTTTAAAGTTACTAATATTTAGGAGTAGTTGTTTCCCTTTATTTTTGCATAAGGTCTCCTACCACGAGGTCTGCTTGTAACAGCACTGCCTAGCTGCTATGAAAGGAAAACTAAAGAGTTAAATAAAAATTGTATTTTGTGGATAGAGAGAGTAGGGGATTAGAAAATAGACATACGGATTGTAATTCCTGGATTATATTTTTAAGCACCGCCTTTGCTCCTCTTAAGATTTTGTTTTCATAAAGCTTTAGGCTCTTATAGTGCAAATTGCACCTTGCTTAAGGGCAGCAAGATTTACTTAATGACTATCTGCAAATCATTTTAGAATCTTAAGGGAGGACTGTTATTAGAGTGGAGAGCAGTAAATGCTCTCTGTGCAGGGGAAAGCTTCCCCAGCTCATGGCAACAGGCTTTGATCTCATCAGCCCCCATAACGAATTTCTGCCTTGAGTTTTACAGGGACTTTATTCTAAGGAGAGCAAAGTTCTGTGCAGACATTATCTAATTCTTCCTCGTAACATTCATGTAAGTTTGGGTAGGCCAAGTGTTATTGTTACCCAACCCATTCTGCAGATGGAGAAATAAAACAGAAAGTTAAGCGACCTTCCCAAGGTCAAAGAGAAGTTGAACAAGAGCCAGGAAGATTCCATTTGGGGTTTCCCAATTGTTGGCCCAGAGTCGCCTGCTGACTCTGGGGCCACCAGGTAGCTGTTGGGGGAACTGGCAGGTCATGCAGGGCTATGACAAGAGTGCAGTGGATAAGGATTCTGAGTCAGAGGCCCCGAGTCTGCCCCTTTCACACTAAATGTGAGATGTTGGACAAGTTATTAGTCTTTCTGGAATTAGTTTTTCTTCTTTAAAACAGGGTTATATTAGAAGTGTTCTCTCCACAAGTCTGCTGGATTAGATGAAATAATGCGTTTTCAAGTTATGGCATGTGATGAAATAGTCTAATCAAATTAATATCCTAAAGTGTAAAGACTATAACCATGAGGTTGAAATTCATAAATACAAATGCAAAAGTTGATAAATCAATCAACTTTATTATCTAGATTCATTTCAAAATATGCAATCAAAATAGTCCACCATTATATTTACAGTAGATTTTATATGATTTTAACGCAGTAAATTTGTGTCTTTGATTCTCCCAACCATTATTTCATGATCCTCACTCAGACAGACTCAACTGTGCTCCTGGTAAAGCAAATCCTACTAGTGACTACGGAACTGTCTTCTTCTTCGTTTCCAAGCTTTTCTCCTCACCTCTCTGTGTCCCCCTACCTCCTGATGGTGCCCACGAGAAGTCATTGCCACAAAGCCCAGGAAACATGCATTGGGCGTGGCCACCACTGCAGCTGGTGCTCTGGGCTCCTCAGGGAGCCTGAGGGGCACTGAGTCCTCTGGAATTTTCAAACTGCCACAGCCAATCTGTGCCCTGCACGAGAATGAGGGGCTCTGTCCACCTCCGCTGGGTTATACCTTTCCCCATGGCTTTCCCTCCTGTGTCCTCTTAGAATAACAGCTTCCAGAAGAAAACAGCACTTGGGGTCTGGATCAGGGGAGAAAAATTGAAGGACAGTTACTGCTCTGTACTTAGAACCCCTTTTCCTCTGACCACTAAGGTTTCATTTTCTAAAACTGGATCGTAACTACCACGCGTGTCTGAATCTCTCTGTCTGTCTGTCTCTCTTTTTTAAGGAAGGGTTTTCTCCTGGGAGGACCTCACAATTTCTTGTAAATGATTTGTGGCAGGAAACAATCTAGAATAATAGACATGTCTAAATAGTTGGGTGAACACAGACATCATTCTCTATTTTCCCACAGAGATATAACTGTGAAGTAAATATATGTGTAAAGTTATAGTTAATAAATGTAAACATAATTTTAAGGGTAGCTGTTTACTCAATATGTTTTATAAATCCTACGAACCCTTGGGCTTAATTGACTTTATTTAGTATATGAATGGTCTTCAAATTTATAGTAGCTAATTCTTACCCTTCAAACAAATGAGAATGAAAGTAAAAAAGAAATATTCACTGACCACATATACTTAAAGTTTCAGAGATTATAGCATTTATTAGGCCAAATAATGTCCCTATTCATAGCTGAGAAGTCTGTTTTCCAATGATTTATACTGTCATCTTTTGCTGAGCGGGTAAATTATCCTAAATATTTTGTTTCTTTGCCTTCTTCATCCACTCCATTTGTTCTATATCTAATCCCACATCTGGAGACATAAAATTCATAGATTCTAAAATGAGATTAACTGACAATTTGTTGTTCTTGTTTTTAGAGCGTGAAGAAATTTTCCCCTGGCTGGGGGGAATGGCTAATGACAGTATTCAAAACTGAACTGGTCAATTTCTGCCAGGTATTTGACATCTGAAAAATGATATCACTTTTTTTTTTTAGTTTGGAGTATCTACAGGATTTCCTACTTACTATACAGGTATTATTGTTTTGGGGGTTTTGTTAAATTGTATCTGAGACTGAACAGAGCAGAACTTTCATGGAACTTGAACACATGAGGGAACACACACCACTCCCCTCGCCCTCTACGTGGAAGCTTGGCTCAAATATAAATTCCTCTGTGTCCAAATCAGAAGTATGAAGAATTAGACTTTATATCTAGACTAGGCTTTTAACATATCCTCATTAGAGTATTAAGATTTATGATGTTGTTTTTTTGTAACATTCTGTTTCGAGACACTAGAAGTACTGGAACAAAAGCATTGAAATTTTGTGTCCCAGGGTTTTTCGAGGACTATATTTATATGACTGGAGCAGGGGAAAAACTCTAAAAGTTTACAACTAAATCAATGCTTGTGAAATTTCCAGTTTGTTCTCCTTGGACGAATAATGTTAGACTAAATATTAGAATGTTACACTGAATTGAATTTGGAGGTTTTCTTGAAACCTGAAAAATGTGTGTGTGTGTGTGTGTGTGTGTGTGTGTGTGTGTGTGTGTGTGTGTGTGTGTGTAAAATCACATACTGATGATTACCTAAGGAAATCATTACATTGACTAAACTCCTAATGGAAGACATAATAGCTAAAGAGACAAAAGGTCTTTTATTTTATTGTTTTTTTTGTGCTATGGGTTTTTGACTAGCAAACCTTTATAATATGTATACACAAGAACCATAATAGAAATTTTATTGCTTAACTCATTTTGAATGATCATTAGGAAGTACTTTCCCCCCAACCGTTATTTATTATGAGAGGTGAGCTTATCTCTTTGGTGATTTCAAGACTTGTATTAGTTACATGGCATATAAATAAAGGGGTTAAGAAGAAAAGCCAAAGGACTTCAGAATGACTGCAGGCTACAGGAGTAATAAGAGAGTACTAACAATGTGACATATTTATAAAAATTGGCAAATCCCAGACTGAGGCTGGGGATGGAAAGGAGAGTTGCCTTCTCTTCGTTTGTCCCAGTGCAAAAGCAGTTAAATCAAGTTACAGCCTGACCTGCTGGGAAAGTACGGTTAGCAGTCTCACAATTATCACTGTTGTTCAGTTGTAAAAGAAAGAAGGGTTTTTTGTTGTTGTTATATTTTGTTTTGATTTGAAGAAGTGTTTCAGCAAGTTTAGGAAGAGGAAGTTAAATCCATGCCAAGGTATCTCTGATTTTTGCGGGTATTCCCTTCTGCTCTCCTCCAGAGCTGGGAATTTCCCTCCCTTTCTCCATGTGTGTTCCCACCCCCAGCTCATCAGTGGAGCAGCTTGCAAATAAGCCTTTTCCTCATTCTGCCCCCTTTTAGGGAATCCATGCCTAAACAGAAAGGTTTTTGATCTATTTGAATACAGTACAACAATTCAGGTAGAATTTTATCCTTCAAAGAATCTTTTTTTTCCCACCCCAGAAGACAATTCTTCATAGGCACCATAGGCACAGAAGAACATTTTCTCACCTGATTATCTCAAAGTTAGCACATGTAAAGGAATATAATTTTGTAATTTTCAGTTAGGAATTTCTAGTTTTGTAAATTTAAATTAGTTTTGTAATTTGAACGTTTAAACGATTTCATATTAACTATTATCATTCATTATAATATAATAGAATAAAAATATAAAGATAATAAACTAGCGCTTATCATCTATTTTCAATTTCCTCATTTACGGCACATTATTGAATAGTTATTGAACATGGGCATTTTCCATCACCTGCAATCATATTTCTTATTTAACTCTAAGATTTAAAATAATGTTCAATAAGAAAACAGTGGGGTTTTTTTCCCATTTTCAAAGATAGGAATAATTAAAAATCATTTTAATTCTAAATAATATTATTTAATGTCCCTAAGTTGGCTGTAGGAGAGTGCAATACTGGGCAAGGATTGTTATTGTCCATCTTAGCCCTTGTATAAAACATTCAAGTGTGTGTATTACTCAGGTCTGTACACTGAAGTTATTAAAAAAGAGTCCTGATTCTACTCTGGGGTTGAGTATGGCCCTGAGGGCCAAAGAAATGAACATATACTCCTTGAATAATTTATCCTTCTCTATAGGACTGGACTGGGGAAAAGGATCGGTATTACTGATTATGTCTTTTGCCTCAGGCTCCAACATGGCTTGGTAGGGCTCTGGTACTGATCTTGTTTTCATTTAAAATTTTGATATTTTGTTCATCATGACATTTCTTACCTTAATTAAGATTTTAAAAAATTATTTCATTAAAACATGATTTCTCTAGATTACTAAGTTTTGGGGGCCTCCTTAAATTTTGCACCCAAGGCAAATGCCTCACCCCCCCCCTTATTCTGGTCTGCACCCAGCTTTTCTGTTTTGGCTCTGTTTTCCCCAGTCTCTAGAGTATCAGGGTCATCTCTGATTACTTGGGTTGCTTAGTACCTGGAACAGTGCTCTCACAGAATAGATGTCTGGTAAGTGGTTAATGATATTGCTGATGAAGACTAGCTAATGGGTCAAGCCTCGTCTTTTCCAGTACAACGAATCCAGCGATGTGGGCCCCAAGCATCACTTCGTGAGAGTAGCAGCCTCCTTCTCTACATGAGCCGTTGCAGACCCATCTCGAAAGTCCCTTGCATGTGACCTGCATCTACATGACAGTAGAACACAGGGGTTGTAGAGCCAGATCAGCTCAGCTGGTCCACTCACTAGCTTCATGACTCTGGGCAAGTTACACAACTTCTGCAATCAGTTTTTTAAAATCTATATCGTGGGGATATTAATAGTACCTGACTCATGAGATTTCTGTGAGCATTAAATGAATTAATATATGCATCTTAGACTATATCCTCTACGAAACTGCCTGAGGCAAAAGCTTCGGGATTAACTCCATTAGGAAGTGAAACCCCAGGAAAAAGGGGTGAGAGGAAAAGGAATTTAGTAAAAGGCAGGAAAATAGGGAGAGAAATACAAGTGTTCTAGTGGGCGGGCCACAGTTTACAGGTACCATGGTCTCACAGAACCTCTCCAAGAGCTGTAGGAAAGCATCTAGAAACAGGATCTCAGAGAGAGGGACGAACAAGCAATTTATCTGCTGACCCCTTCCTGTCTTTCACTGGTCAATGTCTACCAGTGGGGTTGTAACTCCACCTCATGTCTGAATTATATTAGCTGGCCCTCCAGGCAGCTGTTAGGAAGGCAAGACTCTCCACGGGTCCCCTCCAGTCAGTGTGCTGGTCCAGTGGTCTCTCTGTGTCACTCAGAACCTACCATGGTGGCTCTTTCGTCTTTAGTGACCACTCTGGCTATCGCTTTATAGCCACCGGGACAATAAGAGCCATATTATTGGAATCTGGATTCTTCCCAATGTACCCAACCCTGGAAACTAGCTGCTGCTCCCTCAGCAAACTAATTTTTTGTATGTGTGAGGCAAGCCCTTGTTTTTTGCATGGACTGGTCCCTGCGCCTCATAAGTGGTTCTTGCGGTCTTCAAATATCAGGATTCTTTCGGTCATTTAGAGCTCAACTCGAATGTTACCTCCACAGAAAGGCCTTCAGTTGACCAGCACAGCTTTCCTCAGTCTCAGATGAAGAGATACATGGATGCCCTTCTTCTTTTAGACTTTTATTTCTATTTGTAAAACAGGATGTACTTTTGCCCTACAGATGAAGGACATTTTATGTCATAGAAGGAAAAGGGCGTGAATCTGGGCCCTCAGCTTGCTCTCACACCCTGTAGCTTGGCAGTTCACACAGCCAAACCACAAATGGAACTAATGTCTCATTATTGGCTTCCCATCACATCTGACTTAACATGAATCAGTCCCCTTTCCCTATCAATATCAAAATTGGCTTGTTCAGGATGTGAAAAGATGTCATTTCTCTTCCTGTTTCTTTTTCATTCTCTTTAGAGCAATTAATTTTGACTTTGAACTCTTGGCTTGTACTAAATTTAAGACTGGCAATGGAAATTTGGAAAGAAAAGTCAGTGAAACACAAATATAAAAGATACTTTTTTACCTTGTTTCCTTCCCTTCCATCTCTTTGCTTCCCCCTCCCCATGGAACATGTGTCTGATACACCCCCTGCTACCACATCCTAGTTCTTTATTCCAGATACCTGTGTCACTCATGGTTTCTTACCACCTTTGGTCCACACAATGCTAAATTCTCAAGTCTTGAGAATTCATCTTGTAGCAAAGATAATGCATCATTAAAAAATTAGAATAAAATGTTCTAACATTTCCTCTCTAATTATAGTTTAATTTAGGGTCCTTCAAGGAAAAACAGTTAATTGAACAGTTACTGTCCCTGTTTCAAAATTAACAGGAGTCATTCTAGTCTCTGCTTTCTTGTTTATCCCACTACCAAGTAACTTCTATATAAAAGATGATAGTCAGAACTGGCATCTTTATCTAACAAATCCAGAATTAAACACACTCATCAGCAATTGAAACTCTCTGCTTCCATGCAGACAACCATCTGTTTGTTGAATGCTCATTTCTGTGACATCTTTATTTTTTTTTAAATTAAAGAACATAGTACTTTATTTCCCCTCAAAATACCATGTTTACTCTCTAGGATATTATTCCTCCCTCTTTATTTCATTTAGATATAATACAAGACAATGTGTTGAGATAGATGTTATTTGCTTACAGTTAAAGGTACTTGACTATTAATAGTTGGTAAGCTGACAAAGGTGCAGGTGGTGTCAGATTTTTAATCGATTTGATTGCTGGCAGACTTGGGATAGGACTGGGAAACCCACTGGTTAAAATAAAAATCAGCTGCAATTAACAGTGACAGAGCGTTGGAGATTCTTTGTTTGCAGAACATCAACATTTCAATATTATTTACCCAAATTGTATTTTCAATAACGTTTAGCAGCCTCTTTAATACAGAAACAGGAATAGATCATCATGACAGTATACAGTGTAGGAAATGAAATGTTTTCATGATAACTGTCCTTTAAGAGCCAAAAGCATTTATCAAGAGTTTTTAAGTAACAAAAAAAAAAATTAACTTTTTTTTTTTGGTAGTAGAAGGCACTAGGAAATATCTTCAAATAACTAGATAGAGTGGAGGTTAAAATCATTAAGTAATATTTGACTGAAATGTTTGGTATTTACTTTAAAAGCTTATATGTTTGCATAAATATGGGGCAAATGCTCAAGAGCCACTTTAAAAAAACATATCTAGATTCAGTGTTCTACATGCCTTTTTTTGGGATAACTGAATTCATATTGCTAAATTTTTTCATGTCTTAGTTTATCATGAATAAATTTATTAGTAGTTTTACTTTTCCATACATTTCTTGAAATTTTACTTTAGAATATGGTATGTATTATAGGATCTTAGTAAACTATAATGTTAATTGTAAATCTGACTATGTCTTGAGAACATTATTTCCTTTAAAACCTGTGAGCTGAGAGCTTGGTATAACTCGCTTTGCTTAGCATTTTGATACAGAAGTATAAATGGAGCCCACAGAATGTCTGCATCTGTGGCTAAATGTTAGATACAGAGTACGTGAGAGGTGCAGAGTAGAAAAGAAAATATTCTTTTCAAATTTATTTCTTTAAAATAACACTAGTTAATTTGTCTACTAATAGTGAAAGGAAGGGTTGTAATCTAGAATATCATTGGCCTTCTTCCTCACGTATGAACAGGCTAATCCCAGATTAAATATATGGAACTCTTCACGAATCTGCGCGTCATCCTTGTGTAGGGGCCATGCTAATCTTCTCTGTATTGTTCCAATTTTTGTATATGTGCTGTCGAAGCAAGCACTCTGTGACGTCTTTACTGCGGTCACCCAGGATCTGGTTGGAACCCACCAGTGTTGGGAATGTACAACCATATGAGACAAGTCTTTTCATTTCAGAGAAGCTGTAATCCTTAGGAAGGCCTTTTTTGTATATTGAGCTGCAACCTGTCTCCTTGTGATATTGGCCCACTGATTCTTGTTCACCCTACAAAGCAGTGTTTCACAAAGTGTGCTCTGTAGATCACCTGCATCAGAGTCACCTGTGGTTCTTGTGGAAACGTAGTTCCTTGATTCTCCTCCACCCAGGGCCATTTGAATGGCAGCTGGTGGCTATGAAGCTGTGATCCCTGCTTTCATATGCTTTCATAAGCTCCCCCTGCACACGTAAGTTTGAAGATCAGTGCTCTGAAGCTGAAGAAAGTAGCAAGGTCAGTGTCTTTTATGCACCTAGCCTTTCGGATAGTTGGAAAGAGGTATTATTATCTCTGTTTCTCCATGTCATCTGTTCTCCAGACCAAGCCTCCGAGTTTTTTCAATTATCTCTCATATGAAATGGTTCCAAGTCTCATTCTCTTTGAAGTGTGCTTCATTTTAATGGAGTTTGTCCTAAAATGTGATGCTCAAAACTGCATATAAAGCTCCGGGTGTGCCCTGCAGTGGTGGGAGGTAGGGCAGAAAAAAGGGACCAGTTCCTTAGCACAGAAACTGTATTCTTGTAAGAGAAAACATTAATGAAATTAAATACATTTATTAGGTTCAAGAATATCAGTTAGCCTTTGAAATTTTGATCTAGAAAGAAATAGCTTAAATATAGCTGGATTTTCAAAGAGAAGAATATTCTTATGATAGCTTGAGCACTATGTATGGTAAAAGTTCATTACTCTGGACTGCCAATTTGGAATTTTTGGTAGTTGACACGGGGTTAAGATAAAGATGTCTTCGACCTATTTGTGTTAAGTGGATTCAGTAAGCAAAAAATAGTATAAAAGATTGCAAGGATGTAATAAACCTACTTGAGAGAACACATTTTTCAAGCATGTAGTCTGATATCATCTATTTAAGTATTCTTTATATATTACTAAAGTAATTTTTCTTATTTATGAAAGCAAGACTGCAAAAGTATCTACTTGCCAATGCTCTTTTTGGCCTAAGAGAATCTCATCGTATAGATATGAAAGAACAAAATTGCATTTATTTGAAGAATATAATTCATAGTTTTCACTAGTTTAGACTGGTCTCCTCCCCTACTTGTTTGAGTTGAATAAAAGTTGACTGCTTGGTAGACCAGCTAAGGGTTGATCATTTTCTTGATATAACTGAAGATGTTTACATCTTTGTCCTTCATATTGTAACTTGGTAGTTATTTCTAAATAACCTGGTAGAGCAGGTAACTTCTGAAAATGAAACAAATGCAGGACCATTTGTAAATCTTTCCCACTAAGTCATTTAATATTTAATGACAGTAGACCCTAGTTTCTCTGCTGCCTCTCTTACAAATCCTTAGTCTCCTTCCCATGGTTCCCCTTCCTCCTACCACTCTCTGAACTGGCGCCTGAGCTTCCTCTGACTAGCTCTCTTTCTTCTGGCACATTCGTTCACCCTCATGGCTTTTCCTCTGATTATCCTCTGCCAGTGACTTCCTGATCCCTATCTCTAGCTCCATCTTCTGGGCCAACAGCTGCCATTTGATTTCAAAAACAAAGTAAATGTTTATCAAGCATCTACTCTGTGGTCCTTTCCTAATAGTTATTTTATTTTCATAAAAATATTGTGAGGTAGGTTCGGTTACTCCTGTTCAAATATAGGGATACTGAGGCTTAGAAAGTTATGTTCAACATTACTTTAAACTCAACGTTAGTTTGTGAAGATCGTTTGGTTATTGTCTGTCACCATGATGTCTTCATGATGTTTGGAGACTGTCTACTTTTTGCTCAACAATAGTTTGTATAGAGTAAGCGCGAAATAAACATTTGAGAATGAGTGAGTGAATGGTCAGATATGCATTTTACAATTAGTTTGATCTGAGGAGTTCAAAAGCAGCAGGGAGACTAGGAAGCAATTGCAAAAACCCAGATAAGAGATGATATAGTTTGGTGGGGTGATGGGGTGCATGGTGATGGGGGCTTGGGGGACCATGCTCCTAGTTTACAGAAGAGAGGGTACTTCCTTCCGCGTAGAGAGAGCCTTGCAAAGATCTTTAGGCTCTCACACTCACAGGATTTGGAGATTGACTGGACTCCCAGTATCCTGGCCGGGTACAGGTACATGATGTTGCCACTGACTCAGTCTGAGAATATGGGAGAAAAATCTTCAGGTCTTTGAGCATTGTATTCTTCAAACACCATTATCATCATGTTATTCTCATTATCAAGAATCCATAATGACCTTCTACTGCACCCTTGGAACAGATACTGATTTCTTATTTTAGTACCCAAATAATTTGTTTTGGTATTCAATAATTTTTTACCTTCTCCTTCCTGATCCCAATCGGACCATAATCCCCTTAAGGGCTGGGACAATATCACATAGTTTTTGTTGTTGTTGCTGTTACTGTTACAGTACAGTTCCTAGCACAGTGCTTAGTAGTATGTGTGTGATACTAATTTGCTTAAAGGATTTGAAAAATGATGCCTTTGAAAGTCATGATTATAAGTATGGAGTGATTTAGAAAAACAATAATGTCACTCGTCTATGTTACAATTCATAATTATAGCAAAAACTTACATAGTATATTTTATATGATAGACATGAATTCTAAGTGCTTTCGTTCTATTGCCTCATTTAATCCTTATAACAACCCTGTAAGATAGATACCAGTATTATCCCCATTTTATAGGTGAGGCCACTGTGAAGATTAGAATATTGTTTAGGGTTGCACAGCTAGTAAATGTAGAGTTTCGATTTGAACCCAGGCAAGTCTGGCTTAAATGTATTCTTAACTACCATGTACACAGCACCTTAGAGATAACTCAGGATCCATTGATTAACACAGTTATAAGTAGTTATCCCATTTTTCAAAGATGAACACATGATTAAATGTTAAAGGTGATCAAAATCTATAATACTCTTGTGCAAACATATGTCCTTCTGTTTCTTCCATCGTCTAATATGCTCATGCTTATCATTGTTAAAAATAATAAAGATTTGCTGGGCTTCCCTGGTGGCACAGTGGTTGAGAGTCCGCCTGCCGATGCAGGGGACATGGGTTTGTGCCCCGGTCCGGGAAGATCCCACATGCCGCGGAGCGGCTGGGCCCGTGAGCCATGGCCGCTGAGCCTGCGCGTCCGGAGCCTGTGCTCCACAACGGGAGAGGCCACAACAGTGAGAGAGGCCCACGTACCTCAAAAAAAAAAAAATAATAAAGATTTGAGTAGTACTTTTGCATCTATAACTCATTTGATTGTTACAACAAATCATATAGTGTATTGTAAACATTACTATCCTCCATTTTTAAGAGGAAGATGACACAGCCAGTGCTAGAAGAGTAGAGATGAAGATCAGGGCTCCTGTTCCTAGTCCAGTATTTCCATAGCACTAGTGATTGGGTGTCTCACCCAAAGTCTTTCAACAAGAGCATACATCTTAGGGAACAAGCTAGAGAATCCAGTGTTACCATGCATATAACAAATATTGAATTTCCGGCTGAGATTTCCTAGGTCAGATGTATAAGTGGAAACCATTGAAATTCTATAAGAATACTTGCTAAATGTCTCAAAGTAATCCTATACTGTGTTTTGAATTTCTGAAACAATTAACTGTTTATGTCCTGATCTCCAGGAGTGGTCTTTCTTTAACAGTTAGAGGAAAGTTTTGTAGCTTAGTAACCATAACTTTTAAAATTAATTAATTAATTAATTAATTAATTTTTGGTTGCGTTGGGTCTTCGTTGCTGCGCGCAGGCTTTCTCTAGTTGCTGCGAGCAGGGGCTACTCTTTGTTGCGGTGCACGGGCTTCTCATTGCTGTGGGACTTCTGTTGTTGCAGAGCACGGGTTCTAGACACGTGGGCTCAGTAGTTGTGGCTCGCGGGCTCTAGAGTGCAGGCTCAATAGTTGTGGCACACGGGCTTAGTTGCTCTGCGGCATGTGGGATCTTCCTGGACCAGGGCTTGAACCCGTGTCCCCTGCATTTGGAGGCGGATTCTTAACCACTGTGCCACCAGGGAAGTCCAACCATAACTTTTTACCACCTTGTTGAATTGCTGTTATTATTGTTATTAATTTTTGTGATTTGGTGACTTGAACTTAAATAATTAATTCACCAGTAATCAGTCTTGGCTCATCAATTCACCAAAATAAGGGAAAATAATAGTATGTATCTATCTCTTAACGTTGTTCTCAGGATTGACTAGATTAATTTGTGAAATGCTTAGAACGGCTCCTAGTCCATAGCAATATTCAGTAAATGTAAACTATTACTATTACCATTGTTATTATTAACATAAATGTTAATAGCCCTTAACAATGATCTTCTCTGGACAGTATTGCATTTTAGATAGTGGCACCAAGGAGAAAAAGGTTATCTATGTAGCCAGCTATCTTTGAGAACTCATTTGGAATCTTTCATCCCTTATTTTCTCTTATATCTTTGTTGACCCCATTTATATTATTACAGTCCCCTGTTAGAACTGATAACGTCCCTGATTTTACTTTCTGTTATATAAACGTAGAAATTTTTCCCCCAGGTGTATGTTTTGGGTGACATCTGGAACCTAAGTACCATAAGTTCAAATGTAGAGCAAATAAGGATCTAGTTGTAGTTTAAAAAGCATTTTATTGCTCTTGACTACCAGTTAACAATTTATTAATTAGAGAAGATAAAAATTTTAGTTGTCTTTATCAAGTGTACCTTACAGGATTGATGCCTCTGTGTTAACCTTATTTTGTGGTGATAGCTTCAACTACTTTTCCATCTGTTATGTTACTTGACATTAATATTATTTAACAAATCAAGAAATAGAATATTCAAAACAAAGAAGTCTACAAGAAAAAGATTTTGACTCATGAAAGGGGTACCCCTAACTTTCCTTGCTGGGTAGAATGAATCATTACTGGGTAATGAACTCAGGACAAAGTTTTTCAAACAAAATGTAATATTTTCATTTTCCTTTTTCTTTGAATTTCACTCTTATGGATTTGTGGTTATAATGAAACATCCTTCATATTTAATTCAGAGCTGTCTTCTGTGACTGGAGCCATTTCTATGCCAAAGCTACAGGCTTCAAAGATGCCTGGCTGTGTACACTGGGAAGTTGGTGTGAATAACTGAGCCAATGGACTGTGGTGTTCTCTAAGACCAGTGGAGCAATAGTCAAGATTCCTCCCAATCCTTGGGAATTTCTTTCCTTCTCACTTCCTGCCCTTGTCTCCTTCCTCCATTTTTACCTTCCTTGTCTATTTCCTTTTCCTTTGATATTGTCAATTTCTTTACTCTCTTCTTCTTGGCTTCTATCATCGATCCATTTTTCCCTTCCCTTCACCCTTCCATCCTGTCTTCTTCTCTCCATTATTTATTTCCATGTAGGCAATTCTGTGGCAGTTTGTAAATCCAAAAGGCAAACTGCTACTTCAAAAACTAAGGGACTGGGCTTCCCTGGTGGGGCAGTGGTAGAGAATCTGCCTGCCAATGCAGGGGACACGGGTTCGAGCCCTGGTCTGGGAAGATCCCACATGCCGTGGAGCAACTAGGCCCGTGAGTCACAACTACTGAGCCTGGGCATCTGGAGCCTGTGCTCCTCAACTAGAGAGGCCGTGATAGTGAGAGACCCGCGCACCGCGATGAAGAGTGGCCCCCGCTTGCCACAACTAGAGAAAGCCCTTGCACAGAAACGAAGACCCAATACAGCCAAAAATAAATAAATAAATATTAAAAAGAAAACAAAAAAAAAAAGACTAAGGGACTAAGGCTAAAACATTTGTTCAGGTAATCTTTCTGTCCTTGCTTGCTTGTCCTACTTCCATAAGGATTCAGTTACAACATAGCTTTTAGCTGTTGGTTTACTCTTGCATTTACAATCCTGTTCCTGGCCCTACCCATTTATACTCTGCATCTTTATGTGATCTCACTCTTATTCACTAGTAAGCTGCTGAGTTCTGCTCTGTATCACCTTCTGTGTCATGCATCAACCTAGCTGTCCTATGGTGAGCCCTTCACTGGGCCTGCCCAACCTACTTCAGGCGGGGCACAGCCATCTCCCAAGCTCACTCCTTCCCTGATCTTTGCTAAGGAAGCCTTATTCATTCATTCAACAAGTATTTACTGAGCTCTATACATAATAATAAAGTTAAGAGCAACAGGCCTTTGCTCTTTTTACCTATTGAGTGTTTTTTTTGTTTTTTATTTAGTTTCCCACTATAAATTCTATTGAATCTAAGAAAGCAAATATTGTTATACATTTCATCTGGCCTCCTTCAAATAATACTGAATAATTGATTTCTGCACAAAATTTAACCCAACAGACATTTTCAAGTATAATCCACGTGGCACCAAACACTTAACTCATCTCGTTTATTGGCTCTAAATATGATGTCCTTATAAGATTAAAGAAACAAACAAAATTCCTGAAAGATTGACAGAATTCTTCATTTCTGGTTCAGACATTTTGGTTTTGCTTAGAGCCTAAGCCTTAGATAGATGCAATAAGAATTCAGTAATATGTACATTTCCCTCAATTATTATTCGGTGGTTGTATATGTTTATCAAAATGTGGAAAAACTACATGAAAGATATTAAGTCCACAAGGAATCTGCCTTATCTCAAAGTGCACACATTTGCAGAAAAATAAGTTTTCCAAAGCTGTGTGTGTTGAAGTAATGGAAGAGAAATCACCCTGGCTCTAGTAAAATGACCATTTTGGAATATGCAACCCAAATGAAAAAATAGTAGACTTCTTTGAGTCTGGTGTCGTTTGTACCTCAAAGCAAAAACACCACATTGCTTAGGACATTAAACAGGGAAGTTATATGAAAAGGCTGAAAATAAGCAGTCTTCTAATTTCCCACTAAACCATCCTGGCTTGTGCCTAAGATTAAGATGCAGTATCTTCTCTTAATGAACCTCTTGATGGTAAAGACTTAATACGAACAGAGTCTCTGTGGCATGCATTATTTCATCTATTCCTTTTTCGTTTTGATGTAGATATTAGTGTTTCCATTGCACTGGTGAGAGCTCCAAAAGGATAGATTTGTTGTTCAAGGTCACCGCGGCAGAGATGCTGTTCATACCTAGGTTTGTTTGACTCCCAAATCCATGCTTTTTCCCACTATACATTACTTTTTTTTCTCCTGTTTGTGAAGTTGAAGGAATAAAGTAACTCTGTCATCCATATTTGCTGCAAAGTGTTGCTCACTGGCAGGGCCTGAGGACAGCCTTACAACCTCCCCTCTTGAGGAGGTCCTAAAACCCTACTGTAGTCCAAAGAACAAAAGGTGCAGGATTAGGAATAGAAAGCCTCCCTAGGCACAGGAATGATGGAAGGGGATATCAGAGACCCATTTACAACACTGTTGTAAAACAGGTGCAGTGGAAAGCTGGTAGAAAAGTCCCATCAGGAAGGTTAAGAAAAGAGGCAGATGAAGAACTGATGGGGCTGGAGGACGGGTGGGTAGAGTAAAGAAAGAGAATGTGGCTCAAAGGTGAAGAGAGGAAATGGTTAGAGAAGGGAGAATGAATGAAGATTATCAGGAAGACACAAGTAGGGCTTGTGGTGAGAGGAGAGGGTGGAGGGCAAGGCAGAGATGAGAGGGGGAAGAAAATTTGCCTAGAGAACAAAGAAAAGAATAAGCACAGTTTTATCTCCATTAGAAAAAATGGAAATTTGTCTTTGGTGACAGGTTGTTCCAACCCATTGTGTTGTGCTAAGATATTGAATTATCTCAACTGTTTGCCATTAGAAAAGTGTAGATTCCCGGGGCCACTTTATAGCCAATGCTTAATAACGTGCCTAAGCTTGTGGTATATACTGTATGCAGTGAGGAGATGAAAATAGCATGTGATGGTAGCCACCTAATTTCTCATCAATTAGCCAGAATCTTTCTTAATTAAAAGAGTATGCAGAGATGAAAAATAATAATTTTACAAAGCATAAAATAACTCATCTCTTGGGGCCAATTATATGTGATTCATAGATTTCTTAGAGATGAATTATAGCTTAAAATATAACATGTAGATTCTTCACCAGGTTTTAACAGTCCTGTTTAAGTTTGTTCGAAACTTTGGTAAACTTCCTTAGATATCCAAAGGTCATACTAGGTTCACAGCCCATTTTACGGAGGTTTGAAAATCTTTCAGCAATGATGAATTGGATTTCAGTTGAACTGCATGCAAACTTGGGCCAAGTTTTAAGGGAACACTGTTTAGTTCTTTCAGGTAGAAGCCAGGTGAAACTCAAAGGGTCCAAAGTGGGTTTTGCTTTGAGTTTCTTTGGGGTTCTGCTTGAACTTGACACTCAAAGTGAAACTCAGGAGATCTGAACCTCTTGCAAACTCAGGCTCAAAGGGAGGTTTTTGGAAGCAAACTTGCATGTTGAAAATGCTGAGCTAACAGTGCTAATTGGTGCTTTAGTTTGCTTTACCCAACCCTCTGAATAGAGTTTCATCTGGAAAAAAAAAAAAATTTCTGTTAGCAGGTCTAGAGTTTAGTAAAGATTTGCAAGAGGACTTTGGTCTTGCTGACAGATTATATGCAACGAGGAGAATGCACAAATTGCCATAATGCTAGATTAAAAAGAACAGTCGACTGGATCAGACAAGTCCTAATATCACATCCCTGTATTGGGACTAAAAGCATTCGGGAGCAACTCAGTTTATCTGGGCAATTCAAGTGAAATCTGAGTGTATTACAAGCATTACCTAAATAGTTGCTACACTATAGATTTGACCAGTGACATGAAAATCTTCTCTTACTTATGAGAATGAATAACTGGAAAGAAAACCCTCCACACCGCCCCCCACCCCAATTAAACAGATCCACAAAGAGCAATCTATGACAGTTCTTTAATATAAAGTCACAATAAGCCTATAGGTGAGCCAATCGCCAAGACATTTTGTAAGATATACTTCTGATCTGATAAGGGGTTAGTGCTAGAGCAGAGGGGATTTAATTTAGTTTTGGCAAATATATCTGAATATTAAACTTAACAGAAATGAGGGTGTTTTTTTTTGAGAAAGGAAACAAGTTGGCAGAATTTTGGCATATCAACAAAAGGAAATCACACAAAGAAAAGGATTAGTCAAAATAAAGATCAAATGAAGATCAAAAATAAATTGGCTTCCATCCAGGAAACATTTACTGCATTTTACAAGCAGGTCTTTCCTTCCCAAGTGTGAAGAACAGAGGAACCACCTGATCTTCCCCTAAAGGTCATCAAGCATACCACATGCCAGGAAGAAATGCTCCCAAGCCCCTGAGAAAGCCCAGCATAGGTGGTGTATTGAAAGTTGCACCTCGTAAGCATCAAACCATAAACAACATGGGGGCAATGAATGGTGGTAAGCAGATTCTAAGGAAGTGATGTACCAGCTATCCAGCTATTCATACTTCAGAAGTACACAGTAGGTGCTTTAACAAATTGAATAAACCATATCTATCTTATCTGTTGTCTGTCTGTCTCTCTCTGTTTATCGTCTTTCTATAAAGTAGACATTCTGGAAGATATTGTACTTTTTCAGGCTTCAAAGGATCCTGTTTGATGCGTCATTATAACCAACACCACATAATCTGTGGGGCTCAGTACAAAATGAAAATGCAGAAAACTTGTTCAAAAGTCAGGAAGAAATGCTGTTAAAGGTATTATATATAAGGCTCTTTCATTCTTCTGGGGTCTCTGTCTCCACTTACTGTGTTTTTAAATTTCCTGCTTAATGTCACTTTAAGTAAAGAAAAATTAAAAATTGAAATTATTAGCATGAATCTTTTATTTTTATTAAAAAAACTTTTTTTTTGGCTGCGTTGAGTCTTCGTCGCTGCACGCAGGCTTTCTCTAGTTGTCGTGAGCAGGCCCAACTCTTCATTGTGGTGCATGGGCTTCTCATTGTGGTGACTTCTCTTGTTGCGGGGCACGGGCTCTAGGGTGCGTGGGCTTCAGTAGTTGTGCCTCAAGGGCTCTAAAGCGCAGGTTCAGTAGTTGTGGCACACGGGCTTAGTTGCTCGGTGGCATGTGGGATCTTCCCAGACCAGGGCTCGAACCTGTGTCCCCTGCATTAGCAGGCGGATTCTCAACCACTGCACCACCGGAGTAGTCCTATTAGCATGAATCTTACTGCTCATCTTCATTTTGTTCATGGCCAATCTTAAATGCAAATTTAAGAGCGTTGACTGTGTATGCATAACTACTGAAATTGCATAGTTTGTATTTTGTAGTTCATCTGTACTCTTTTCATTCTTACCAGAACAGTGGAAAGGTTTCACAGAATTAACTCAACTGTTTTTATTTCACATCTTGATATGCACACATTCTACCAGCACTCTCTACCTTCAGTTTACTGATGAGTAAGGAAGGACTTAAAAAAAAATCAACTAGAGGATTTACAGATGGCTTACTGGAGAAGGTGACATCCAAAGATAGTAGGAGTAAACTATAGACATGAGAGTTTCAGGATTATATCATTCTGGTAAAGAGGCAGGATTTCTGTATGAGATTAAATAAGCATTAGCACATTTGATGATTTTATTTTTGTCTTATATTTTCTTGTTCTTGAGTCTTTTGGATTCTCTGTAATCAAATGACACATTTTATAAATGAGGTGTTCATATTCATCCTGGAAATTTGATCACCCTCAGCAAACTTCAGAGTCATTCAGAAACTTCCATCGTTTGGTCACGGATTATAAACTGAATCTTGACTAAACTATTCAGAAAAACATTCAAGATGTGTTGGCAGTTTGAATACTTTTTCTAGAACCATGCCTAAAAAGAAATTCTACAAAGAACACTAAATCCTAGACTCCACAAAGGAGCTAAAAAATGGAAGGATTCTGGAAATTGAAACATTATTTCAATCTGATAGGTGACCTTCGGTGAAATCAATTCTCAGGTCTTTGCAATAATATAATCATTCTACTTGTGTAAGAAACTAATTGAGGCTACCATTTTAGGAAACCATTAGCTTTGGTGTTTATTGCACTGATTAATTTTTTAGATGAAGAAATACAAATAAGTTTTTATTTTTTTAATACAATAACCTATTAAATTTTATTTATTTATTTATTTTGGCTCCATTGGGTCTTCATTGCTGCACGTGGGCTTTTTCTCTGGTTGTGGCGAGCAGGAACTACCCTTCGTTGTGGTGTGCGGGCTTCTCATTGCGGTGGCTTCTCTTGTGGTGGAGCACAGGCTCTAGGCGTGCAGACTTCAGTAGTTGTGGCATGCAGCCTCGGTAGTTGTGGCTTGCGGGCTCTAGAGCTCAAGCTCAGTAGTTGTGGCACACGGGCTTAGTTTCTCCGCATCATGTGGGATCTTCCCGGACCAGAGCTTGAACCCATGTCCCCTGCATTGGCAGGCGGATTCTTAACCACTGCACCACCAGGGAAGTCCCAAATAAGATTTTAATATTCTCTTAAAAAGTGTGATATACAAATTTCTGAGTTTGAAATGCATTTACTCTTCAAATTGTTTCACTATATTGCAGATAAACATACTGCATGCTGAACCTAAATTACTTACACACACATGTACTCATCTTACTGGCATATGCAAGTAAATAGATATATCTACTTAAGGAACTATTATACAAGGATGGTTAGGTTAGATGAACGTGAAAAGGAAGGGAAAAACATTCTCAAGACGCATACAGTAGTATCTCTTTAATTTTGAAGTCTCATATATCTGGGCCATGCAGGTAGCTGATAAACTGGCCCAACGTGAAGTGATGAAGCACGGAGCTAACCCTTGGGGAAAAAGTCTGCACAGAATCTGAAGAACTTATGGCCTATACATTTTTATTGAAGGTGTAAGTCCAAGAGCTAGAGTAGAAAACACAGTTTTGCTTAACCACACCATTAGAGTTGAATAGATCATCTTTAAAAATCAAAATGAAAAAGAAAAGAGGAAAATGGAGGCTGGACAGCCAGTTATGTGAGAGCATGTTTATAATGAGGGCATAGGTCCAGTCACCACTATGCACTCCATGGCCACATATATTCCCCTAAATCATAACCTCAGAGCTATGCTTCATTAGTCATATGGGTAATCACAGAAGAAAATGTGGGTTAGTTTGTGCAGATGAAACACTACTCCAGGAAGAAACAGCCCAAAGTGTGTGCTCTGGAGACCATGGTTCAGAAACATTTTACACAAGGGAGAAACGTAAACAACAAATGCCATATGCTTTTGAATTGTTTTAATAGTAGAGATAGCTTTCCACTTTCATTCAGTTTCCCTTGGGACCAAGCATCTGGTCCCCAGCTACATACAACAATGACCACAAACCCTGTATTTAGTAGGTCTACACTTACTTGTTAAACAGAAATAAATTGTCCGTTTAAATTTTTATTTATTATGACCTAGAACTTACCTCAATTATCTGCCTTACTTTTACCTTACAAGTCTGATGAGGAAAGAAGAGTATAATATTGACAGACGTTTTTGGACTTGACTTCTGGGAATATTTATTTGTGATCCTCTTTTTTGCATGTGTGTAAGTTTCTTTGTGGAAAGGACGGCCTTAAGAAGCAAGTGGTCTGCTTTAGTGGTCTGTTTCTGTAGTCTTGCCAGGCAGTGTCTATTCATTTCTTCATAGCCAGACCTAAATGCCATTGATAATGGCAGAGGCATATGTGACAGCGCAAGAAAAATGTCCATCAGATTAATCTGAATCAGTAAGTCCAAGCCTGCTTTTATTCCTGGAGTTTTCACTAATGTGTTTTTATAAATTTTAGAAAGTAGCAAAAATTGAGCAAATAAATGCTTAGTATTATCATGAAAATAGTTTGATCTTGTGGACGCTCAAAAGGATCTTGTGGTCCCCAGATAATACTTTGAGAATCATTTCTTTGACAGTGATTATCTCCTTAGTTGATTAATAGCATTAAGGGTAGCATACTATGCACTTCATCTTTACCTTGCTTGTTTTTCACTTAACAGTGTGTTCTAAAGATCTATCACCAAAGATCTATCCACATCAATGCAAGGAAAGCTTCTTAACTTGCTTTTTAACAGCCTACTATTCCATTGTCTGGATTTATCATAATTTATTGTAGTAGTTCTCCTTTGATAGACACATGGGTTCCCTTTGCCCCATTTAAAATTTTTCCCATAATAAACAATAACAATGAATTACCTCGTAAATAACAGCGTTTTATGTACAAGCAGGTATAATTGTAGGGGAAAATTGTAGAAATGGAATGCAAGTTGCAGTTTGTCAAGTCTGCCCTTCATGGAGTTTGCTCCGCTTTGCACGCCTGCCCAAGGTACATGAACAGACTTTCTTCCCAAAGGTATTGCTGGGAGCTTTGCTAATCTGGTAGGTGAGCAGTATTATCCTAGAACAGTTTAAATGTGCATTTCTCTTGTTATGAGTAAGGTTGAACATCTCTTCATGTGTGAGGACCCTTTGTATTTCCTTTTCTGTGAACTGTAGTTTTTCTTTTAGATTGTTGATCTTTTCCCAATTTCTAGGGGTTTTTAGAGGATTGGAGAAAGTACATAGGGGCCTTTAAAGTATTGTTCCTGCCGTGAATTTCAAATGCTTTATCTCAATTTGTCATTTGATTTTAGATTTGCTCCTGGTGTCTTTTGCCATGTAGAACTTTTCCACTTTTATGTAGTCTGCTTTATCAACCTTTTTCTTATCCTCGTTTTTGCATTTTGAGAATTGGTTTAGAAAGGCTTTTCCTATCCCATAGTTGTAAAGGAATGCACTGAAATTTTCTTCTTGTACTATTACCTTCTTATACCATGGTTTACATTTAATCATTGGCACATTTGTAGAGGACCTTTGTGTACAGTGTAAAAGATTAATCCAATTTAGTATTTTTCTATATCCTACCCACTTTTCACAACACCATATATTGGAAAAGCCCATCTTTTCCACACTGAATTGAGAAGTAACCTTTATCGTGTAATAAATTCTTGAATATATTTGGTTCCAGTAGTATATGAAAAAAAATTAAAATCTCATAAACCAGTAGGATGTGTTCCAGCAATGCAGGAATCACTTAATATTAGACAATGTATTTATGTAACTTATTAGATTAGGAGATGTTCCACCCACCATGGTGATAAATGTCAATAGTAAGATCAAATTGACTGAGGAACCAGACAGAGACACCTCCTGATAAATCAAGAAAATTTCGTTATCTGGAACCTGCAGAAGGAAGTCATTGCAATCAGTATACACAGCAAAGAGGCCAGCAGCATTCTCCAATAACAGACAGAGGACACTGGCAGATGTACAATTGCAGATAGTAAGTCCAAAAGAGTTAGAGCCCCAGGAGAACTCCTAGAAGTTCAACTGACACCCTCCATGTCCAGCCTCATATTCCTGTGGCTGCAACAATTTTCCTGCAGACCAGAGTGGATATTTGTGAGGAACCGTGTCATCAGCGTCAGGTATCTCATCAGTCTTGGTGGAACCTGATACATACTAGACTACCTGGCACAGTATAAGACAGTGTGCTTTATTCAGTATACTTATCCACCTCGGCCTCTTCAAGATACACATCCTATTCCAATTATTTTTCTAAACTTAGAGCTGTGGAAAAGAAAAAGCATCAGTTATAAATTTCTTTGGTAGTAATGTTAACAACCTCTTAGCTGTAAGACCTACCCTATAAAGAGAAAACACATATAATTATCTCAACAGATGTAGAAAACAATTTGCTGGTAAAGAAAAACTCACAAAAATAGAAATCTTAATAAACTAAGACTTTACCAAGAACTTATAGCCAACATTCTTATGGTGAAATATTAGGAGAATTCTTACAAAGACAAGAATTTCTGCTAAACTACTACCATTTAGTATGTATTGAAGGCCCTTAAAAATACACCAAGAAAAAGAAATTGAAAATATAAATATAAAAAGGGAAAAGGGAAAATTGCCACTTACAGGAAATATGATACCTATACAGGAAATTTAAAAAGAAGCAATAGGGCTTCCCTGGTGGCGCAGTGGTTGAGAGTCCGCCTGCCGATGCAGGGGATGTAGGTTCGTGCCCCAGTCCAGGAGGATCCCACATGCCGCAGAGCGGCTGGGCCCGTGAGCCATGGCCGCTGAGCCTATGTGTCCGGAGCCTGTGCTCCGCAACGGGAGAGGCCACAACAGTGAGAGGCCCACGTACCGCAAAAAAATAAAATTAAATAAAATAAATAAAAATTAAAAAAAAGAAGCAATAGATAAAGTGTAATATCTGAGTCCATTAAAGTGGCCAGATACAAAATTAAGATACAAAAATAGTATTCTATATAATAACAATAACTGATAAAATAATGTAAAAGGAAAAAAGTCTTACAATATCAACAATAATAAAAAATTATTAAGATAATAATAATAAAAATAATAATAATAATAATAAATGAGTGAGATACATATGAAGAATGCAATCAAACTTTTCTTAAGGTTGTCAAAGAAGACATGAAAAAAATGGAGAGATAAGCCTTGTTCTTCAATGGGAAGACAATATTATAAAAAATCCCTTTAATTCTAAACCAATTAATTTGTAAGTTTAATGCAATCCCAAATACAATATTACCAGAATTTTAAATGAAGTTTAATTTTTAAATTTCTCTGGAAGATAATTCAAAGAGAAAAATATGCAAAAATATTTAATAAAAGATTAGGGGAAAATCACAGTCACTGGAACTTCTATTACTATATATGAAAACCTAAAGCTTTACTAATGAAAATAGTATGATATTAGTGTTAAAGTGGACATAAAGATCAATAGAACAGAATAACTAGCCCAGAAGTCAACTCTATTTGTATATAGATATTATGTGGTAATTTGAATCTAAAGGGAAAGGTTAATAAACATTATTGGAAAATTTAGCAAATGATTCAGAAAAAATAAGGCTAGACACCCTACCTCAATTCATATACAAAAACATATTCAAATTTCAGATGGAAGAGGAGCTATACATAAACAAAAACTAGGAAGTAAAAGTTAGATGATTTCCAACTTGCCTACTTAATAAATTAAAATGGGATATATTAAGAACTGGGCACATAATAGGCCCTCAATAAATAGAGACTCTTTACCTTCTTCTTCTTACAATGCCCAGCACGTGGTAATATTGTCTATATAAATATGTTCAGAAAAGGTGATACCCTTTGCTCATCATTTAAGTCATCTTTTACTGTCTCTAGCCTTCGGTCTAAGCAGGAGCATCTCCTTATGGTAGGTTCTCTAATACATTGTTTGTCTTGTAAAATATAGCAATCGCTTAGAGTCACAGCACATCATGGATCAAGAATGCTCCTTTAGGATCTAATTCCTCAGATATAATTTAATTTTTTGTGCATTCTTGTATAGCTAGAGTGCCCATGGCTAGCACACAAATGGTCTGCTCCGTTTCCAAACAGCCTGAGTGTTTTCTGAGAAACAGAGATGAGTAAATGTTTGTTGTAGTTAAACCAATAGTCAGTCCCAGACTGCTCTCCTACTGGGACATTAAAATATTCAGAATGATTGTCTATCTTCTTCAGAGTAAAGATAAAATGGACTAACCATTGGGAGAAAATAGGCATAATAAAAGTAAAGCATTCATTTGACTAAATGCTACAGGCTCTTTCCCATAGCCCACATAATTTTAGCAGTTTTGTGTCGTATTTTAAGTATTTTTTTTTTTGATGATAAAGTTTCAATGCAAAGAGCTTTCAATGGCTAAATTTTGAAATTTTTCACAATTCAGTCCATATACACCAACTCCCATAAACTAGTACATGTTCTATATCAATGTGTGCTTATTTATTCCATATTTGCTTATTGTTGTTTGTAAATCTAATAGACATTTATTGAGAACATAAAAGGTTTTTTTTTTTTTTTTTTTTTTTTGCGGTACGCGGGCCTCTCACTGCCGCGGCCTCTCCCGCTGCGGAGCACAGGCTCCGGACGTGCAGGCTCAGCGGCCATGGCTCACGGGCCTAGCCGCTCCGCGGCATGTGGGATCCTCCCGGACCAGGGCACGAACCCGCGTCCCCCGCATCGGCAGGCGGACTCTGAACCACTGCGCCACCAGAGGAGCCCTAAAAGGGGTTTTCTTTTCATATTTTTGGTATCTGACCCTCCAAAGCAGGGAGTGTTGCCTAAGTATGCTGAAGTTGTCAAAACCTAGTATATTCTCTATGGACACCTGCTCCCCTTAAATCAGTGTAAAGCTACATCACATCAACATTTTTGGTGGTAAGTTTCTTAATCACTACGTGGATGTTGTAAATATCTAATAGGATAAATCAAATAAAATGCATGTTGATTATGAAGTGAAATTGGAAATCATACAATAAAGTAAATAAAATCAGTGAAAGCAATGATGGAAAACTTTTGATTTATAGACAAAGCTATTGACAAATGAGGACCTGGTAGAATTGGATCAATTAATAGCCAAAGAAGAAATAATTGACAAGAATGATAACATAATAGGCATTTCAAAGAAACTTATTTGCATGTCAATGTACTAAGAGAGCACTTTGGGAAATTAAAACTCTCGAATAATTTTCAATGACTCTTACTATGATCTTTTTGCAAATATGGCAGATTGTACACCTTGCTAGCCTGCATCTTTGTCAGAAAAATTACCTTAAAAAGAATCAACTCAATTCATTCTTTGTTCTACTGATTACTGCACAGCTACAATTTTAACATGTATACTGCTAAACAGAGATGAAATAGTTTTATAAGTTTTGGTTTTATTTTTCAAAATAGGATAAATAATCTTTCATTTACTCTAGACAAAATGACATTTTATTTCCTATTTTATGTAGATTCACTTTAAATGAGCTTTTTCCAGGACAAATTATCCCGTGATAATGAAGACTTGCTATTTGGTAAACCATTACCTCTACCCTGGAAGAAACTACGGAGAACAAATTGAATAGGACAGAATCACTATGCTAAAGATGCAGGCAATTGAGTCAATATATATAACATTTCCTAGTTTTCTTATTCTTTCAGGTCATGCACACTATTTTTTTTTTTAAAAGAATCTTTTCTTTTTTTAAAAATTTATTTATTTTTGGCTGCGTTGGGTGTTTGTTGCTGCATGCGGACTTTCTCTAGTTGCGAGGAGCCGGGGCTACTCTTCGTTGCGGTGCGCGGGCTTCTCATTGCAGTGGCTTCTCTTGTTGTGGAGTACGGGCTCTAGGGTGCGCAGGCTTCAGTAGTTGTGGCACACGGGC
The DNA here is from genome assembly GCF_963455315.2 of Globicephala melas. Lineage (NCBI taxonomy): Eukaryota > Metazoa > Chordata > Mammalia > Artiodactyla > Delphinidae > Globicephala > Globicephala melas. The sequence goes on along the minus strand of NC_083327.1, from coordinate 60,777,494 downwards.
TCAGTAGTTGTGGCTTGTGGGCTCCAGAGCGCAGGCTCAGTAGTTGTGGCACACGGGCTTAGTTGCTCCGCGGCATGTGGGATCCTCCCGGACCAGGGCGCGAACCTGTGTCCCCCACATTGGCAGGCGGATTCCCAACCACTGCGCCACCAGGGAAGTCCCCACGCACACTATTTTGAGAGCAGAATCAATGATATTTTTCCCCTAATTCCTTTTCCTTATTCCCAATAAAACTAGTAGTTCCAAGATGGTGAAGACAATGATCAAAATGACTACAAATTCAAGGTGAATGTTCAGCCCTTTATTAAACAAATGCTGCTTATGTTTTCTTGTTTGCATTTGTATAAAGATCTTATTTATTGTTCCTGCTATTTGATGGAAGGAAAATATTTTATAGCTATCTGAGATCCTTTACAAATAATGATATAAACTCAGAGGGAAGTTGGCTTTTATGAGGAAGTTTTATTATGTTTGAATATGAAGAGTGCATTTGAAGGTTTTCCCCTCTATGTTTCTTTGTTGAGTTCCTGTTTTTACTTTAGAACTTGATGGGGGAAAGAAACAGAGGACTTTATTAAAGCATTAAAATAATTTAGCTTTTCATCCATAACAATGAAAATAAAAGGGAAAATTCTAAACATCTATGATATAAATGAGTTGTTACTTATACACACAGCTTAGCCAGGGCAGTTTCAGAAATGATCTTCCTATATTAAATGATGATCAGTACCTTTTAAAATGTATTGCTAACCAGGATTTTATTGTTACTAGTAGAAATTCTACTCTCTACAAAGGTTGTCAAAGCAATATTTATTTTACTTCTCTCTCCACTTCTACCTCCACCTTAATATCTAAGAAAATAGAGGTAGATAGTTGTGTAGGTAAAGAATATTCATAATCTCTGGTGCTATAACTGCAATTTCTAAATAAGAAGTTATGCTTTCAGTCTTGCTCAAAGAATGATCTTCAGTTTGATCTTCAATTAGGATCTCAATCTGAGGACTAGATACGCAGGACTGCTTTCTGTAGAGCAAAGTTTGCTAAAGTCAGTGAAACCAGATAGATCACAACCCAGGAAAAATACACCAAGTGTGCAGTTTCTGAATGAGACTAAGAGAAATAAATTTTAAAAAAAAGAGAAGATTCTATTGATTAAATATTTTTTCGTGACAAGGCTGTGTCTTTGCACCTTTTAGTGGTGAAAGAAGATTCCAGGGAGGTTCAAAGGGAGCTTCACTGCTCCTTCTGTTAATTTGGTGACAAGCTAGGTCCTAAATTCAAAAGAATTGTTCTCTTCCCTGGCTTTTGAGGCTTGATATTCACTTCAGTTGTGACTCCTTAGTTATTCTGGGCAGAGGGCAATCTTCTCTAAAGCCCACATTTTGCAAGCTACTTGGGTAGAGTGCTATCCCCCAAATAGCTCCCTCTGTGAATCCTAAACAGTCAACAGGCAAGGTCTCCTCCTCTCTCACTGCTGTTGTCCTGGCTGTTCAAGTGCCCACGTTGCTCCCGTCAACCTAAGTCTTGACAGGGACACCTGAGGTCCTCCAGTCCTGTTTCCAGACCCCAGCCATGGCAGCTGCCCAGCATCATAGACACGGGGCTGCCACGAAGCTCTCTGGCACATCTCCTTTCTTCTTTGCCAAAAATGCAGCCCTCAATGCCCATCTTTACTATGCACAAAACTGCCCTTTGTTATTGCCACAATGGATGATTTCCTTCGGTGATGTAGAGAGGACTCTTCTGCTTTTCTGCCTTTACTAGAATGACGAAGAAAAGGAAAAAAAATCTGTCTCAAGGGCACACACTTTAAACTTATCTGCTGTCTTCTCACAGATAGAACAGAGGACTGGAGTCAGTTTTTCCATCTCTTCCATGCTGTCCCATGGAAATCCGAACTTGCCAGGATGGGGATCTTCTGGCCCAGGTGCTTCTTGTTCTTTCTGATCTACTGCTTGTTCAGTTGGAAGGAACAACAGGAGGAGCCTCCGTTCTCTCTCCTGATTCCCCACCATCATTTTCAACAATCACAGTAGCCTAAAGGATAAATCAACTTACTCACTGTGGTGACCCGGGCCTCTGGTCTTAGCCTCCCAGGGCACAAGCAAATCCCTTGTGTGATTTTTGGGCCAACTTGTACTTACGCTAATGTGCGTTTAATGTAATTACTGCTTCCACCCCTCCCCTACCCCCCATATTGACGTCGATTTTTGTAATCCATCAGTGTTTATTGAATACATTCTCTGTGTCAGGAACCGTGGTGTGTTCTATTGGCATGCTTTATGGTAGATATTCAAAGAAAAGATAAGGAAAAGGAAAGAAAAGAAAAAGGGGAAAAAAGGAAAAGAAAAATGGAAAGCAGCAGTGATGAGGTTGGAAAACATCTTTGCCTTTCTCATTTTGCCTTATGTTCCGTCATACGTGCTCTCTCCCGGTCGCCACGCCTCGGCAGCAGCTCGTCCCAGATGGCGGGGGGGCCGGGGAGTAGGAGCTACTCAAGTCTGAAAGGCTTCCTCAATGTATGGGTGAATGGATGGGTGACCATGTGTTTACTTTACTATTTTTAGTGTCGTGTTTCTGAAGTTAGATTATAGGTAGCCAAGAACCTAGCTTTTTTTTTTTCCACCCTCTCCGCACCGCCGTTACCACCCTCAGTCCTATTCCTTTCCCTAAAATTTGCTTTTATTCTCAGGCTCAGGACAGTTCTTTCCATGGTGTGTTCTCTCTGCCTCCAGTACAGTGATATAGTCTGTCTTATTCCCTCCTTGGCTGTGTCTATTCTCCAGGGACGATTCATTCTAAAGAGTGTTTTATGCTTTATGTTCAGCCTTCCTGTGCTCTTTAAGGTATGTCTCGTGTGGGTATGTACACATATACATATGTGTGTATTTCTATATCTATTAACTTGATCATTAATTGGTATATTTAGTCCACTTACATTTAACATAATTATTTATATATTTGGGTTTTTAGCTACCATCTATTTGTTATATATGTTATATTCTCCCAAGCATCTAGCCAGCAACATTGGTCTCCTTGCTCTTTCCTGAACATGCTGTTATATGCTTATCTCAGAGTCTTTCTACTTACGCTTCCTGCTGCCTGGATCTCCCTTCTCCTAGATACCCACTAGGCTTTCTCCTTCACTTACTAAGATCAGATCGCTGCTCAGACATCACTTTACAGAGAGACTTTCCCCAACCATCCTTTCTAAACTAGTTCCCCTTTCCTACTCCCATAACCAGTTTTATTTATTTTTTTATAGCACTTACCATCTTTTGTTACATGGTTGTTTATGGGTCTGTCTCCCCAGTTCAGATACAAACTTCATGAGCTTGGATTTTGTTTATGGCCCATATTCCTAGCACTTAGAATGGTACCTGGGACAAAGTAGGCATTCAAACCAAAGAGACACCACCATCACTGCTCCTCCTCTGGATTGTACCATTTGAGTGTGCTCTGGCCAAATTCCAGCTGCCAATATCTGCATCTCCAAACTTGAGGATGCTTTCCATAAACTAGGCCATTTCGTCCACCTATGCATCTGACTTGAGGATTTATAAATCCCCCTGCCTCCACTGCCAAAGAGCCACCTTCAGTTGATGATTTTCAACATTTGCTGCATAAATACTATAGCTCTCTTGTCCTTGAGTGGAGGGGGGTGGGAGTAAGGAGATGGGGGGAGTACTTCTGAGACTGAGGTCACTGTCTTAACCATACCCTGTTCAGCTACCATCCCTTCCCTTCCCAGTATCAATTCTCTGGCCCCCTACCAACTTGCACCTCTCAAGTAAAGATTTTGCCTCAAATTCTCATCTCAGGATCTGTTTGGGGCAACCCAAACCAAGATAATAAATACTTGCTTTTGTTGAAGGAACTACTCAGTTCAGTGGATTCTGGATACATGTTTAGAAAAAAGGCTGAAGAGGAGACAGTGCAGCATAGCTTCATGGAAGGTGGAAAGTTAGTTCAGCAACAAAGAGAAGAGGCTTCCACATCCTAGGGAGGAGACAAGATGGTTACAATATGAAAAAACGAATATGAACTCTTGGCAGCAACTGAGAATCAGTATCTGGAATTGAGTCCTCAGAAATCTATAAGGCTGAACAGAGAAACAGGGACACATAACACTGACTTCTCATGTGAAACCTGGGCAGTTGCACAGAGCCCCACGCTCAGAATGACCCTGGACTTGGCTTAAGGCTCTGCTGTTGCCGTCTTGAAATTCTTAACAATATCTTTTTTATCAAGGAGTCTTGCATTTTCATTTTGTACTGGGTCCCATAAATAATGTAGCCAACCCAAGACACGTCATAATTTCTCATTACAGTTGAGGAAGATGAATAGAATATCAAGGATTTGGAACGAAATAAATAGATTATATAGAGCTAGATGGTAGGTCACTAAAAAATCCTTAGGTTCTTCCTATAGTCTACTTTAATGAAGAGTGCTTGTTTCTTTTTTATTTTTATTTATTTTTTATACATCTCTATTAGAGTATAACTGCTTTACAGTGTTGTGTTAGTTTCTGCTGTACAACAAAGTGAATCAATTATATGTATACATATACCCCCATATCCCCTCCCTCTTGAGCCTCGGTCCCACCCTCCCTATCCCACCCCTCTAGGTGGTCGCAAAGCACCAAGTTGATCTCCCTGTGCCATGCGGCTGCTTCCCACTAGCTATCTATTTTACATTTGGTAGTGTATATATGTCCATGCCACTCTCTCACTTCGTCCCAGCTTGCCCTTCCCCCACTGTGTCCTCAAGTCCGCTCTCTACATCTGCGTCTTTATTCCTGCCCTGCCACTAGGTTCATCAGTACCATTTTTCTAGACTCCATGTATATGTGTTACTGTATGGTATTTTTTCTCTTTCTGACTTACTTCAGAGTGCTTTTTTCTTATTTCAGATAGTTATAATTGTTTTAGAAGCAGAAATAAGTGATACAGCAATATTTCATGACATTAATTACTTGGTATAATTCATTAAGGTACTTTTGGATAGATGTGATATGTATTCTTAGTTTATAGTTTGATTTGTTCAGAGAAAATAATACAGTTGATACTAACTAGAAAAACTGTGATGGAACACTTACAAAAAAGGCACACTTGTCATCTTCATTAACCTGCAATATTCTGTTCTTGCGGCATGTGCCCTATTTGCTGCTGGTGACTTTTTAATTGATCATTCATTTGACTTTCCAGTTCTGCCAAGAATTTTTGATATTTCCAGTCTGACAACTGGCATGTAAGATGCTATTTTTAAAAATATACCATTTTGTTTGCAAGGCAGAATAGAGACACAGATGTAGAGAACAAACGTATGGACACCAAGGGGGGAAAGTGGGCGGGGGGAACGGTGGTGGTGGGATGAATTGGGAGATTGGGATTGACATATATACACTAATATGTATAAAATAGGTAACTAATAAGAACCTCCTGTATAAAAAAATAAATAAATAAAATTAAATAAAATTAAAAAATATATACCATTTTGTTTATTCCCATTTAAAATAGTGGAGATTTTAAATGGTACATTTAAATACTAAGAAAGTCTTTTGATATAAAAAAGAAAAAAATTTGAGAAAAAAACAATTATCCTTTATAGGAAATTTTGGTTTGTGGATTTTCAAGCAGGGTGGCAAGAAGTAATACATTGCAGCATTTTCCACTAACTAAAAACAGATGTCATGTGATGATGGGTGTTACATTTGCAGCTGACACCCACTTCAAAGAACAGGTGCCTCTAGATGTTTCAAAAAGAAAAAGCAGCTCTTGTACCAGTCTATAGCAGCCTTCAGGAAGTGATGAGTGGGAGCAATGGGAAGACTAGCTCAGCGGCAGCTCTGGGTCACTATGTCAGGAAGGTACATCAGGGCACATTGGGTTCTCTTTCTCCTGAGTGAGCTTTCAGTCAGAAGCTAAATTGCTGGATGATAACATTTATTAAAAAGTAATGACTTTTGCACTGTTTTAAAAGTGCAAAAGAATGAAGTTGAACTCTTACATTACACAAAAACTAGCTCAAAATAGATGAAAGACCTAAACGTAAGAGATAAAACTATAAAACTTTTAGAAGAGAATGAGGAAAAACTTCATGACATCGGCCTTGGCAATGATTCTTAGATAAGACACCAAAAACATAGGCTACAAAGGAAAAAATAGATAAATTGGACTTCATCAAAATTGAAAAGTTTTATCCATCAAAGCACACAACAGAGTGAAAAGGCAACCCACCAATTAGAGAAAGTGTTTGCAAACTACATATCTCTGATAAGAGATTAATAACCAAAATATATAAAGAACTCCTCCAACTCAACAGCAACAACAACAACAACAAAAACTGAAATAAAAAATGGGCAAAGGACTTGAACAGATATTTCTCCAAAGAAGATGTGTAAATGGCCAATAAACACATGGAAAGGTAGTCAACATAATGATCATTAGGGAAATGCAAGTCAAAACCACAAGGAGATCTCCCTTCATACCCACTGGGATGGCTGTTATCAAAAAACCAAAAAATAACATGTGTTGTCAAGGGACAGGACAAATTGGAATGGTTGTGTATTCTTGGTGGCAATGTAACATGGTGTAGCCAACTGTGGAAAACATTATGGCAGTTCCTCAAAAAATTATCATGTAATCCAGCAATTCTACTTCTGAGGATATGCTCAAAAGAATTGAAAACAGGGACTCTGATGGATATTTGTACACCTATGTTCACATACATATACATATGTACAGTGGAGTATTATATTCAGCCTTAAAAAGGAATGAAGCTGACATATGCTACACATGGATGAACTTTTTAAAAAATTTATTTAGTTATTTATTAAAATTTATTTATTTATATTTATTTTTGGCTGTGTTGGGTCTTCGTTTCTGTGCGAGGGCTTTCTCTTAGTTGTGGCAAGTGGGGTGCACTCTTCATCGCAGTGTGCGGGGCCTCTCACTGTCGCGGCCTCTCTTGTTGCGGAGCACAGGCTCCAGACGTGCAGGCTCAGCAGTTGTGGCTCACGGGCCCAGTCCCTCCGCGGCATGTGGGATCTTCCCAGACCAGGGCTCGAACCCGTGTCCCCTGCATTAGCAGGCAGATTCTCAACCACTGCACCACCAGGGAAGCCCTATTTATTTTTTATTTATTTATTTTTGGCTGCGTTGGGTCTTCGTTGCTGCGCATGGGCTTTCTCTAGTTGCGATGAACGGGGGCTACTCTTTGTTGCGGTGTGTGGGCTTCTCATTATGGTGGCTTCTCTTGTTGGGGAGCACGGGCTCTAGGTACGTGGGCTTCAATAGTTGTGGCACAAGGGCTCAGTAGTTGTGGCTCGCAGGCTCTAGAGCTCAGGCTCAGTAGTTGTGGTGCATGCTGCTCTGTGGCCTGTGGGATCTTCCCAGACCAGGGCTTGAATCTGTGTCCCCTACATTGGTAGGCAAGTCCTTAACCACTGTGCCACCAGGGAAGTCCTCACATGGATGAACTTTAAAAATATTATGCTAGGGCTTCCCTGGTGGCGCAGTGGTTGAGAGTCCACCTGCCGATGCAGGGGACACGGGTTCGTGCCCCGGTCCGGGAAGATCCCACATGCCGCGGAGCGACTGGGCCCGCGAGCCATGGCCGCTGGGCCTACGCGTCCGGAGCCTGTGCTTTGCAATGGGAGAGGTCACAACAGTGAGAGGCCCGCGTACTGCAAAAAAAAAAAAAAAAAAAAAAATTATATATATATATATATTATGCTAATCGAAATAAGCCAGATATAAAAGGACAAATACTGTATGATTCCCCTTAAAGAAAGGACCTAGAATAGGCAAATTCATAGAGACAGAAAGGAAAATAGTGGTTACTACGGGCTGGAGGAGTGGGGAATGGGGAGTTATTGTTTAATGGGTACAAAGTTTCCATTTGGAACGACGAAAAAATTCTGGGGATGGATAATATTGATGGTTGCGATAATATTGATGGTTGCACAACATTGTGAAGGTACTTAATGCCACAAAGCTGTACACGTAGTCATGGTTAAAATGGCGAATTTTGTGTTATGTATATTTTACCACACTTAAACAAAAAAAAAAAGAAAAGAAACCATTTAACCAGAAAAAAGTTAATGACTTTATTAGGCTTTTAGAAAATGATAAGATAGGCATATGAATTTTAGGCAAAAGAGAAAAGTACCAAGTGTAAAGCAACAAATCTCATAATTACTTCACATCATGGTGAACATCATTTCAGACATGTCTCTGCATTTATTTAAGATGTTTGAATGAATGGATAAATGGATTGGCAGTTGTTTGGACTAAAATGTAGAACATAAATAAACAATTTAATAAGAATGAGATCATACTACACACACTACTTTTTTTTTTTTTTTTTTTTTTTTTTTGCGGTACGTGGGCCTCTCACTGTTGTGGCCTCTCCCGTTGCGGAGCACAGGCTCCGGACACGCAGGCTCAGCGGCCATGGCTCACGGGCCCAGCTGCTCCGCGGCATGTGGGATCTTCCCGAACCGGGGCACGAACCCATGTCCCCTGCATCGGCAGACGGACCCTCAACCGTTGCGCCACCAGGGAAGCCCTACACACTACTTTTAAAATAGAAATGTTATATTTAATTTGACCTAAATATAACACAAGAAAAAAATGAAAATGAAACTGAAGGAGTTATTGAAATTCAGAGAAATATTTCTCTTTACCACAAGAAGACACATTGGTTAAGAAAAGAGGCTGCAATTTTTTTTTAAAGCTACATGTTTCAATTTTGGATAATGTATAGATTGACTTCACGCAATGAAAGAAAGGTGATCAGTACCCTTACACTTTTTTTTTTTTTTAGGAAGGATATTAGTTTATTTATTTTTGCTGTGTTGGGTCTTCGTTTCTGTGCAAGGGCTTTCTCTAGTTGTGGCAAACGGGGGCCACTCTTCATCGCGCTGCGTGGGCCTCTCACTATCGCGGCCTCTATTGTTGGGGAGCACAGGCTCCAGATGCGCAGGCTCAGTAGTTGTGGCTTCCAGGCCTAGTTGCTCCGTGGCATGTGGGATCCTCCCAGACCAGGGCTCGAACCTGTGTCCCCTGCATTAGCAGGCAGATTCTCAACCACTGCGCCACCAGGGAAGCCCCAGTACTCTTACACTTTCCTCTCTGTTCCAGTCTCGCAATTTTTTGTTGCTTATATTATTTTCACTTTGTTAGAATGTATAGTATTTATATACTATTCCAAAAAGACAGTCTCCCAAATTGTTTAGTCTTAATTTTATGTTTAATTGGATTTAACGATCATCGGTCTTTTCTCCTACAGTCTCTTTGGTTGAGACTTTAGTTTTGATTCACCTCTAAGTTGGTTACCTTTCATTGTTAAACATAAGTATTTTCAAGAAGAGCTTTATTCTCTGAATGCTTTCACATTGAAGAATGCCTGTACCTGTATATCTGAACGTAAAATTGGCAGGGAACAATATTCTTGAGTCATATTTTCTCTCCTTCAGAGCACTGTAAGCATTGCTCTACTGTCTTATGGTATTGAACATTGCTATGAAGATATGTGAGACTACTGATACACCCTTACCCCCTCACCTGTAGATAACTTCACTTTTCTGTCTGCCTGGATTTCAGAAGAATCCTTTCTTTGACCTTGAAGCTCAATAACTTGACCAGTATATGCCCAATGTTGGCAATCAATATCAATCTTTCCTAGTAGACAGTGTGTCCATTTGACCTGTTGAATCAGTTTTTCCTTCATTTCAGAAAAATTTTGTTGAATTACACCTTTCTTTCTTTCTCTTTCTTTTTCTTTTCTTTCTTTCTTTCTCTTTCTTTTTCTTTCTTTCTTTCCCTTTCTTTCTTTCTTTCTTTCTATTACATCTATAACTTTTTCACTAAGTTTGTTGAGATGCTATTTCAAGGACCAAATTTTCAATATGTTGGATAAATTATCTCTATCTTCTAATTACCTAATTATCTTTGTCCTCTATTTCCATAGTTTTTAAAATATCTTTATCTTTGGATTCACAATGGATATTTCAAGCTTTTTTTCATTGAGTATCAGACAGTTCAGTGTTCATATGTGCCTACACATATGCATATATACATTCAGATCCTTGTGACCTATAGATATTAAAATCTATAATAGTATAATTTTGTGTCTCAATTTTTTCATTGCTCACTAAGAGCAGGGGTCAGCACGCTTTTTTTGGTAAAGGGTCAGAGAGTAAATATTTTAGGCTTTGCCAACCATATTATGGTCTCTGTCATATATTTGTCTTTGTGTTTTACAATCCTTTAAAAATGTAAAAACCAATATTTAGTTGCAGTCACAGATTGTACAAAACAAAAGCTGTAGTGTGTGTATGACTCCTTTAGAATCACTTTATCATCTCATTCTGTTGTTTATCAGCTTGACTTTCTGTACTTTTTATTAAATCTATACACATATTAGATTATTTTATATACAAAATACTATGGAGAAATCTGCTTCTGTTGCTTCATTTTCTTCTTTCGAACAAGGTTCTTTACCTAATTTTGATGCTAAAATATTTTCCTCCCTCCCGCTCTCCCCACCTCTTTCTCCTTTCTCTCCTTTTACTCTTTTTCTCTCTTCCTCCCGCCCTTCTTCCCCCTCTTTCTTTTCTTTTCTGTTTTCCTTCCTCTTTTCCTTCTTTCCTTCCTTCCTTCCTTCCATCCTTCCTTCCTGTTCCTTGCTCCCTCCCTCCCTCTCTCCCTCCCTCTTTCTCTTCCTCCTTTCCTCTTTCTTTCTTTCTTTTTCTTTCTTTCTTTCTTCTCTAGTGTGTTTGTCTAGTTGCTGTGACGTTTCTTTTCCTCTTATCCAGGTTTACTTGGACGGCTTAGTTCAAACACTCTGTCTTCTATAATAAAGTGTGGGTGTGTTCTCCCTAATTCTCTTCCCACTTATCCCTGGGACCTATTTGTTCTTTCCCTTCTGGGCTAATGTTTGAGGGTAGTTTTATTCTTTCAATTTGCTTTTTCTGTAACCTAACAACAGAGAGGAAGGAAGAGAAAGAGAGTGAGCTTAACTTGGGCTGGTACAGTCCATGCTGGGAAATCTTATTTTGCAGTCTTCCTAGGGTGTTACATGTCCTGTCCCATGGCCCACTCCGGTTAGCCAGAGGTATATCTCATCTATGGGCTTTGACTTACCACCCCAAGATACCACCGCACCTATAAGATGGTAAGTACTGCTAGCCTACTGCTTCAGACAAGCTTCTAAGTTAATTTTAGGTGATTCTACTCTTGAAGAATTTCTCTTGACTTTTCCACCGCTAACAGTAGGCTCCTTGAGCCTACTCTACAAAATGTTTAGCTCATTTTTTTTACTCCTTACTGATTATGTCTGGGGAAAGAATTGGAAACTATACAATGTTAAATTGTGTCCCGTCAAAAATTTTTCCCTCCTATTCACCCCTTTTCTAATTTTATAGTCCAAGTTTATTTACTTTTCCTGGTATGCTTGGAAGGGAGATTCTGTGATTCTGCTTTATTCTACAATTTTTCCCCAGAAATCTTTAGAAAAATATATCTCCAAAATAAAGATCCTTATATGATCTACACCAACATAATGCCAATCAGTGTTATTAAATCTGAAAGCTATGATATTCTAAATCAAATAAGTGTTATAATACTTAAATACTGGTGTGAAACTATAATAAAGTTATGATTATGATTGAATAGGTAGCATAATCTTGGGGAAATTAAAAAGAAAAAAACATGGATCACAGGATTGGAAATGACCAATGAAGAACACATTTTGACTGTGTACTCTCTCTGGATCATGGGGCTAATGGCGTGTAGAGCAATCTGCTGTAGAGAGACTGGATAGATATAACACACACACACACATAGGGAAACAAGAGTGTAGCATGTGAACAAAGTGGCATTTCAAATCAATGGGGAAAGACAAAGTTATTCAATAAATGGTATTATAACAAATGACTAATCATTTGAGTGAAAAAATATAAATATATAGTATACATATCTTTTTATGCAGGAGTCTCTAATGTATATGTGTATTCCTACCTCAAGTAATGTCCAAAAACAGATGCGAGAGATATTGTGTTTGTAAATGTTAAAACCAAAAAAAAAAAGTTAAAACCCAAATCTTTAACTTCCAGAGAATAACTGTTGATATTTTTACAATCTCTGGGTAGAGTGAAACTTTCCAAGTTTGATGCCAAAGGTAACAGATTAAATTACATAAAAGTGAAAACCTTGAGTTTTTTTTGATAACAACATCAAAGATTAAAAATCAGAAGGAAAGAGACTGATGAAAGTATTGCTACGTATGTAACAAAGGATTACTGCATAAAGAGTTCACAGAAATAAATAATAAAAATATCCAATATGAAAGTGACAAAGAACATGAATAAGCATTTCACAAAAGAAGAATATAAAAGAGAGATAAATATATTTTTAAAATTGGGTATTATTAGTAACCAAAGAAGTACAGGGGTTTAAAAACCTAGCAAGGTATCATTTAAAGAAAAACAACAACAGATAGACAAAGATTGTTTTTAGTGATAATATTTGTTGTTGGCAAGTTTTATTCACTTCTGGAAGTACTTTGGTGAGAATTCAAAGTATTTAAAATTTTGACCAGGTGATTCCACTTCCAGAATTCTATCCTAATAATTGAACTATATCTGTGCATAGGAATTTCATAGCAGTAGTGCTTATAGTAGTGAATAAATTGTAAACAACTGTATGTTCAGTTAACTAAATTATTGTGTATCCATGCAATAGAATCCCACATAGCCTTTTAAGGTGATGCTGTACAGGAATATTTAATGACATGAAGGTATATCTACTGTAGAAGTAAAATGCAAATTATAAACATTGCATACACTTCAGAACAGTTCCCTACCCCGCCATACCACACACACACACACACACACACACACACACACACACCACACAGGCCTGTGCTTTTCTCAGAGATGGCATTTCTGGACATTTTTATTTTACTCTTCTTTTTTCCTTTGTACTTTCTAAGTTTTCTACCATAAACTCTTATAAAGAGAAAAATGTTAAATTTTTTGATAGTAAGTATCAGAAGTTTTTGCCAGTAAGTGTCTTCTGAGGGAACCGCCCTGATAACATTTTGTGGTTTTGATATTGTAACATCTGCTTTCTAGAGTGAATTTAATCCTGATGTAGTGTCAGTAGAACTCCTTAATCAGAAAGACCAAATTGTTTTGTTCTCCTGCAATGTCGCAAAATTATTTTCCCAATCAGGCTTAAAAACAGAACTTAAAAATGGTGTGCACTGAAACCATGGTGGTGGTGGTAGGTGAATGTAAAAGTTATTTAATTTGCCCCTAATAACCATAGAGGAGAAGAATAACAAAAGTGTCTGGGCAGGCTGGAAGAGAAATCTGAAGACCCAGCTTCTAGTTCCATTTGGTCCATCAGCTAAAAGAGTGATTTGCAGCTAATGAGAAAAAGAATAATAATTACAGGCATTATTATTATTAACCTCTTGATTACTATATATTACTTTCTACAGCACTTTATTATATTATCACTAATTCTCACAAGCTCTTTCTCAGGATATTAAGTATCCCAATTTTACTGCTGAAGAAACTGAGGTTTAGAAAGCTTGCTGACTGTTAGCTACCTTCCTAGTTTCAGAAAAAGGTGTGACAATATTTCCAGTTTGTTTCGTTCACTAAAGCCCTGATTGCCCCAATAAACACCTATTAAAGGCAGTAGCTTTAATTTACTTTAGATGCAGTGGCTTACAAAGAAAGGCTCAATAAATTATCCTGACCGAAAAACTTTCACTACTGTCATAATTCTATTCAACAAATACTTAATAAATGCTTCTAAATACAATGTACTGCATTCATTATGGCAGGAGCACATGATTGTTGAAAATGATCCTTGCTCTGTAGAAGTTTAAAATGCAGAGTGCTGGGTTTGGATTCCAGGTCCTTCACTTACTAGCTATGTGGACCTTTGACTTCTCTGTGTCCCAGTTCTTTATCCATAAAATGAGAACAATAATAATACCTACCTGAAACCTCTTTAGGAGGATTAAAAGAGTTATATATAATGTGTTTAGAATAGTGTTTGGTACTTATTAAGGTGCTAATATGTATTTATTGTGGTGAATTATATAATATTGATAGTGTTCATTGATAGAACTACTGGTCTACTTCTTTGAATTTGTAATTCCTTCAAGCCACATCCACATTTCTCTTGAGCAATGGCCCTGTGTGTGTGTATATATCTATGCATTGAACTAATTTATGCCTTTTTACTACCTGGTCCTCTGCTTGACTATAGTATCTGAAAAATAGGATCAGTAATATTACTAAATTCACCAGTCCATTGGCTAGGTTAAATAATACAAGATATTTGAAAAAAATTGTATTCAAAATGTGTATTTATTATTGGTATGTATCAGTCAGTTGTCTTCTCAGCAGCTTTTTTTAAAATACAGAGGTTTAAGAGAAGATAAAATTTCACTAAAAATCATAATTAGGGTCAAATCTAGAATGAACTCTCACAACAAGGTAGTTCCTAAGTGTTTGAGGTATTGCTTCTTTTAAATATGTTCCAAACATGCCAGACATTGTGAATAGATGTTCTTCTAAAATTTCACAGGATTCTGTGAGTAGGTATCGGGTGTAAGTCTTGTTTTAATACTTTAATAGGCTTGAACACTAGTCTTTTAATGAGTTTGTGATATCATACAAAGTTCTGAGTATGCATCCTCACCAAAGTTGGCAAGTACCAAGAATATAATATTCATACATTGATAAAGTCAGAAAAGACAGCCCTATTTCATAAATAATAAGAGAGTTATTCGAACAAACGTGAAGAAACAGGGGATTAAGTGACTTGGTTAAGCACATGATGTAAATTAGTAGCAGAGCTGATTAGTTAAATATTGAAACTCTTGGCAAGGAACAGTTTTCTGTCCATTAAGTCAGATGAGACTGTTAAACTATATATACAGAAATGCACACTTTCTTTCTTAATCTGGTTTATTTTTCTATGACTTCATTGCAATTCAAAGAATAACAAAGAACAAGGACTGACCACACTCAGGAGATGATCTGGTCTTTGGAAAATATGCTTTTGCTATTCTTTAGAGTATTTAAGGTGATTTCCTTATTCATGAATTATCAGGCATTAAGAAAAAAAACTCAATTACTAAATGGAGAGTTCAACTGTGACCAATCTACCTATCAAGTGAACTCACTAACGAACAAATGGAGTGGTGAGAATATCTGAAGTGGTTAGTATCTCAGAAGATTCTCAACCTCGGGCCAGGCCATTTTCACTTAAAATATAACCATAATCATGCACATGTCAAAACTCATTTACTATGAAACTGATATTGGTTTTGAAATAGGTTTAAGTGTAGCCAGTGAAATATCTCATAGACTTCCCTACTGAGCTCTCTGTCTTCCTTTGCTTATCTTGAAATGCTCACTGTTTGAAATACATTAAAATAACATCTTATAATATAGCTTTAAAAATTCTACTTTATAGCTAACTTGCAATTTGAAAAATCTTTTTATTTTTTCAAAAAAATTCTCTAGAATAGAAACTCAAAATACATCCTGTATTACAAAAGTATAACCAAGTCTCATGTTAGACTCGAAAGGCTCAGAGTATTTAATCTTATTTACATTAAACAATGCAATAAAAATCCAACAAAGCCTCAAGTGTTTAAAAAATTGTTTTTGGAAATAAGAAAAGCTTAATTTAAGCAGTAAAGATAATTATCATGCTTAAAAAAGAATAAGTAGCAGTGAATCACCAAGGACCATTTTACTATGAGTCATAATGATATGTGATCAGAGTTTTTAGTGGGTAGACTTTTTTTTTTTTAAAGAATACCCTTTGGTGGTTTTCTCCTGCCTCCGGATTTTTCATAATTTGACATTGCTTTCTGGGGTTGAGACTTTTCATCTCTAGAAGATTCACTACACTATAAATACAGTGCTTGTGGTTCACATGGTACAACAGAGTTGATCATACAGATGAGTTCCCTTCAGTGTCACCTGCTAAGGTGTTTTCTCCACCCCACTCTGTCTCATGTGCAGACAAGTAAAATGTTCAGTTGATAAACAGGATGGTTTAAGGTGAAAGGTGAGAAGAGAAAAAGGATAATGTGAAGTTTTTTGAGGGTAGATATATTACATCTTTGTATTCACTCCTTGTGACTAGCATGGTTACTCCGCCCGTAATAGGACATCAGTAAGTATTTGTTGATAAAGAGAATAAATGGATAAATGAGTAATCATTGAGAATTGTTTGTAGCCTCTTTTTAAAATTTTTTTTATTTTTATTTTTTTAATTTTATTGAAGTATAAGTTGATTTACAATGTTGTGTTTAATTTCTGTTGTACAGCAAAGTGACTCAGTTATACATATATATTCTTTTTCATATTCTTTTCCATTATGGTTTATCACAGGATATTAAATACAGTTCCCTGTGCTATACAGTAAGACCTTGCTGTTTATTCATCCTATATATAATAGTTTGCATTTTGTAGCCTCTTTTATTGTATTCGGGAAAGCAATTTGAATAAAACAAAATTGTGAATAAGGACATTGGAATAATAATGTATGTTAATAGTGTTTTATAGTACATGTAAAACACTTTCACATAATTTATCTCATTTGAACCTCACAAAACTCTTGTAAAGGAGGCAAGTGTTATTATAGGTGGAAAATACAAGGTTCAGGATCAAAAGATGACAGTGTTTTTCTTCAATATCTCACTAACAAAGCACCGACCTCCGGGAGTGTCTATCTTCTGGATAGCATATCATTAGTTGTGGTCATTGTGGTGAGCAACAAACCATCCCAAAGATTAGAGTTACACCAGTTTAGGGATGAAATAATTAGTCTAATGAGTAGCTTTATGTATATGTGGACAGAGTGAAAGGGAATGGAATGGAGAAGCTTATAAATTAATATTATGCAAACAATAAACATTTAATGAGAGCTTACTATGTGCCAGGCACTTTGATAGGTCCCTTCTCATACATTTTCTCCATTTTACAAATGAGGAAATTGAGTTTTTTAGAGATTGAGTGACTTTCACAAGGCCACATGGCAAATACATGGCAGGGGTAGCATTTTAACATCCAGAAAGAGTGATGAAGTTTTCTGTCTTAAAGAGCTTGAAATTTGGTTGGAGGAAGAACCATGAGTTACATGCATCAACTGAATAAGTAGAGATACAGCACAGAACAAACTCAGTTGTTCAAATAGTGTATATGGCATGAGCTAGAAGGATGAAGTTCTTAGGAGAGGTGGAAAACTTGAGTTGACCCTTGATAGGTGGGCAGGATTTAGTTACCTGTAATGGAAAGGTGTTTCAGACAAAGTGAAATGCATCAGTAAATTATCAAGACAGGGATGAACATAACAGAGTCAAGGGACAATAAAAAACCTGGGAGGAGTTTCATGACCACTAACAGCTATCATCTTACATGATTTAGGGCATGATGCTGGATATGTCAGAAAATTCAGAGGCATCTGACATGTGATATGAGGGATCAGAGAGGGCAGTCAAGGCCTGGGTTAGTTGAGAAAGGCATCACGGCAGAGCTGGATCTTCAGCTCAATTCTCGTAAAATCTTAGAATTTAGATATGCGTAGAGGGGGAAAGAGAGACCAGGAGAATGCTCTCAATAAAGACATGCTGGGTTTATGGTATGTTTTGGTGGAGAGCAACATTGCTATGGGCCTTGGAGTCCATGCTAAAGGGTTTATGCTTTTTCAGTCAAAATTTCAAACCATTGAAAGTTTACAATTGCCTGTCAAGAAAGACAGACAGAGATAAGACTTTGTTTTTGTAAAACCTACTAAAGGAAAAAAGAAACAGCAGCTTGAGTTAGAACTATTAGGAGACCATTAAAATAATTAAGCATTAACATGTGGAATGGGCAGTGGAAAAGGAAAAAATAGATGGAAAGACCTCAGGACCTATTGGACGTGAATTGAGGAGAGGGCAAAGAGAAAAATGAAGGAGTCTGGTCTGGTGACAAGAAGACTGAGAGCATCTTGGTCATCTGCATGATATTCGGTAATATCCACCGTTCTTCACATTTATGATGTTATTTCACCCATCACCCTTATGGGTGATTTATTTCACCCATCACCCTTATGAACCTATGGAGTGGATATCATTTTTCCTGTCTACAAAAGAGGAAACTGAGAGGTTAAACCAGGGCCCCTAGGCCCCAGGCAAGTAATACCTCTGAGCACATGGAGCTGGCGGTGGGGAGTGGTGGGGATGTGAAGATCTCGAAAGCATGGTCCCTATCTTCCATACTGTAGAGATTCTATCTGTTTACATTTCAATATTTTTGAAATTGGGATGCATCTTACAATGCTATAGTCTTTGTCAACGGGGTGGCAGTTGTAATGTCCTTGCCTGAGCGTGCATGAACTTGTCACAGCTGTTTATGTTCTGGTCGATTCAATTTAATTACATGCATGTTGATACTACATATATTGAATTTAATTGTCATATAAGATGTCTTTTAAAAGAGTATTATTTGGCATTGAAATCTGAAACTATTATTTGGAATTGAAATTAAAAGTGACTGTTTACAAAAAAAGGCATTTAAACAAGGCAGTGGGGCCTACCTTTGATATTTGTTGTATTAGTTTTCTACTGCTTCCGTAACAAGTTTACACAAATTTAGTGGCCTAAAACAACATGTGTTTATTGGCTTCTGGGCCTCTTCCTCCATCTTCAATGCCAGCAACAGCAGGTTGATTCCTCAAATCATATCTCTCTAACCTTCTATATTCACATCTCCCTCTGAGCCTGACCTTAGCTGGGAAATGTTCTCTGCTTTTAAAGACTTATGTGAGTAGGTTGGGTCTACCTACATAGGCTGGGATAATCTCCTCATCTCAAGGTCCTTAACCTTAATCTTTACACTTTTACTTCTTAATTTTTTTTTTTCCTGCGGTATATGGGATTCTCACTGTTGTGGCCTCTCCTGTTGCAGAGCACAGGCTCCGGATGCACAGGCTCAGTGGCCATGGCTCACAGGCCCAGCCGCTCCGCGGCATGTGGGATCCTCCTGGACCGGGACATGAACCCGTGTCCCCTGCATCGGCAGGCGGACTCTCAACCACTACGCCACGAGGGAA
The DNA here is from genome assembly GCF_963455315.2 of Globicephala melas. Taxonomy (NCBI): domain Eukaryota; kingdom Metazoa; phylum Chordata; class Mammalia; order Artiodactyla; family Delphinidae; genus Globicephala; species Globicephala melas. Next base: position 60,758,352 of record NC_083327.1, on the reverse strand, counting down.
ACCCACTTCTTAATCTTTAGATCCGTAAAGTCCCCTTTGTTTCCGTGTAATCTAACATAGTCATAGCTTCCAGGAATTAGGACTTGGATGTCCATGAAAATTATTATTCTGCTTACCACACTGGGTAAAGCAAAAATTTGTCTTTTGAGAAATGACCACAGCTCTATATTTCTTGCAAAGCAACAACAAATACTTTATAGCACCCCCAAAAGGAAGTTATCACAAAGCAGGTGCAACTATATTATGTTTTATTATTGAGATGTATGCAGAAGATTTTATCACAAGCCAAGCAATGCAACTAGGTGAAGGGGAAATTGTCCAGTCTGCCAGAATGGATATAAGATATTTCAATGCCGAGAGGCTTTCCTGATAGAGATTTAGAATATCAGAAGGATAATGATTTTCTAGACTGTGCAAAACCTGAGCCATGTGGGACTTCCCTGGTGGTCCAGTGGTAAAGAATTCACCTTACAATGCAGGGGACGTGGGTTCGATCCCTGGTCAGGGAACTAAGATCCCACATGCCATGGGGCAAGTAAGCCCAAGCACCACACTACTGAACTTGCGCGCCTCAACTAGAGAGCCTGAGTGCCGCAAACTACAGAGCCCACGTGCTCTGGAACTCGCGTGCCACAACTACAGAGCCCACGTGCCCTGGAGCCTGCGCTCCACAACTAGAGAGAGAAAACCCACACGCCACAATAAGAGAGAAGCCCACATACTGCAACGGAGAGCCCGTGTGCCACAATGAAAGATCTTGTATGCGTCAGCGAAGATCCAGTGTGCCACAACTAAGGCCTGATGCAGCCAAAAATAAATAAATAATAAATAAATAAATCTTTAAGAAAATATTCAGCATTAAAAAAAAAATCTGAGCCACATAACTTCCCACTTCTTTAGTGTCTAAATTAGCTCAGCATTTTTTGCCCAGTTAAGTTCCAAATGTATATAAAACTGGCTTTGTTAGAACTATAAATTATCCTCTCTTTGCTTCTTGACCTCTTTCTATATAAGAGTAAAAGCACAAGACTAGCTTTATAAGTCGGAGTACGTGTTATTCCTGGGCAAGAGTACGTTAGTGACAATTTCCAGTGTGGGTGGATTTGAGCTTCTGAAAGATGAATATTTTCCAGTTTGACTTTCTATCAACATCAAAGACTCTATTGTCATATCTGCCCCCATTTACGGCTTCAATCTTGGGCCTCTTATAAAATATGTTCTCAACCTTAAGATCTTTTACAGAGGTCTTGTTTCACATATTTGTTTATAGTTAATTAAATGGAGGCTTTCTGAGTACCTACCTGGGCCAAAACTGTGCTAGAGGCTTCAACATGTGTCAGCATATCACAGTTAATCCTCAGAGTGTGTCCAGGAGGCATACAGCCCATTACTGGGAGCTGGGCCTTGTTTGTTCCCAACAGTGTTCCCCATGTTACCACTCACCAACATATAGCCTGGACTTGGCTCCATATGTTATTGACTACAGTAATCATTCCTCCTCCAATATCAAAGATTTGCTAAGGTGGAGGCTATTGAAAGCTCCAGAGGCTCTGGTAGATTTTAGAAATATTACAATACATAGGCAAGACCACTGCTTTTAAGAAAATAATAGTTATTTAGATAATTGGTTTCTGCTACTTTTATTTAGCAAAAATCAGTGTTACTTTTCAGTCATATACGTGTGAGGGTTGTAGGTGGTTAAAACTAACAACCTTTTGGATCTAAAGCCCTAGCTCCTATAGATTTTCTCAACACATGTGATCACTCAATAAATGTTAGCTTACATATGTGACTTAAAAGTAAAATATTAAGCACTACCAAAACCTAAAGAGAAGTAGCTGGCTAGATAGTGCATAAATAAATAAGAAATGTGAAACAGATAACCTGTTTATGTAAATTTTCAATTCCCCTTTCAATATTTCCATCTATTGCTCCCATCTATTGAGGCCCACAGAGCCTGTTTATAGAGTAAACATTATTTTCCTAGTATCAAATGAGCGACATTCTAAAATGAGAATCCGTGTTCCCAAGTCACTATTTCCCCAGAGTGCAAATGTGAATCTATGTTCCATCACACAGCATCTTAACTATATTTTCAATCCTACGCAGATTAAAAAATTAACATGCCATTCCTAATGGCGCTGGCTTTTCCTGGTGAATCATTCGCATGTGACTGTGTTTCATGAGCTCTCTGATTACATGCTACCAGAGGACAGAAGTTACTGTAGGTTGCTCTTTTGTCTATAGATATGATAAACCATAGCAACAATGCAATATTTAAGAATATCAAGAGTAGCCCTGGGTGCGAGGCAGCAGGAGGCTGGTGCTGGTTCAGACTGGCTCGTGAGAACTGACTGTGTACATTTCTCCTCAACTTAGCTTCAGTGACTTCCTGATGGTAACCTGAGATGGGATATGGTAGGAGTCTTTATACCATGGAAAATGGCAAACAATGCAAATCAGGTTCATTTGTTTGTTTGTCTATTTATTTGTTTATTTATTGGGAGCTGGCCTACCAGCTCACCACTGGTGTGGGTGATTTCTGCTCCCAAAGAAAGAAATGCACACTGTCTCTCAATATTTACTCACTTTATCCCAGCTGACCCCACGCTAGGTCAGCTGAGCTATTACCTTAAGAGTATGTAAGACTGCAGGCAACAAAAGGATCCGCAATCGTTAACAAATTTATACTGAGTGCCTGTTACACACTGTGGATGTACATGGAGGTGACAAGAGTCAGGGACGGTCCCTTGCTCCCAAGGTGCTTACAACTGGTGGAGGAGACTGATGTTAATCCAAGAAGAATATAAGTGTAAAACTCAGCTGTAGTAAGAGCTGTGAAGGAGAGATAAATAATATTTCCAGCGTGTATAAAAGGAGGATTTGAACTCTTCAGGGAAGGAAGGAAAGTCCGTACTAAATGATGATTCCTTGAGATTTAAAGAAACAGCCGGATTTAAACAGACAAAGATGGGGAGGTGCAGTACAAAGAAGGTGCTCAATAAAGATAAATGGTAGGTAAATTGCCTGCTTGTGTACTGGAATCTCTGTTCAACCTTGATAGCAATTTCTCGGGAAACCTGGGTTTCTTTCGATTTCAAAAGCGTATCACTCTGAGACAACAGCTGGAGGTGTCTTTCTGACCCCTCTTTGGTCTCTTAAAAACTGGCTTTCAGGGACCGTTGGCACCTGTTCACTGGAAGCACTCCAGCTCTGTGTGAGATCAGATGATAGGAAAGCCATGGCCTTTAGGTACACACCAACCACACAGGTAGCTGTGGTTTGCCTAGTTAAAAAAAAAAATTATTCTACATTAGAAGCCCAGAAACTGCCAGCCTCTTGAGTTGTTGTGACGCCGTCTGTCTTCATGTCTGGCTGTTTGTTCCCATGTGCACTGTGACTCATGTTCTGTCTTGTCCCTTTGCCATATGGTTTATAGAGGTAAAATTCCCTCAAGGAAACACACACACACACACACACACACACACACACGCTACCATTGTTAAAGTAGCGGAACTTAGGTTTGGAATGCAATTGTATGTAGAATGTCAGAATATTTTGCTGAAAAAAAGAAAACATAATCATAATATATATTTTTTGGTGGTGAAAGGGCTAGGAGGTGTGGAAGGTAGGCAGGACACAAGTATTATTTGGTGAGAGTCATTGGTAGATATGCCAACTGGGACCTGTGGTGGGAGATCTTAGTTGCCTCATGCGGGAAGGTACAAAGCTCACACAGTAGTCTAAGAGTTGTGGGCTGGGAAGGGGAAGAAGATAGGTGTGCTCAACCATCAGGCACTGCATTAATTTAACCATTGCTGTCCTGACACTTAGCCCTCAACACTCCCAGCTCTTTCTTTCTCATTGAGTCTCATAAAAGGTTTAGAAAGTTCTGTCTTAATTCCTATATCCATGACATCACCACGGAACACAGTTTTTCCACGGAATCATTATAAATACCCTGATCCAGCTCTTAACCACTGTCTATACCATGAGCAGAAAGAGCCCCTCCTAATACTGACAGCATCCATATATTGCGTGTATACTGAGTGCCAATTATTAGAGTTCACCTATCATGCTGTAATCCTCACAGAAATGCCACGGAGGAGGTATCATCTCCATTCCATAGATAAGGAAACTGAAACGTAATGATATTAAATAGCTTCACAAAATGCACTTACGCAGGGAGTGTGGCTATATGTGGCTCTAAAGCCTACACTCTTTCTACTATGTTAAAACAGTATTTTTGTTTCTCTCTTTTTTTCCCCCATACTCTAGTCATCATGGGTAAGAATTTGGAATAAATTATTTAGTTGCTCTTTCTAAATCTCAGACTAATTTTTCCTAGTTTTAACAATGAAGTAAACATACTATTCAAGTGATGGTGTCCAGAGTAAATTTCCTTATCTTCTTTCAAATGCTGCTGAAGTTAAGTAAAAATAGGTGTTTTTTTTTTTTAACACATCTTTGAAATCTAAAAATCTTTAAGGGTTTCTGAGAGCCTGGGGTGTTCAAGGGAAGGTTTCTGTGCTGAGTTCCTGTTGATGGAATATTTTAAACAGAGCCACTGGTGTTGACTTACCGTGATTATCTTTGAGACTTTAAAGTCCAGAGTGTAGAACCACAACAATAGTAACAGACACAAGGTGTGCAATATAGAAACACAAAGTTCCGAAACTTTGCCAAAATCATAATGAATTTAGAACCCAGCCAATCCAGAGTAAATTATTACATAAACAAAAAGAGAAAATGCATGAAGAGAACTACCTCTGTGAAAGCAAAGTGAAAGCAGGTGACTTTGTCTCTCTACCATATAATTGCATATGCAAAACACATTAAAACATCAGCCTGAATTAGGTGATCTTGAGCAGGCCATCCTTAGAGTCAATCCGCAGAAGCATTTTTGTCTGTCTGTAGACGTGGATGTGCCAGGGATGTCAAATCAGCATGCTCCACCCCAGACACCCCTCTGCTGAGGGGCTCCCCTACAGGCCCCAAGGTAGTGTAAAGCAAATCTTCTGAAAGTAAGCCCCAGCCCTAAGCCGAGAGCTTAACTGGAGGTAATTTTACAGCCTACTTTCTCTATTTGTAGGGGAAGAGGAGTCCCAGCTTTGACTCAAAGATGTATACCAATGTCACTGTTTTCAAAAAAATGGGTTGTGGGCTTCCCTGCTGGTGCAGTGGTTAAGAATCCACCTGCCAATGCAGGGGACACGGGTTCGAGCCCTGGTCCAGGTACATCCCACATGCCACGGAGCAACTAAGCCTGTGCGCCACAACTACTGAAGCCTGCGCGCCTAGAGCCCCTGCTCCGCAACAAGAGAGGCCACCACAATAAAAAGCCCGCGCACCACAACGAAGAGTAGCGCCTCCTCGCCACAACTAGAGAAAGGCCGCTCAGCAACAAAGACCTAACACAGCCAAAAATAAATTTAATAAAATAAATAAATTTATTTTTAAAAATGGATTGTAATCATCATCCTCCACCTCTTATTTATCATGGATAATTTTTGCTTTGACAACCCAAAGTCTATCACATAGATTCTTTTTCTTTCTTAGGATTTTCTTGATGAAATATTTCCTACATATAATTATTAGTAAAAGGCAGCAATAAGTTACAGTGATTTTACTGCTACTTATTTTGATGATTGCAGCATCTCCACCAAGTTTACAAGATTTTTCATTAATTTTGATTTTTTTTTTTTTTTTTTTTTGGTCCATGCTTTAAATTTGCAGCATGAATTCAATTCTCAGCAGGTTGGTTAGAGTGAAGATTGAATTTCAGAAACTACTATCTGTCTGTCTGGCTGTCTATTTATCTATCCATCCATTTATTTATTCATTCATATATATATTTTTTGTTTTTTATTTTTTTTTTTGCGGTACGCGGGCCTCTCACCGCTGTGGCCTCTCACCGCTGTGGCCTCTCCTGCCGCGGAGCACAGGCTCTGGACGCGCAGGCCCAGCGGCCATGGCTCACGGGCCCAGCCGCTCCTTTGCACGCGGGATCCTCCCAGACCGGGGCACGAACCCGTGTCCCCTGCATCGGCAGGCAGACTCTCAACCACTGCGCCACCAGGGAAGCCCCATTCATTTATTTTTTCCACTCTTCATAAAATTATGGTTTTCTATATTTGACTAATACTATAAACACTACTTCTAATTAGGACGTTTTCATGGCTATTACATCACAGTTAAAATGTATTGATTTTCAGTAAATATTTATTTGGCATCTTCCCTCTGAATAGATGAAAGGTTGAGCAACTGTAAATAAAACCTGCAAAAGATTGAAGGAAATATTCATTCTAAGCCATTATACTTATTGAAATTAGCTGCCTATGCTAATCAAATAAATGAAAATACTCAATACAATTATTACTGTAGGACTTCCCTGGTGGCGCAGTGGTTGAGAGTCCACCTGCCTGATGCAGGGGACACGGGTTCGTGCCCTGGTCTGGGAAGATCCCACATGCCGCGGAGCGGCTGGGCCCGTGAGCCATGGCCACTGAGCCTGCGCGTCTGGAGCCCGTGTCCTGCAACAGCAGAGGCCACAACAGTGAGAGGCCTGCGTACCGCAAAAAAAAAAAAGAAGTAGGGAAGTAGGGTGATCTTACATACCAATTAACCAGAGACATTTCCTATTTATGCCTTTTGTCCTGACATAATTATTAACAATGTCCTGTGTTACTCTCAAAACTGCTTTGATTTCCATGATAAATTTTATGGTCATCTTGACAAATGAGAACTCAGTGGTTTAATTTTACCACATTAAGCCAAAGAGTTGAATGAAATTTGATAATAATCACCTGCCTTTATGTTAAATTGGTATAGTCTTGTGTTAAGATTTTAATTCCCTTGTTGTGTATATATACATACATATATATAAATATTTGTTATTTCTTTAGTGGTTTCCTTGGGATTATTGTTAACATGTAAGTTTTAAGACCATCTATTTGTATTGAGTGACAATTTCAATAGTATGCAAACATTTTGCTCCAATATTGCTCTGCTTCCTCCCTCTCCATTGTGTCAGTGTTGTCATACTAATTACATCTTTATAGATTATAAGCCCATCGATACAGTCATATGATTGTTGTTTATACAGTTGTCTTTTAAATCAGATAGGAGAAGAAAAGAATTACCAAAAAAAATGCATGTATGTAGTCTTTTATATTGACCTGTATATTTTTCATTACTGGTGTTTTTACTGCTTCATATGGATTCAAATTATTATCTAGTGTTCTTTCATTTCAGCTTGAAGGCCTACGTTTAATATTTTTTGTATTTTGTTTATTTTTTAATGTCTTAATTTCCTCTTCATTTAAAAAAATTGTTTATTTATTTATTTATTTATTTTGGCTCTGCTGGGTCTTAGTTGCAGCACATGGGATCTTTGTTGAGGCATGCAGGATCTTTTAGTTGTGGCATGTGGGATCTTTTAGTGGTGGCATGCAGGCTCTTATTTGTGGCATGTGAACTCTTAGTTGCCACATGCATGCAGGATCTAGTTTCCTGACCAGGGATTGAACCAGGCCCCCTGTATTGGGACCATGGAGTCATACCCACTGGACCACCAGGGAAGTTCCCCCTCTTCATTCCTGGCTGGACATAAAATTCTTGTTTGACCGTCTTTTTCTTTCAGTGTTTGAATATGTTATCACACTGCCTCTGGCCTTATTAGATTCTGATTAGAGGTCAGAATCTTATAGTTACTGAGGATCCTTTGTACATGTTGAGTCACATTTCTCTTGGTTTTCCAAGATTCTTTATCTTTGCTTTTCTACAGTTTGGCAATGATTTGTCTAGGTCTTGATCTCTTTGAGTTTATCACATTTGGGATCTACTGAGTTTTTCGAATGTGCAGATTAATGTTTTTCATCAAATTTGGAAAGTTTTTAATAATTATTTGTTCAGATATTCCTCCTGCTTCTTTCTCTGTCTCCTTTCCTTCTGGGACTTCCACTATATTTATCTTGGTACAACTGATGTTGTCACACAGGTCTCTAAGTTTCTGTTTATTTTTTTTCATTCTCTCAACTTCTCTGCTCTTTAGGCTGGATAATCTCAATCTATTTATCTTCAAGTTCATTGATTCTTTCTTCTGTCAGTTCTAATTTGATATTGAGCCCTTCTGGTGAAATTTTTATTTTGGTTATTGTAATTATCAACTCCAGAACTTTCATTTGGTTTATATATTATAATTTCTACTTCTTTGTTGATATTCTTTATTTGATGAAACATCATTCTCATACTTTTCTGTAATTCTTTAGTATGGGTTCCTTTAGTTCTTTAAACATATATGTAATAGCTGATCTAAGTCTTTGTCTAGGCAATCCAAAGTCTGTGTTTCTTCAGGATAGTTTTTATTTACTACCTTTTTCCTATAATAGCCATACTTTCCTGTTTCTTTGTGTGTATTGTAATTTTTATGTTGAAAATTGGACATTTAAAATAATATAACAAGGCCACTCTGGAAATCTAGAAATCCAAGGATTTGTTGTTTTTGCTATTGCTGTCTGTTTATTTAGTCACTTTCCAAACTAATTCTATAAGGTCTATATGTTTTGTTGGGTGTGGCCAGTAAAGTCTCTGCTCAGGTAGCTTAGTGATCAGTTAGGAATTAGAGATTTCTTTAAATGCCTTTAACTAGTAAATCTTTTGACTTTTGCTGAGGGGCTGTGTGTGTGTGTGTGTGTGTGTGTGTGTGCACGTGTGTGTATGCCTATGGGTTGAGGTATGCTTTCAACCTCAGGTGGAAAGTTTTTATTATGTAAAAAATGAATTACTTTTTATACTATACATCTTCTGTGTCTTAAGTTAAAAGCAATGTAAAAATTCCTAAAACATTTTTAAACAGCAAAAATCAGCACTGCTTCTTTCTAGTCTATACATTGCCTTTGTTTTCTAATTTAAAAAAATGACTTTCTTACTGTACTCAGACATCCCTAGAACCATGTGGCAATGCTTACAAACACCTTCTTTCTATAGCAAAATACTTGCTGTTCACAGAAATAAATGTGTCAGGCTTACATTAGACTTAGAGTGTAAATAATTGGGCAAGCAGAAGTCTTGAACAGATTGTCTGCTTAAATACCATTGTTAGTATAAAAAGTGTTGCAGTGAAACCACGATCCCAAGAATTCACTGTAATTCTGCAATATGCCCTCCAGCATATGGAATGGGGATGTTTCAGAATGTTTTAAAATGTTCTGTTGCATTTGATATCTTTTTGTGTATACCCCAAAGCATGATTAGACATTTAATGTTCTTTAAATTAATAAAAATTCTGAAGAAAACACTATGAAAAGCATCTGTAAAGGCTTGCTTCATCTAATTAAAGATTAAAGGGTTCTAAAGGAAATGCATGGTTAGAACTTGGAAGCATAGCTTCCAGGTTCCTTTTCAAACATCTTAGCACACTACTTTTCATAGTAAAACATATGCTTAATGCACAGAAGCTGCTGACTTTTGGGGTTCTTTATATGAGAGACTAAGTGAGAGAAAGGCCCCCCAAAATAAAGCATATCCTAAATACAAGCATGATATTAAATTAGCCTAAATATTTGTGATTTGTGTTTCCCATGTTTCATATAATTAGTAACGTCTAAGTTAATTGGCACATTTTAACTGCATCAAAATTTCACACCAGGGATATGTATTATCAATGGGAACCTACAAAGGTTTCTGAATCTCATACAAGAGTTCGTGCTTTAAACTGAAAATATCAATAGCTATTTAATGAATGCCTCGCCGAGATATCAAAATGTTACTTCAAAAGCTGTTTGTACAGTAGAGAATAATGAGGGAAGAATCTAAGATTTGTGGAAGAACTTCTCTTCTGAGTTATGTCTTTAACTCTGTTCCCTATTAGACACATGCATTTTCTGATTTTCAGCATTGCAGTGGTCCACTGTGTGCTGAACACCACTATATGTAATTTAGCTCTTATCACGCCAGTGTGGCACTGTATTTTTGCCAGAAACTGGGGTGCAGAGCACTCATTCCCTGCAGTTTGTGATACACTTTGTCATGTGGAAATCTAAGAGGTATCCCTAGTGCCTTGTGGTTTTTTTGTTTTTTTTCTTCTTTTTGCGGTACGCGGACCTCTCACTGTTGTGGCCTCTCCCGTTGCGGAGCACTGGCTCCGGACGCGCAGGCTCAGCGGCCATGGCTCATGGGCCCAGCCGCTCCGCGGCATGTGGGATCCTCCCTGACCGGGGCACGAACCCGCGTCCCCTGCATCGGCAGGCGTACTCTAACCACTGCGCCACCAGGGAAGCCCGTGCCTTGTGTTTTATGAAGACTTCATGGATATGATCTCTTTAGCCTGTTTTCATTTTCTCGCTCTCCTTATAGGATTCCAAATTTATCAAAGAGACCAAGCTGGGACTTGAACGCCATGCATACTCTTTATTCTCCAATTTCTCTGTATAGGCACTTGATCATTAAAATCTATTTCCTCCTCCTTGAGCCAAAAGAAATAGACAAAGAAGCAAACTAACAAATATATCAACTGATATAGATTAACTTCTCTTAGGCAAATCTCAAAAGCTCAGTAAAGATACTTAGATATCCCTGAATCACGATAATGGACATAGTCTATGCTCAAACTGAGTTTTTTTTCTTCTACATGTTGTACCAGCCAGGCAGCACCTCCAACTTCAGGGCTAAGTCCCAGTTCCATGAACCTCTTCCTCTGAGTTCCTGGGGTTTCGGTACCAACAAGCCATGGCTCCTCCTCAGGGGCTCTGCTGGGTCCTTCCTCTAGGCTTCCAGGTTCTTTTAAGTCTTTTGGCAGTGCCACATGACATGTGGGATCTTAGTTCCCAGAGCAGGGATTGAACCTGCGCCCCCTGCGTTGGAAGCACGGAGTCTTAACCACTGGACCACCAGGGATGTCCGAGGCTTCCAGGTTCTGATAACTCCTCCTTTCTTTTAGCCTTTGGGTGGCAGCTGCTCCCTGGGATTGCTTATCTGTTTTACCTCAGTGTCCCCCTTTCGCTTTTTCAGTTTTCTAATACGTATTTGATCTTTCATTTCATTAACTTGGTGGTGTTTTTGTTTTCCTGACTGGGCCCTGGTTGTACCAGTGTGGGACACCACAAGGCTGACAGGAGATGAATCATTGCCTCTGCCAGGATGAGAGACCTTTGCTGAGACAACGCCAATGAAATAGGAAGCCGACAGGAAGGGGCAAGCCCTTTCTTCAGCCCCAGCCTTCCTGCCTTCCTCTAACATCTTCTGTTGGTTGAGCCCAGCAGGGAGCCAGATGGCAAAGGAAGAATGTGCTTTGCAGAGTCTCAGCCCCAGTAACACAAACCCAAGTATAAAGGGTGGGTTTGGGGCTGAAACCCTTTATAATCGGCACACACAGTTTTGATCATTGCTCTTGAATATTAGTGACCTCAGCTGGACTTCTGATAGCGTTAGAAGTCAATGTATTATGTTAGGCACCAGGAAAAGAGGCATTCCACAACATTAAAAAAACACTAATTTTTTTTTTTTTGGTCTTGAATACATATAGAGATGTACATTTTTATTTCATTACTAAGAATTTTCATTTAGCAAAAAAAAAAAGTGAATATGTGTGCATACTTTCCAAGATAATTTGATGGTTCTATAATTAAAACTAGAAATCAGAAGGTAATAAAGATGGAGTTGTAGAGCTTAGTGTAACGTTCTGTTGAAAGACTTGAAAGTGCATGTGGACTCTGAACAGCAGAAAGTTATAGTGCTGAAGTCACAGTACTATCATGTTTTAATCTTTTTTTTTTTTTTTTAAGTAGAAGGATTTTTATTTCTTTTTTATTTTTGGCTGTGTTGGGTCTTCGTTGCTGCGTGTGGGCTTTCTCTAGTTGCGGCGAGTGGGGGCTACTCTTCGTTTTGGTGCGCAGGCTTCTCATTGTGGTGGCTTCTTTTGCTGAGGAGCATGGGCTCTAGGCATGTGGGCTTCAGTAGTTGTGGCGTTCGGGCTCAGTAGTTGTGGTGCATGGGCTTAGTTGCTCCACGGCACGTGGGACCTTCGTGGACCAGGGCTTGAACCTGTGTCCCCTGCATTGGCAGCCGGATTCTTAAACACTGAACCACAACAGAAGCCCCTATCATGTTTTAATCTTTGCTTTAAAAACTATCTTTTTATTTTACTCAACTTATTTGTTAAATTAATCCTTTTTTTTCTTTATAAATGTTGAACTGAATCTTTTCATTCATTTTTTTCATTTAAAAGTATTTATTGAGCACTTACCATGAGCCTGGAAATGTGCAGGGTATTAAGGATATAGTAGCAAAAAAAAAAAAAAAAAATCAGGATGTTTCCTGCTTTAAATGTCCAAAGATAGACATTAAGCAAGTGGTATAATAAAATTGTTGGGTTTTATTATAAGGAAAAATTGTTAGTTTATAGCCCTTGTACCTATGTCTATGGAGTTAGAGAAGGTCTTCCTTGTGTCCAAGGAGCATGGTTTAAGTTGAAACCCTGAAAGAGGAATAGGAATTGAACAAGGGATGTAAAGTGGGATGGAATGAAGGAGGAATGTGGAGCAAGTGAGAAGAGTCAAGAGAAAGGGGAATGGAGAAAGAGGATTCCAGGTCAAGAATAGTTCATATTCAATGACAATATTACTTTCTCTAGTTTGGACTCTCCTACAGTTTTTTTTTTTTTTCTTTTTGCGGTACGCGGGCCTCTCACTGCTGTGGCCTCTCCCATCGCGGAGCACAGGCTCCAGACGTGCACGTTCAGAGGCCATGGCTCATGGGCCCAGCCGCTCTGTGGCATGTGGGATCCTCCCAGACCAGGGCGCGAACCCGCATCGCTCGCATCAGCAGGCGGACTCTCAACCACTGCGCCACCAGGGAAGCCCTCTCCTACAGTTTTATATTATCTTTTCTTTTTCAGTTTGTATCTCTGGTTTCTAATGAAAGGCTTATCATATAGTAGGTGTTCAACAAATGAATGAAAAATGTCTGAGTGAATGTGTTTTCCCTTTTCCCAATATTGAACCTCACTGATTTTTCTGGTGACCAAGATTCCAACGACTAGGCACTTAATAGTTTCAGGTTTAGGCATGCTGGTTTTAGGAAGCCCAGTTTAAAGTACAAAGTTCTCAACCCCTAAAAGAAAATAATACATTGACTCATATTCAGTCAATAGTAGAAAAATTTGAGACAATACTAGCATTTGAGGGTTCCCGAAAGCACTAGAGGTTCAGGACCTCAAAGAGGAAATCAGATGTTGTCATGCTTTGGCTTTACCTAAAACACTCAAATGTAAAATATCATCATTATTTGCTCAGTTCTCTAAAATGGAATTAAAAAATCCTTGCATCTAATTCACTTAATAACTTTTAAGTTTGCACTTTTAATGGACATAGGAATAGAAAGCTATTTATTTGTACGTGAATTTTTCTAATAAAATTCTTAAAGATGTGAGAGGTGAGATGCTATTCTATAAAGATAAAAATAAAAATAACATGAGTTTTTCCACAGGTCTATATAATCAAATGTCTAATTAGACAAAAGAAATAGGGACTTCCCTGGTGGTCCAGTGGTAAAGAATCCACCTTCCAATGCAGGGGATGTGGGTGTGATTCCTGGTTGGAGAACTAAGATCCCACATGCCGCAACTGAGCCCGTGTGCTACAATTACTGGGCTCGCGTGCTTCAACTAGAGAGCCTGTGTGCCACAAACTACAGAGCCCCCGTGCTCTGGAGCCTGTGTGCCACAACTAGAGGAGAGAAAAACCTGCACGCCACAACTAGAGAGAAGCCTGTGCGCTGCAACAAAAGATTCCACACGCTGCAACAAAGATCCCATGTGCTGCAACTAAGACCTGACACAGGCAAAAAAAAAAAAAAAAAAAAAAAAACAGTCAAAAAAGAAAATAAAAAAGAAATAAGCACAAACACACAATAACCAACCAAACAAAAAATATTTAAAAGTGAAAAAAAACAAGTACTTTATTTAAATTCCTAAGTTCTTAACTAGAGGAAGAAAGAAATGAAGGAAGGAAGGAAAGAAGGAAGGGAGGGAGGGAGGAGGTGAGGAAGAGGGGCAAGGAAGGAAGGATAATTTTTATTCCTGCTACCTCATGTCATAGTAAAATGGTAAAATGAAGTCAAGTCAAGTAGTCAACTTCTCACCTTCCTCCCTCCTTCCCCCCACGTAACACTTTGGTATGTATTATGCAAAAATATATGGTCATGGGTTTAGCCCACTTCCTGGGCTTTTCCCACCTAAACAGCTATATTTTCAAAGTCACTGAGTGCCTGACCTATCTTTGGCCCTGGGTCTTAACAGTCATCAACTCCTCTAAAGCATCACATTGACTTTCTGATTCGTTCCCGTTCTATTCTGGTTAATCTGTCAACTTCTGGTTGCATTTTTGGTTCAAGGTCCCAACCATCGTCCTGAAGTTAGAAGTCAAGTGAAAAAGTCAGGTGAAGAGCAATTAATTATCCATTCATGAAGTAAGGATAGAGATCCTAATTTACTATAATTAAAAAAAAAATTTAGGGACTTGCCTAGCGGTCCAGTGGTTAAGATTCCTTCCCAAGCAGCGGGCACAGGTTCAATCCCTAGTAGGGGAACTAAGATTCCACATGCCCTGTGGCGCAGCCAAAAAAAAAAAGTTTTTTTTAAATCCCTGAGAATAGTACAGAAACCTGACCAATATGTCCAATAATAATACTCTTGTTTGACTATGTATGCATAGCTCTTGTTTCTGAGGTAGGGAGGGGCTGGCTGAAATAATTAGGAAAATGTGGCTTTTTAGGGCTGGACTTTGTGAACTTTTAAAAATGTTCCTATCTTAGATTCGTTTAATTAGATTTTAGAGGAACAGTTTTGAGACCGTGTACCGCACATTGGGACTTGAACCCACGGTCTTTTAATTAGAATCACTCACCTGGTGACTAGACTTACTGAGGCTCAGCTTCTTTGTGTCTCAGCGCAGAAGGAATTCATCGAGAGGCAAAGTGATAAGCAAGTGGATTTATTAATACAGGATGCTTGTGAGAGATTCAAGCGAGCAGTCGAGGAGGCTCTGCCCCGAGGATGAAGTGGGCTAAAATTTTATAATCAAAGGAAAGTGGGGGAGGGGAAAAGACCGCCTTCTCTGAGTAGACGTCAGGCTTACATCACTAGCTCTTCCTTCGTATTGGGCAGGAGAGTGTCTGACCCTATGATGTCAGACTGTCATAGCGCTTATTCAAATCAGTAGAAGAGTGGTAACATTTTTCTTTCACCTAATGACCTGGAGCATGTCTCATGCCTTTATTTATGTCTTCATAGTTAAACAAGCCTGCTTCGTTCCACAACGTTCCGATAGCTTTCTTGAGCGATCATCATCTTACAGTGGTCTCCCATAGTTTCCTAGGTTTCCCTATCTATAATCACCTACTGGAATTTCTACAACTACCTGCATATCCCTATCAGTTTCTCATTTGAAATTTGACATAGGTAAAGTGCCCTATTAAAGTATTAATGAATATATAGAAAACCACCCTCATTTTCAGTTATTGGCTATTGGACTTGACCCACGGTTGCTACAAATAAAATTAATTATAGTGTATTTACAACTAACTAAATAAAGACTCTGGGACAAGAAAATAGGGGAAACTGGGAAATAGAGGGGAGATAGAGCACATTTTCTACAAGAGAGCTCTCCTGGACTTCCCTGGTGGCTGTGGTTAAGAATCCGCCTGCCAATGCAGGGGACACGCGTTCAAGCCCTGGTCCGGGAAGATCTCACATGCTGTGGAGCAGCTAAGCCCTGTGCCACAACTACTGAGCCTGCACTCTAAAGCCTGTGAGCCACAACTACTGAGCCTGTGTGCATGCCTAGAGCCCATGCTCTGCAACAAGAGAAGCCACCGCAATGAGAAGCCCGCGTACTGCAACGAAGAGCAGCCCCCACTCGCCACAACTAGAGAAAGCCTGCGCACAGCAATGAAGACCCAACACAGCCAAAATAGTTAATTAATTAATTTTAAAAAAAGAGAGCTCTCCCTCCTTACTAGTATGCAAAATGGACTACAATGTTTGAAGCAAAGAAGAATTATAGTCCCAATTTCAAGCACATCATTTGAGAATGAGTCAGGGCAATATGTTTAATCTCAATTTTAAAATAAAGATAATGGCCAAAGTAAATAAAACCTTTCTAAAGATTTACTAATTTTTCAGGCAAAATGACAGTTTGTCTCTTTGTACTCATGTAATAAAGTCTGAAAAAACTTATTAGACAATTTTTTTGCCTGGAACTTAAATAAATGTTTCTTCTTTTCATCTTGTGGCTAATGTTTTCCTATTATCAAGACTTTGCATGCTTCTAACACCCACCCAGCCCCATCACATAATTTTTTTGGGGGGGTGAGTTCTGAGTGACAAGTGCATGGATACAACTGAATCATCCTTCTGCAGGCATGTTTTTATTATCAGATTGGTTTTCAAGTAAATTTATACATTTTAAAAGTGCATCCGTTGAACAAGATTAGTCTTTGCAAGATATGACATTTATCCTAGCAATGGGTGATAGAATTTTACACTTTAGACATGTGAAGCAAACTAGATAGTAAGCTGACATATTGTTAAGTAGTTCCTTTATTTCTGGTTATCAGAGTAATCTTTCATTAACCAAAATGAAGCTGAAAGAGTGTTATCATGAAAGTTTATTGGATTAGGGCCAAGTTTCCACCCTCCTATGATGCTAGGATTTTCCAATAACCAAGCCAAGTTAGGTCTTGCCTTAATGTAAAAGAGAATTCAGAAAGGCTGACAACTGAGAGGTGGAGTGAAGAAGCAAGCAGAAGTTGATATTTTCTTGGATTTCTATGGTGAGCCTTCCAAAGAGAACCATGCAAAATATAAGAAAAGCTGGAAGTTGCTTCCTATCATGTAATTTTAGGAAAGATGCCATCTTGCTATATAAAAATAATCATATTAAATTATATTCCTAACCATGATGTTCCGTAAACATATATTGCTAACATAATAAAGATATATATTACTAAATAAAGATCCAAAATGTTATTGTTGGGAAAAATATTAACAACCTAAATTTAAAGCATCTTTTTTGAGGGATATAAAGAATCTGTGGACTTTTAGAAATCTGAGAATCACATTCTACCACATAGTATAATGGTGTGAACAACTCCAGACATGTTTTATTAGCTTTTAAGGAAGTGAAGCATGACTTCCCTCAAATAAGCAGCGGAGGGTTTAGGTAGAGAAAATAAAATTATTTGACTTGGAATTTGACCAGGATGTGGAGATATTAGCACACCTTCCTCTTGAAGTAGTATGTAATCTTTAACAAATACAAGTGTGTAAATGACTTAGATTTTACTTATTTTCCAGAAAATAATTCCCTTTGCTTGACGGATAAATAAAACCATTATGTGTAAGTTCTGCAGGCCTTTTGGAAAGTTCTCTCCCTTACCTTCACACAAATTTCTCTCATCTCCTTTTCCATCCATTTCTCCCAACTTCTCACCTTCCTCCCTCCTTCCCCCCCATGTAACCCTTTGGTACGTATTATGCAAAAATATATGGTCATGGGTTTAGCCCATTTCCTGGGCTTTTCCCACCTAAACAGCTATATTTTCAAAGTCACTGAGTGCCTGACCTATCTTTGGCCCTGGGTCTTAACAGTCATCAACTCCTCTAAAGCATCACATTGACTTTCTGATTCGTTCCCGTTCTATTCTGGTTAATCTGTCAACTTCTGGTTGCATTTTTGGTTCAAGGTCCCAACCATCGTCCTGAAGTTAGAATGCTTTATTATGTCTGTCTAAATTTCTTTACTGATCTTGTCTTTTCCTATTCCATTCTCTTTTTTTCTGCTAATTCCCCGTTTATACCTCTGTTACTTCCCCAATGCTTTTCTTTCAGTCTATTATTTGCTTAAAATAATTTCTTGACTTAGCTTACTATTTGATTAAAAATTGAATCATAGACCAGAGTTGCATGAGCTTTTGAAAGGACAACTAGTGCAATCTCTAACCAAATGAAGAAATAATCCTAGAATTTTCTCGGTAGGATGTTCTCCATAATGGGAAATTAACTATCTCTTAAGACATTCCATTCCATTGCTGAAAAACTTTGTTTAAATTGTCCTTGTAGTCAACTGAAATTTCGTCCTTGTAAAGCCCACCCTTCTAGGGCAACACAAAATCAATTGATTCCATTACCTATAGGGAAGTTCTTAATATACTTCATAATAGCTGTTGTAACTTCCTTTGGTCTTCTCTTCTCTAGACTAATTAGTTCCAAGCTATTCAATCATTTTTTTCTAGAGTGTGGTATTCATTTTCTTACATCAGCCCTGGGTCCAGGGCTGAGAAGAAGAAAGAGGGGCCAATATAAAGGCCAGTCTGTTTGGCTCTTCCTGTTGGACTTGTTGGCCAAATTGTGATTTTTAAAAAAGAATCCTAATTTCCAATATCATTTTCCTCTTAAACTTTTTATTGTTTTCTCTTTTTTTTCCTCATTGACTGTCAGTGGTTATGACTTACCTATACTTACCAGCACATTAAAACAAATGTATGTACATTAATATGTTCTGAGTGTGGGAAAAGCATTGTCTCACCTTTTGCCAGGTCTAAAACACCTGACTGGACTTCCCTGGTGGCGCAGTGGTTGGGAATCTGCTTTTACCAATGCAAGGGACGTGGGTTCAAGTCCTGGTCCAGGAGGATCCCACATGCCATGGAGCAACTAAGCCCGTGTGCCACAACTACTGAGCCTGTGCTCTAGAGCCTGCAAGCCACAACTACTGATCCCATGTGCTACAACCACTGAAGCCCACGCGCCTAGAGCCCGTGCTCTGCAACAAGAGAAGCCATCGCAATGAGAAGCCTGTGCACCGCAACAAAGAGTAGCCCCCACTCGCCGCAACTAGAGAAAGCCCACACGGCAACGAAGACCCAACGCAGCCAAAAATAAATTAATTAATTAAAAATAAAATAAAATGCCTGCTAGGGAACAATTAATTCTTAAGCATTTTATTAAAGTTTTAAAAACATTCTTATAGAGAATGTTGTGTATTTATTGAAATTGATTAAGACTATTTTAGTGACATGGGTAGTGGTCACTTGCTTAATTTCTTGCTCTCTTTCTCTTTCACTACTCAAAAAATGACTTAAGGAATAAAAAGTCCTTGAGATAAGTTTGAATCAATTATCAGCACAATTAAAACGTAATAACATTGTAATAATATTTTTTAAAAAAATCATAAATGACCCATATTAAATTACTTGGGAAGGGGGCATTGTATCAAACGTTTCTTTGTTGAGTTGTGGTTTTTAAAAAAAGCATAAACCTTTGAATAAAATATTTGTTCCTTAATACTTTTCAGGAAATTAATGTGTTGGGTAACATGTTAAAGAGTAGAGACTACAGAATTTCATAACATAAATTTTTAAATTAGAAAATCAAGTCCTTGTTACACTAGCCTTCCTGAGTTATTTTAGTATAAAATATCAATGGAATGGAATAAAAAGATCTTTTGTGATTATTCATGGAATACCTAGGAGGCAGTTTTCAGAATTGTGGCTAGTAACTAAAAAAAAAAAAAAAAAACAAACCTACCACAATACCAAAACCCCACTTAAAACAGACTGTTGAAACTTTTATTCTTTGTCATACAAATGATCATAATCAATAGTGTTGAACATTAACTTTAACTAATGTTAATATTTTTATGAATTATCAGTCTGTAGGTATGTGAAGTCTTTATTAAAACATGGCAGTATTTATTGCTATCGCCCCCTGAAATATTTTTGGGTTGATAATTATTCTGGTTATCTGTTGCTACATATCAAATCACCCCAAAACTTATTGGTTTAAAACAAAGACAACATTTATTTTTGCTCATAAATCTGCAATATGAGTAGGATTGGTGAGGACAGGTTTTCTCTATTCCCCTCAGCATCAGCTGAGGCATCTGCAAGGCTGGGGCCTGGGATCATCTGAAGCCTCATGGTTGTAGATGCTGGCTGTCATCTGGGACCTCAGCTAAGGCTGATGCTGAAACACTGACACATGGTCTTCCCATGTGGCTATTTGGTGTCTTTACAATACTAAGTGGCTAAGTTCCAAGAATGAGCATCCCAAGAGGATTGGGTGGAAGCTGCATCATCTCTTATGGCAGCGTAGAAGATGCATAACGTTGCTTCCACTGTAGGCACTGGTC
The DNA here is from genome assembly GCF_963455315.2 of Globicephala melas. NCBI lineage: Eukaryota > Metazoa > Chordata > Mammalia > Artiodactyla > Delphinidae > Globicephala > Globicephala melas. The sequence goes on along the minus strand of NC_083327.1, from coordinate 60,738,163 downwards.
TACCCAGTTTTAAGAGGGGATATATAGCCCCCCTTCCATCTCTCAATGGAAGAGTGCCAGCATTCACACGGTAAGGAAAATATGTTGGACGGAACACACTGGTGCAAACATTTTAGGAAAGTATAATCTACCACAATTGTGATGGGAAACCATTAGGAGTAATTGCTCAATGTTCTACTTGAAAAGGATTAATGTCTATTCAATTATTTATCTAAATGCAAACATGGCTATAAACCTTCTAGTCATATCAATGTGATTATGTACATTTCAACCATAGTCAAAGAAACTCTTGCTTATTTAAATCATACCCCTAGAATCACAAATCAGTATAAGGAAACTAAGCAGAAAATGACTAATCACATTGAGAATTTTCCTGGTTCAAATAAAAATTAGGAGCCAAGCTCCTATATTACCTTTGGTCATAAAAAGTTAATCAGTATCAAGTGGCCTCTTCTCAGTGTGATGTTTTCAAAACTGCTAACAGATTTTATGGGATAGTGTGCAAAATCAGTGGTCTAATATATAGGCAACAGTGTTGTGTGACTGTCCCATACCCCAATTTGCCAAGATGACCAACACCTCCAGACTTATACACATATTGAGATGAGAAAGAAAAAAATACTTCCCTTCTGCTTTTCCCGTTTTCCAACTTTCCTCTTAAGAAATTCTAAGAACTATCCCAGTGGCTTAAATGGTTTTGATTTAAATTATTTTACTCTTGTCTTCTCAGAGTTTTTCCAGATTTAGGTTCCTAGACAACCCATTGACACCATACCTCATCTCTGCCTTTTCAAAGAAAACAGAGCATGACAAGGCAAGGGAGGGAAATTCCTCAAACAGTTCACTGTTCTGAATGACTTCTAATGAGACCCTATTTTACCTTTTCAAACCCTACCTTTTATGTGTATGCTTTTTTTCTCCTTTAAATTTAATTTGTAAATTTTCTTTGCTTTGAATTTTCACTTGGGATTTAAAAGTGCTTTGCCCTTTGATGTGTTATTAATATTCTGCTGGTGCCTTGCAGCATTTTGTACCGTGGATACACCTCTTTCCCATGGCTAAGGTGCCGTATACGTCCCTAAACTAAACATAACACAGGCAGCATTCAAGGGGACACAAAGAAATGGACAAGCTGGAGATCCAAGAAGAAGTTATGTGTGCACTAACAACGTATTTCCAGCAAGCCTGAATCGAGACCAGAATGGACAAATAAGTATTTCATCTTCTCACTGAAGTATTTCCACCCAACTATCTTTCTTATCCAATGTTCTTCAAATTTCCAGTCAGAACTAATACGTTTCCCTTGCTTATGTTTTTTCAGACAATGCAACAATCAGACCACATGATCCTCCTTTTCTTATTTGGTATCTTCACCACTGCTCTACATTATTCCTTGTCTAAGAAACTGTAGACTTTTAAGGTGCAACTTCTGATCGATGCTTGAAGGAGAGGAGTAAAATGCAGGAAGTTAGCCCATTAATTCAGCTTATTTATCCTTGACTTTGCTTATCAAAGTAGATTCAGGTTTGGTGGGGTTTGTAGCTTATTAGCTTAGTTTTGGAGTTCTTCTTTAGGAAGAGAAACGTGAAATAATTATAAAATTATTTTGAAAAGTAGGTACATATTTAGATTGAAAAGAAGAATCTCAAAAGATTATAAATGTATTTAAAAAGCTGACAAATACCACCACCATCATAAAATCCTTAAAAATAACAATACATCTATGAATTGCCTATCACACTTCTATAATACTTTTTCCTATATCTTTATTTGCATATAATTTGATTACCTCTTCCCATGACAATAATTTTGTAATATTTCCTGTAGAGAGAATAGAAAGATAATTCAATCTTTCTATTTGTATAAAATTTTCAACAAATATTTTTTAAAAATCTATTATGTGCTTGGCATCGTGAAATATAAATATGAGTTTATAGTTTGGTGAGTTCAGATTTCTTGATGACTTGCTTTAAATTATGATTTTTTGGCATTTTCAACATTCTTTCAACATGCATCTTTCAAATGCATTTATGTTTCATGGTAGAATTCTACAGGTATAATTCAAAGCATCATTCCGTCATAAAGGCAACAAAGTACACATATTAACCATCAAATATAAGTACAAAATAATTCCATAGAAAATATGTTTTAGTGCTAAGGGAATGATCACTGTGGAATAAACTTATATTAGAAAAAAAGTTTTGAAGTTGTCTTGCTACAGCACAGAGCTGAGAAAACATTTGAGAATGATCAGCCCTGCCAAGGGGCAAGAAAGTACTAAACATTCTGATGGGCCAAGAGGCCTGAAGTAATGTTGTGAAGGCCTCATGGGGGCATTACCCCTGGAGGTAGTCGTAAAGTTCAAGGGTGTCAGTGTGATGGATGTCAGCACCAAGGCACGAAACCAGACCAATCCCATCTCAGTGGGGACTGACATAACATTCAAAGACAAGATGGGCTTCGGAACGCAACGGAAGTCAATGGGGCCTAAGGAGAATTGTTGGAATGCTTTCTATATAACAGGAGATGTTATATTTAAATCCTCACTGTCCTTTAAGGCTGTTCAGTTTTTATCCACCATCTTACAGCATGGTAAATAAGGCATCAGAGGACAAGCAATTGACCGAAGTTTGCATAGTTGGTAAATGGAAGAACAAGGCTTTTCACTCAGGTAGCTCTTAACCACTGTAGTAAGTTGCCACTGTGCTAGATATTTCTCCTTCTCAGCTGAGAATTTGCAGAAGCTTCTCACTGCATCCATGTTCCTCAATTTCAAGGATGAAAATTTGATCTTCAAATTGACTAAATATTTATCTGAAAGAGATTGAATTTCACTGAGACTCTTCAAAAAAACCCAGCTTTATTGATATATAATTAACATATCATACATTTCACCCATTTAAAGTGTACAATTTTTAAAGCGTTTTTTATGTATATTTGCAGAGATGTGTAGCCGTCACCACAATCAGTTTTAGAACAAGTCCATTACTCCCAAAAGAAACACCCTGCCCATAAGCAGTCACTCCCCATTTGCCCCTAACTTCCCTAGCCCTATGTAGTCATTAACCTATTTTCTTTCTCTACGAATTTGCCTTTGCTGGACATTTCTTATAAATGCAATCATGCAATATATGTTTTCTTACTGACTTCTTTCACTTAATGTAATGTTTTCAAGATTCATCCATGTTGTAGCATATTATCAGTATTTCATTCCTTTTTATTGTCAGATAATATTCTACTGTGTGGAATTACCACTTCAGAAAAGAATCCATTCATCAGTTAATGGATATTTCAGTTGATCCTGCCTTTTGACTATCATGGATAATGTTGCAGTGAACATTTGTCTGCAACATTTTGTGTGAACATGTGTTTTGTTTCTTTTGGGTATATATAAAAGAGACTTGTAATCTAGAAATTTCTACCCACAGCCTATATTTCCGTATTGTTCACTCTCTCTTTCTCATTCCTTGCAAAAAGTTTCTTTTTATCCTATTGATATTGATGTCTCCAAAGTTATGAAATTCTTCTACCTTACAAACATATTTATTTTATAAGTTATAAATTTACTCAACAATCATTCAACAAAATGTATTTTATTTTTTCCAGTTTTGTACTAGTCACTATATTGAATGCTGGAGATACAAAATAAGCTAAAGGATGTCCTGCTTTTAAGGAATTTATATCTAGCTGGGGAAACGGATAGATACTAACATAGACAATTAGAATATTATTAATATGTGTTATAACAGAGACTACCAGCAGGTACTTTGAGTGTCCAGAGTAGGGGTGCTTATTCTGTGAGAGTCAAGGAAGGCATCACAGAATGTGTGATGCTACTGGGGTTCTCCTGAGTAATATAAGAGGGCATGAAGATTGAAGGGAATTCTAGGCAGAAAGGGTAGCATCTGCAAATGTCCTGGGGCAGGAGGAGCATGAAACACTAAAAGCAAGAACTATGGTGTAGATTGACTCAGGTAGGGTGGAAGAGTGATGGCAGGTGATGTGTGAAACCAGGCAGCAGTGAAATTATAAAGGATGCCAATGCCTTTCTAAGGATTTAAACTTACTTTGTAAGTAATGTGGCTCCATTGAAAGATTTTAAACTGGAGGATTAGTTATTTTTAGAACACTTAGAACAACATGAACTTGAAAAAGTGAATCTTATAAAGAATTCCTGAACCATATTTACTGTCATATTTTATGACAAAGTGCTTGACAGTTAGACAGCCCAGGATTGGTGGTTGAAAGAACTTACCTGTGTAGGAAGGTTTTGCCCTCGCATTATTGTTTTGCTGGTATTCCCCAATGAGTGTAGTTCACATCTAAATGTAGAACACTTTGACTTCTATTTTGTTCTTGTAGAGAATCATTCTGCCTTATGAAGTTCAGGACCCCACCATTGCCTTTTCAAAGTTTTGATATGTTCTGCATTAAGCTCTATAATACCACACAGAAATTTTAAAATCACCCACTGAATTTCTTTGAAGATCTCTTTCAGCTTCCCTGAACACCTTCTTGTTTGTTTAGTTATGCTGTCAATGCTTCTGTCAAACAAGGAATCCCTGGATGGCCTCAAGCCCTTTGGGGGAAAAGCTTTATCTTGATGTAGCACCTATTCACTGCATCTTGCCAGTTTTCACTCATCTATGTGCATGTTTAAAAAAAAGAGAGGGGGCTTCCCCGGTGGCGCAGTGGTTGGGAGTCCGCCTACCGATGCGGGGGACGCGGGTTCGTGCCCCAGTCCGGGAGGATCCCGCGTGCCGCGGAGCAGCTGGGCCCGTGGGCTGTGGCCTCTGAGCCTGTGCGTCCGGAGCCTGTGCTCCGCGGCGGGAGGGGCCGCAATGGTGAGGAGCCCGCGTACTACAAAAAAAAAAAGAGAGAGAGAGAGAGGAAGAAAGTAAGAAAGAAAATAAATGAAAGAAAAAAGGAAAGAAGAGAAAAAAAATGAATAATACACGAAGATAGGGGAAGTTCCATAGAGGAGGGTAAGAATATCATTAGGTCAGACAGAGGGTTACGTAACTAATTTAGAAGGTGAGTAGGAAAATTGTCACCTGTTTATAGTTTTACAGATATTTGGTAATAATAAAGATGAATAGATGTACATTATTAATGTGTAATCATAATCACAGAACTGCAAAGGACCCCCAAAGGATCCTCTACCTACATATGTTGTTTTACATTTTGGACTATAGGCCATACTTTCCTAGGCATTTAATTAGAAAACTCTAGACTTTTCTCATATGCTGTGTCTACTGTCACAATTACAATGATTCTCCCTCTCTTCCAACTCTTCCTTTCTTAATGAGTAAGAGTAATTCCTTTATTTCTTTTTAAGAAGTATGGAGTACAGAAGTCACCATAATGTATTTTCCAAAATTCCTATGAGTATTTAAGTAGGTGCCAAAGTAGTGTTGTTTCAGCAACAATAGAAAATTCTAAATTTCAGTCTAAATTGATTGGTTTAGAATAGAAAACAGAAAACAAACTGCATTCTGGGAAATATTGATATATTACCAAATGAATTCTAACCCAGATATATCAAAGTTCTTAGTTTTTATATATATCTTAAAAATTGCACACTAAGAGGGTATAAAGGAAACATTTGAAAACTGTATGGTATATATAGTCTCTTATTCTATATCAAAGATAGGCTTGAATATACCAAGGATTTTCCCACCATTTTTCTTTTTATTTAGTTTTTTTTATAGAGGTATAACTTATGTACTGAAAGGTGCAGATATCTTAAATATACAGCACAATAAAATTTTACATATGTATAAAACCTCCCTTGCTGTTTTTCAGTGCTGTGTATTTTCCTACTAAATGGACATGCCACATTTCATTAATCTAGTCTACTGTTGAAAACATTTGGTTTGTTTACATTTTGGAGCTATTATGAGTAAAATTGTTATAAACATTCTTGTACACAAGCACTGATTTTTGTGGAGTCTGTACTTAGATGTGGCATTTCTGGGTCACAAGGCATACAAATGTTTAGTATTTGGCAATGCTGCCGAAAGTTTTCAAAGTGGTTATACCAATTTGCACATGCACTAGCTATGAGACTTCCAACTGCTCCACATCCTCGTCAACCCTTACTATTGTCAGTGCTTCTAATTTTAGTCATTCTGGTAGGGGTACACCCATTATGATTTTATTTGCATTTTTTGATGATGGATGACGTTGAGGATGCTCAATGCCCATTACAGATATTATTTTTTTGTGAAGTGCCTCTTTGGGACTCCTACTCATTTTTAAATTGTTGGGGTTTGGGGGGGTGCATAGGCTTCTTTGTATATTATAGATACGAGTTCTTTGTGAGATATATTTGCTGCAAGTATTTTCTCCTAGTCTGCAACTTGCCTTTTTACTTTCTGAATGTTGTCTTTTGATGAACAGAAGTTCTTAATTTTAATAAAGTTCACTTTATGAATCTTTTATGGTTAGTGCTTTCTGTGCCCTGATTAAAAATCTTTGCCCCCCTTCATGCTCTAAAGATATTCTCTTATGTTTGTTTTTTTTTTCTACAGTTGTGATGAAACAACTTATTGACAAGACTATCCTCTTCCTTTCTAAACTGCAGTGGTATCTCAGTTGTAAATTAGATGATCACACGTGATGATTTCTTTCTTCACAGTGTTTCAATAGTATATTTGTCTATCCTTATCAGTATCACACTGTTGTACTTACTATGGCATTAAAGCAAGTCTTAGTGATAGTGTAAGTCTTCCAACTTGATTCTTTTCTGAGATTGTCTTGGCTATTCTAGGATCTTTGCAGCTCCATTTTTATTACAGAATATGTCAATATCCATCAAAAAACTTGTAGGATTTGACTAGGATAATATCAAATATAGATTAACTTGGGAGGAATTGAGCTGTCTTCCATTTAACATAATACTAGTGACTCTTCCAATCCATGGACATTGTATATTTTTCCATTTAATGTTATTTTATTTTTCTCAGCAATGTTTTCTAGTTTCAGTTTAGGGCTTACCCATTTTTCCTATATTCATCCTAGGTATTTGATATTTTTTATGCTAATATAGCTAATTTATTTTTAATTTTTATTTTCCTACTGTTTTTTCTTATATATATTTTGTGGGTATTGATGGTGCTAAACAACTTAATAATTTTAATAGTTTAATTATATATATTTACCTTGATAGTAAAAATATATTATTCACAACAGAATAAAAATATTATGGAATAATTAGAATTAAATCTTCAAAAGTTGTGCAAACAAGTCATTGAAAACCAGAAAGCATTACTGAAAGAAATTAGACATATGATGTGCATGTGTTGAAAGACTGCATGTTTAAAATGTCAATTTTCCCCAAATTGATCTATAGATTCAACAAAATATTAGAGTCCCAGCCAGAATATCTGTAGTAATTGATAACCTCATTTTAAAATTCATATGGAAATGCCAGGGACCTAAAATAGCTAAGAGAATTTTGAAAAAGAAGATGAAATTTGGAGGATTAACATTACCTGATTTTAAGATTTTTGAAGCTACAATAATCATGACAGCATGGTATTGGTGTCAAGCTAGATCAAAAGATCAGTAGATCAATGGAACATAATGGAGAGTCCAGAAATAGACCACACATATATGAATAACAGATTTTTGATAAATAGCAGATGTAATTCAGTGGAGAAAGGACCTTCTTTTCAACAATGGTGCTGGAACCATTGAAAATACATATAAAAAAACAATCTTTGATCCAAACCTTACATTATATACAAAAATCAACTGAAAACAGATCATAAATCTAAATGTAGAACCTAACACTAATTTAAAAATAGGAGAAATTTTTTGTAACCTTGGGTTAAGCAAAGGTTTCTTATGTATGAAATCAATAGCACAATCCATTATTAAAAAAAATTAATAAATTGAACTTCCTCAAAACTAACTTCTCCTATTTGAAAGACACCATTAAGAGAATGAAAAGGCCAGTTACAAATTGAAAGAGGTATGTCCAAATTATATATCAAAGAAATTGTACCAAGAATATAAAAAGAACTCTCCAAAGTAAAATTAATATTGACATTAAAAATTGAAAAAAGATTCAAACAGACACTTTACCAAAGAGGATACAGAAATGTCAAACACACATAACATCTTTAGACCATACCAACTGCTGGCAAGGTTGTGAAGAAAATGGAACTATGTTGCTGGTAGGAATGTAAAATATTGCAACCACTTTGGAAAACAGTTTGGCAGTTTCTCAAAAAACTAAAGATAGGGGTTTCCCTGGTGGCGCAGTGGTTGAGAGTCCGCCTGCCAATGCAGGGAACACGGGTTCGTGCCCCGGTCCGGGAAGATCCCACATGCCGCGGAGCGGCTGGGCCCGTGAGCCATGGCCGCTGAGCCTGCGCGTCCGGAGCCTGTGCTCCGCAATGGGAGAGGCCACAACAGTGAGAGGCCCGCGTACCGCAAAAAAAAAAAACAAAAAAAAAAAAACTAAAGATAACATCATATTGATAATCCAACCATTCTGCTCCTAGGTATTGACCCAGGATTAATAAGTTTATGTCCATACAAAGAGTTGTACATGATTCAAGCACCTACATGGATGAATCTCAAAATTACTATGCTGAGTGAATGAAGCCAGAGAAGAAAATAATACATATTACATGACTTCCTCTACATAAAATTTTATAAAATACATCCTATATCTATAGCGACAGAAAGGTGATCAGTTTTTGCCTAAGGCCAGGGTGAGGAGGCAGCGAGGTGCAGGAGGGAGAGATGATAAAGATACTTGAGGAAATTTTGCAAATTTGGGTAAGTTCATTATCTCGGTTGGGTTGCTGGTTTCGCTGGTGAATATATATGTCAAAGCTCATCAAATTGTATATTTTAAATATGTGCAGTTTATTCCTTGTCAATGATTCTTCAATAAAGGTGTTAAAAACTTTATAAGGTAGTTATGCTACTTTCACTTATAATTTTTTTAAAAAATTGATATTAAGATGAATTAGTTGTATAGTTGTTTGTGGTATTTGTTAAATATCTCATAGCAAGATATTATATCTATTATATATTATATCTATCTTTTCAAATTCATTAATTTATTTAGCAAACATTCAAAGTGCCAGACATTAGGGTGCTAGAGAAACAAACATAAAGCTTTCCAATTAGTGGGGTAGAGAACTAGAATTTACTGAGTACTGAAGGAGTTCAGGGCATGTCACCCTAAAATATGCTTTGGTATATTGATTATTTTGAATTGAAGTAACTTGAGAAACATCAAGAAGGGCTCTCAGGCCTTTTCCTTTCCACCTAAAAGCAGGTCATAAAATTTCCTATGAGAAAACTGTCCTTCCTATACCAGAAGACAGATAAGATACCATCCTTATCAACAGAAACTAGGAATTGATGCTGAAATGGGTTTGTACAAACTTACTGAAACATCCCTTATCTTCCACTAGTTTTGCTGCCCCTCCCTTGCCCCCAGAATACTTTTCCTAGTCACAATTTACAACCCATAGCCCAAACCTTTGTCTTGTCTGTGTGAAATCCTTCTACAAGGATAATTATTCACAACTCTGTACGTTACACACTATTACTATCGCCATTTTACAGACGAAGAAACAGGCTACAACATAAACATTACCTAAAAGTGTAAACACTTAAGCCATATGAAATTAGCAACTATTTTTGTGTAAAATTTTGTCTTGGAGTTACATTGAACAGCAATGATAGTTAAAAACAAACATTTGGTGGTTAGACACATTCAAACACATGTGTAAGTTACCATTCAAGCCACTTACAAATACGAGTTGAATTTGTATCATTATTTTTTTCCATTATGGATAATAAAAAGCTAAGTAAGCTTTTATTTCTAGAATTTGATATATCACCACTTCAAAAATATAAAAGTAAAACTAAAGTGTAGTTTCTTCAGTAAAATGAGGAGGTTGATTTTTTACATAGCATCATTCACTTTGTGACCTAAGAAATGATGCTCAATAATAGGTATAGATTTATTCATTAACAACATTCATCACCATTTAAGGCCAGTATCTAAGAAGCTATATTTAGTAATCTTAGCATGTTACTGTGTTGAATGAGTGTTCACTGAATCCTCTATGATCTGATGATAATCATTTACATGGCTAAGGGCAGACAGGTGTTTACTAGAGGTATTAATGCAGGATGGAGCACATACATGAAACCACGAATTGCATACACAAATGCATGGTGACCTATTGTAGCCAGGTTCTCAATGAAAATATACCCGTTTATGAAGAGTCTTTTTTTCGCCTTTAAAACTTGGACTAATTCTTACACCAAACGTATACAAGTTTGTTAATGCCCATTAGCGCCTAAGTAGGCCGCAAAGGTGAAAGCTGGGTAAGACAAGGTTCGTGCTCTTACTGAGCACACAGTCAGCTTTTTCACTAGATTATCAGAAACCAAATTTGGAAAATAATCTGGAACGCCGGCGTAGGTCAAGGATCCCGACTCGAAATATTAAGTCCAAACTAACAAATTATAAGCGGTGTAATTCGTCTCCGGCGAAAGCCCCGTCAGTCAATTTATCTATGGGCGCGGCCTCGCCGAAACGCACCCCTCCCGTGAGCATGAGTGCGCATGCGTTCTCAGAGAGGCGAATGACCCTGAGAGGTTGCCGTACTCAGATAAGACGTCGTGCGTGCGCAGGCGCTCAGCGCTGAGGCCTGCCGGAAGCAAAGATGGCGTATAGGTAATCGGCAGGCCGCAGTTGGCGCCTTGTCAGTATTAGAGCTGGTAGTTTGTAAGCGGCTGTGGCGAACGCCCTCTCCGCCGTCATGGCCAGGCATCGGAATGTCCGAGGCTATAACTACGATGAAGGTAGGTGGCAGGGTTATGCCGGGCCGTCATTTTTATCGTTCCAGCCGGGATAGCAGCCGGTTGGCACTCACTTCCATATGTTAGTTTCTCGTCAGTGGTGCCAGGTTGGCGTTCAGAGGAGGCTCATTTGGAGAAAATTACAGGACGCCTGAGCTCCACCGAATGGCGTTGTTTTAAGTAGTGTTTTTTTCCTTCTGGGATTGGTTTTATTTAGGGTAGGGGAGATGCTGCAGGGCCTCATATGGGAAGGACTTTTGAAAAGGTTGGGATCCGGTGATAGTTACCCACGTAAGCATTATTACCTCTCCCATTGTTTCCCCCCAGGTCGGCTACACACTTTCCTACTTCGAGCTTCTCTCCCCGACCCTCCTTTCAAACAGGCCCATGAAACTTTCTTATTTGTAAAACAAGGATTGACCTAATGCTTACATTCAGCCGTTCTGCTGTAACTGTTAGATTTAAAGGGTAAATCTTGTGTGTTTGTTCCTACACACTTAGTGCAGAACCTGGCTTGAATTAGCTGACTAACTTATTTTGTATGCTTTTCAAGTTAAATTGGAAACTTAGGAGATGGTAGAAAAAAATACATATTAAAAAGGCCCAAAGAGTAAGTTGATCAGATGATCTTGAGGTGTGTACTCAGTTCTTGGTTGGTCATGCTGAATATAAATGTACTTTTTGGGGAAAAAAAGTAGTATTAGAAGAAAGGGGGCTTCTAAAAGGACTTACTGATTTTAAAAGTGAAATAAAAAAATATGAATGTTGTCCAGAAGTTTAATTTCTATACAGTGGATACTTGTATGCATCACCAAGCATCACACAAACTAAAACTGTAAACAAGTATGAAGGAGTGCAAATGAATAAAGATCTATCACTTTGTTGAGTACAGGGCATGCAGTGTGCTTAGTATATTGGTGGTGGTTATTAGCATTTCCAGCAGATTATTCTAGAACATCAGTATGCTCTAATCATAGCGGAGGGCAGCTAATACCCTTTGCTGCATTTGAAGGCAGTGATCCAGTTAGCCTGGCACGTGTTAGGTTCCTGGTGGTCACTTCAGAATGGAATTCTTTTTCAGTATTGCGGTGGATGTTAAGTATTGCCTGTGGACCACTGTTACCTGAGAAATGACTTTAGCTTGGGAGATATTTTTGCAAATATGCTGTAAAAGACACGAATAGGTCTAATTACTACTTACGCATTTCTTTAATAGATATTTATCATGTCCTCAATCAACAGTGAGTGCTTGGAGTACTGTTTGAGCTTTGGGGACCAACAGCAAGATGTTTGAGGGAGTTTAAAGAGGGAGATACACAAGTAACGGATGATTATGAAGTGCTATGGGAGCTACTTAAATGAGAACAACTGTTCAGAATGAGTCGGAGGACTTTAAGCAGAACTCGTATGTGAAGGAAGGTATCCTGAAGGAGAGGTGCTTGGCTTGAGGGAGTGAGTGCTAAGTATCTTCTCACCTTAGCCACCCCACATCAGGTGTTCAGATTTCTTTGGAACAGTTGATGACATCATAACCAAGCTGTTCCTATAGCATTGGAGGTCCATCCCCTTTTCTTGCTTGTGAAAGTTCTACTTATTTTAAGTGTCCAGTTTTTTTCTCTTCTCAGTTAAGCTTTCCCTTCTCTCAGATAATAATTTAAAAATTCTCAAAAGTAATATAACTTCACTACAGAGATTTTTTTTTTCATTACAGAGATTTTTATGCTCCAAAATCTATTGGCTCCTCTCCTTAACTCTCATTGTGTTCTTCTCTGTAATATGGGTAGTAGTTTACAAGACTGCCTCACCTACTAATTAATAAAAGTCCCAGGAAGGCAAAGCCCATACTTTATTTTTATATTTACTCCATTAGCCAGTACAATGCTTTATGTGCAGCAAATACTCCAAAATATTGTTGAGGAGAAGAACCACTTGACAAAAATCCCAGGAAAGAATTCTCTTTATCTTCTGATACTCTAACACTTTTAGGGTTCATTTCAGTAGTGAAAAATTGACCCAGTATAAAAAGATTCTTGTCTTTAATATCCAAATATATTTTTTTGTGAATGGCTTTTCATTTATTTGCTAATATTTTTTATTAAGTCGGGATTGTGATCTAATAATTTATTGAATGTGTAAAAATTTACACATTTTCATCCAATAGTAGCATTTATGTAATTTTTCTTTGCCATAAATATTTGGTCTCAGCCTTTGAACATGCTGTTCCTGCTGCTGCTACATGAATACCCTCAGAAATTAGCTAACTATCCTTTAGAATTGGTTTAAAATATGATATTCCTGGGAATCTTTCCCTAGCCACCCCACTCCCAATTCTGTTTTTGTTGTTCCTATGTGTGTTCCCAGATCATTCTGTATTCTTATGTCTCAAACAGTCGTAATATCGTTTTATAATTGCTCGTTTTCTCGTCTGTCTTCCCTTGTTAGATTTTAGGTTTGTAGAGATCTGGGAATGTGCCTGCCACTCAGTCTTGTACCCCAAATGTCTCTGATAGCCCCTGGCATAGTGTTAGTATTTGTTGAATGAATAAATACACTTATGTAAACATGTTTATGTTCTTTGTGGGGTTTTATAGATTGATTCATTAATTTATAATAAAACAAGTATTAATTTATGCCAAGCATGTGTCAGGTAGTTGTCTAGACAGTCTTGCCCTGAAGGAGCTTATAGTCAATGGAGTGAACCAGGTATGGTGCTTTGAAGACATTCAGTTAGAGGAGTGTGCTAGAGAATAAAAGTGGCAGGCAGGGCTTGCTGCTTTACCCGGAGTGGTCAGGGAAGACTTCTGAAATAGATGACATTTGAGCTGGAACCTTAACTAGGAGAAGGAAACAGCGGTAGGAAAATCTGGGCAAAGAGCATATTGTAGTCAGTTTGAAAAAAGGCCAATTAGCTAGAGCAGAGGGGAGTTTAGGATAAGCTGGGTTTTGTGCATTACCTAGCTTTACATGAAGAAAAACTGCCTTCATGGTCTGATTGTATACCCTGCGCTAGTCAGTTGTATGGAAAATAAATGTTTTGTTTAGAGCAGGCATCTGGTGAAAAAATGGATGGAAGGCTTATTTCAGATTTTTGTCAATACTGGAAGGACAATTCAAGTACATGGGGTATGGGATTATTCTTTGATCACACGAAGTGAAAACTTGGAAAAACTTCTTAAAACTCAATTAGCTTAAAAATCTAAAAACATGTATGTCTTTATAAATATAGAAAGTCGGTAAATAACTACTTTGGGTAGAATTTTTAGAATTTTTTTTGAAAAGTGGACATTCTAAGTTCCTTTAATTTAGATGAACAATTTAATTAATTTAATTTAATTTATTTCGGAGAGAATTCAGATGTTTCCTCATTAATAACTAAGAATATAAAAAGAACTTGTAAGTGAATTTATCTCTTGTATTTTTATTTTAGATTTTGAAGATGATGATCTCTATGGCCAGTCTGTAGAGGATGATTATTGTATTTCACCATCAACAGGTGAATTTTTAAAAATAATTTGATTTTCATTATTTGGGTATTTAAAAATGTTAAGTAAATGTTATTGTCATTCTAGGACAAGCATGTTCCAGGAGACTGTTACATTATGTACCCTTTAGAAAGATAATTGTATGTGAACTTTAAAGGTATATAAAATAATTTCTTAACTTACAAATGGAATTTAAAATTTTGATTCCATCATTTGACTTTAAACAGTTTGAAGAAAATTCTGAAAACTATGGTTTTCCGATATTCTTTGCAGCATGCAATTAATCTGAATTGACTAAAATGGTAATTTAGTCAATAATGCAAATCTAAAACTTCTGAAGGAAGACAGCAGTTAATTTTATATTCCCAGGAAAATCTTGAATATTAGAAACACTGAAGTGTTATGCATAGACTTCCCTTCATACAGTACTTTATCTACTGTAAATAAACCAAATACATGTAACTCAAACTTCTGATGGAACTGCAAAGTGATTTAGAGTTCAAATTCCTGTAGGATTCCAAATAAGAGCTGCATCTTCTGTCTCATTTGCTGAAAAATTTCTTCTTTGCGACCATATTACAAAAACATTTCCTATGTTCTTTACAGCAGAGACAGTGTCTTTATATATATTTTTTAATGTCTTTATTGGAGTATAATTGCTTTACAGTGCTGTGTTAGTTTCTGCTTTACAACATAGTGAATCAGCTATACATATACATATATCCCCATATTTCCTCCCTCTTTTGTGTCTCCCTCCCACCCTCCCTGTCCCACCCCTCTAGGTGGTCACAAAGCACCCAGCTGCTATGTGGCTGCTTCCCACTAGCTATCTATCTTACGTTTGGTAGTGTATATATGTCCACACCACTCTCTGACTTTGTCCCAGCTTACCCTTCTCCCTCACTGTGTCCTCAAGTCCATTCTCTACGTCTGCATCTTTATTCCTGTCCTGCCCCTAGGTTCTTCAGAACCTTTTTTTTTTAGATGCCATATATATGTGTTAGCATACAGTATGTGTTTTTCTCTTTCTGACTTACTTCACTCTGTATGACAGACTCTGGGTCCATCCACCTCACTACAAATAACTCAATTTCATTTCTTTTTATGGCTGAGTAATATTCCATTGTATATATGTGCCACATCTTCTTTATCCATTCATCTGTTGATGGACAGTTAGGTTGCTTCCATGTCCTGGCGATTGTAAATAGTGCTGCAGTGAACATTGTGGTACATGAGAGACAGTGTCTTTGATCCAGACCTTTTCTCACTAATTTCCCTAAAAATGCGTTTGTCTTCAAATTTTAGCCTACTCCATAAACAGTTGGTTAAAATGCCTTGATAAATTTTACTATGCCATAAAAGTGGGTACAGTTACATATAGCTATGTACAGCATAAATATAATTCATAAAACTCACTTTCCACAAGTTGGAAGGTTTAATATAGTAATTAAAATTTCTATCAGTGTGCCTTGTCTTTAATAACTTATCGTCTCCTGAGCTGTTTTGTGAACCTGCTTTATGCCTCCTCTTAGTCTCTGAAGACCAACTATGTCCCTTCTGACTTTTTAGAATTTCTTTTTCTTTATAAAGGCATAGGTGCTCTAGAAGTTGTCATAGCACCTCTACTCTTCCTGTCATCTTTTTTCCTGTTAACTTATTACTCTGTAATGCATCTAGCTCTTTATGTGTACTTTAATCATTTAGCCTAACTAATCAGAGCCTTTCTTCTCTTCCTTTAGTGTTACACTGTTATCAGTCACGATTTTATTAGAAGATAGAAATTACACCAGTTGTTTTGCCAGAGATTCTAATGTAAAAAGTTGTTAACTAGGTATTAGAGACAAAAAATGCAAACCAAAATATCAAGGAGGTAGTAACTTTAGGAAGCATTTATCATCTCTAGTTCCTAGGGGAACCAATGGACAAGGTTGAAGCCAACCTTTAGAATCTGGTGGGGGGCTCCTTTGAGCTGGGACCTAGATGTGTAACAAGAGGGTTCTGCTTTGTTGCTTTGCCATTGAAGTTCAGAGGAGGGACTGTAGAGCTGGGACTGAGACCTGGGGAGGGGATGCTCTGTGGCTGGTGTCTCTGAAGGGACACTGTGAAGCTGGGCTTCAGCCTTTTGAAGAGGGAATTCTAGCGGGCTGTATGATCATCGTTGAAGCTGGTTCTGGGAGTTTTGGAAAAACTGCAAACTGATATAAATTGCAGTTACTGGAACAAATGATTTCTGCAAGATGAAGTGTTGCTGGGGTGATGGTGACCAGATAAGAAACAAAAAGGAAAGGAGCATGTGTGTTCCTCTTCCAGCCTTCCAGTCTCCCTTTAGCATCTGCCCGTTGGCTCATCCTAAAAGGGAGCCAGCTGTCATAGAAGAAATGTGCTTTGCAGACTTCAACCCCAGCGTCACAGAGCAGAGTAAAGAGACTGGGTTAGAAGCTGAGAGGCGGCTTAATCAGCATTCCTTTAAAGCTTCTTATTCAGTGATTCAAAAAGACCATATTTTGTAGGGATTAGGGATAAAAGAAATTTCAGTTTTTCCAAGGAACCTCCCAGGCACTTGTCATTTGCAGTGTGTTAAAAAAACTATGGGTTAACCTTTTGGGGTGCCTACAGTTCATTATCATCAGTTGACAAGGTGACAAAGTAATGTCTGGTAGCACTAACTAGTGTTACAAGTGAAGTAAAGGTCATGGCATGTTCATGAAACTGAGAAGGTGATGTGGGTGTGATAATTAGATTTGAGTTTTTAAAAAAAATCTCATATAATAGAGACTGGATTGAAGGTGGTACATAAGTGGTTGTAGATAGAGTAGTTAGGAGACTATTATACTAATCTAGAGGAGATGAGGATATTTCAGGACTGTGTTCTCAGAATGTGGTCCATGTATCATTTGCATTACTTGAGGATTTGTTCAAAAAGTAATTCTGGGCCCCACCCCGTAGTCAGAAACTCTTGAGGGTGGGACACAGCTACTGCTTTGAGAACCATTTGTTTAGGACAGGGGTGACAGCAGGGGATTTGCAGATAGATTCAAGAGATAATTGCAGGAGCTAAGGTCTACTTGGAAGTTGGTTGACTATGGCTTGCACAAGGAAACCTTCATAGGGAGAGGGACTACTGAAAGACATCTTAATATTGCAGATTAATGCATTCATTTATCTAGGCTTGTCTAAATAAATCATGCTTAACCTTGAGTAATGAGCTAACACTACACAAGGTCAGGCATTCTGAAGGTGTTTTTCTGAGATTTGCTTTTATGGCCTACCTTTCTTGAGGTCATAGTTTATCCCTTGTCTCTCACAGCCCTTGATATGTGTCTTGTCTGTGGTTCATATTCAGGACAGACTGACTCTTTGAGAGTTACTTTTGTATATACTCCAGGAAGTCAACCGACTTTATCAAAGCATGAGATAGTTAAATGGTTTTGACTTTCTTCTGTGACAAACTGGTATTTTTAACAAAAGCATGTAGTTTTGGATTTTTAAATTTTCCAGAACATGTATAAAGTAGTAGTAATATCGGATCAGACACTTTTCCTCTTTAGTGGTATATTTTTCCAAGCAATTTTCAATTAAAAATGAATAGTTTTAGAAGGATACTTTCTGTTCTTAAAGAAGCAGCTAATGTCATCGAAGAGATGATTGAATTCATGGTCTAATGAATTCTGGTAATTGAATGACTTTATCAATTAATAGGAGTTTCTCTGAATTTTATTATGTATTTTTTTAACTCTGCTAAGCACAGTTTTCTTGATGGAAAGGTGATTTCTAAATGTTGTTGCTTTTTTTTTTTCTTTAGAAAGATTGACTTTGATGCTGAATATTGAACATACATTAGGGAGCTGGTGATAGCAAAAAGAGCCTATAAATAAAACTTTGAACAGTTACAAATCTTGTTTCAACTAATATAATTAGAAGTGGTAAAAGATAAACTGAAGCATATTAACATTTTTAAGAGTTTATTTGAGCAGATATCAGTTTGAATCAGGTAGCTCCAAACTGGAAGTGGTTAGGAGCACTCCACCAACAGGAGCTGGGGCAAGGTTTTTATAGAGAAGACATGAAGCAAAGCAAGGAAATTATTTGGTTGGCTGCAGCTTAACCCATTACATTATTTGGGGGAGAGTAGTTGGCTTTCTGTGATTGGTTGTTCTTAGTCCTGAGGCCTTTGCAGGATTGACTCTGGATTGGTTTTCCCTTTGCAACCAAGGCGTTAGAGCCACTTCAGTCTCATGGCCACCTTGTATGATTAATTTAACAGTAGTTAACCTTATTCAGTCCATTCCATGTTAATTTATTGAGCATCAATTAACATGTAAGGAAGCTTGTTAAAAGTTCCCTTCAAATGACAGTATGGTGGGTAAAGAAGTAGTCCTGCCTGAAGGAGTCTGGAAAGGCTTCTGGAAGGAGGTGGGATTGGGACTGGTAAATTTGGGAGTGAGAATGGCATTCTAGAGAGGAAACAACAGTGCTTGAGCAGTGGCCTCTAAGTGAGGCATGTTTGGGAAGACTCACATGATTAATGCAGTTGCAGCACAAAGAGGGCTCAGAAAGGAAATAGCCAAATTGTGGAAGATGGTTTTTAATTTTAGGTGTGTAGTTTTAGCTTATTGAAGGTTTTTTAGTTAAGGGGGTCATGTTTTAGGAAAGTAACTGATGACAGTATACAAAGTGGACTACATCTGGGACAGATGAAAGGGGAGACTTGTAGGCTCTTTCCTACCTTCCCTGATGATACCAGTCAGCTGGGAGTAATTGTAAAAATAGAGATTCCCTGCCCCATTCCAACACCACTTAACCAGGACCTCCAGGGGAAGAAGCCTAGAAAGCTGTATCTTTAATGAGTGCCTCACATGATTTTTATTTTAAGATGTTTAGGAAGCAATATTAGGCAATTGCAGAGTCAGGTTTTGAATTCTCTGAATTTTTATGTTTAGCAAAATGCTTTAAATTGTAAAAGTCACTATGGGTGTCCAATTTTTCAGAAAGCATTTCTGTCAAAGTTTGTGATTAAATTTTTAGAAAAGAAGAGCACTTTATATTTATCCTTTTTTCTCCATTGCTTTTCTCTCACTCTTTTTTATCATATTTGTTGCCTTTTGGCTCTCATTTCAACTTCAGAGATCTGGATACTTCTTTTTTCCCCCAGCAACTATTTTCCCTGGGGAATTTTCCTACCCACCATCCCTCTGCACTCCTGGGCAAATCCAACCATCATTTACTTCTAAAACAATGGCCACAGTTTCTGAGTTGGATTTGTATGTGGGAGGGGGTAGGAAGCCTCCAGGAAGAATAGCTTCTTGGGGGTAGAGTAGAATTCTGGATTTTGATAACTTCCTTTTTCCCTGTCAGTATTTCCTAAGTGAAAATTGTTCACGGACGTATCTGACTGATTTCTTCTCTCACTTAATTTTTTTTTTTTTTTTTTTGCGGTACGCGGGCCTCTCACTGTTGTGGCCTCTCCTGTTGCAGAGCACAGGCTCCGGACGCGCAGGTTCAGTGGCCATGGCTCACGAGCCCAGCCGCTCCGCGGCATGTGGGATCTTCCCAGACCGGGGCACGAACCCGTGTCCCCTGCATCGGCAGGTGGACTCTCAACCACTGCGCCACCAGGGAAGCCCACTCACTTAATTTTTGATTTGTCTTAGGTTTTTCCTCACAGTTCAGAGCTATGAGAGAAAGTTGGGGAAAGTATATTTGTTACTTTTAGGCTAAACTGAATAGTTAATTACAGCCAGGAAAGTAGTTTGAAAATCATCAGGCACAAAATGGCCTGGTTTACATTTTTTAATGCTACCACATTTTATTGTATCTAAAATGCCATGGATTGTAAGACATATTGTTATTTTACGTACCACTTAAAAAATAATCAGCTGTCAGTCTAAGTATTATATAATACTAAGATGCCATTTGATTGTAAGACATCCCTCATTCTGAGATTTTTAACATATGAAAAAAGTGGTCATCTTAGAAAATCTGTGAAACAGGATATTTTTCCTGCTGTTTAACCATGTTGACTTTATAATGGCAGTATTGTATTTTACTTGCACAAGAGGGAGGGAAAATAGTGATATGTATATAGCATAATATGTACATTTTTGAAAAACCTTGTGGTCTTTAAAATTGTATACTAAAAAATAGCAAAACCTCTGGGAAAAAATAGGATCATAACAGACCACTCAGCCCGTAAAGTATCAATACTAATAAACCAGTAATCATCTAATAAAAATGCTTGCACATTTGGAAAGTTACATTAACTTCCTAATAAAGATATATTCCAATATATATGGGACTTTACATTTAACAAAAAGGTAGAAGCTTGATAGAGGTGTAAGGAAGAGTTGAAACTAATGAGTAATGTTGCAAAGGCAAAATACTCACAGGTCTTAGAGAACCAAGCGGTAAGCATGCACAAAACAGGACACATGGCCAAATGGAGCCAAAAGGAAGAATGTGGGGCTATCTGGCATTAAAGTACAATTCCAATTACAGTATAATGTTCTATGGTTGGTGTTACTGAACTTTGTATTTGCATTACAAAGTGTTGGGGGGAAAATCTCATAAACCAAAGCAACTTGAATGTTAGTCATCATTCCCCTGTTGACCATTTGATATAAACTAGTTTATGTTAAGGAAACATGCATTATAGCAGAACAGATTAAATTCTCTCAACTGCTCTTTATTTGTCTTATTCTGTTCTCCTTGTTCAGGATGTCTTCCACCTCTTCTTCAGTTTTTCTGATGTTCTTGCCTTCTTTATTATAACTGCTCTAGTCTTCAGTGATTACTTAATCTTCTATGCTTCTGTAGCACTTGTCGTCTGTACTACTCATTTGGCTTTATAAAATATGTCATTACCTTTTCTTTTTTTGCCTTTCCTGCTAATCTGTAAGGCCATCATTGATTTATACTATAAATAAGTAGCACTTATGCCATGACCGTCTGAGTATAGGTGTTACCCTTAAGTCATAGTATTTTCTATTGTCTATATATGTGTTATCTTTACATTTTGAATGCAGTTAGAGATTCCCTTTCATGAATAGTGCCTTCCTGAAAACATGCACAAAAGTCAAATGTGGGAACTCTGAGCAATAGACATACATGTTATGTGCTCTTCCAGAAAGCTAAATAATATAAAATCCTTGATAACACCTTGCCTTTAGAATACTGTATTGATGTTTTTATCCTTCTTAAACTTATTCTTTAATTTTATTCCTTGGCAATTGAACACATTCTCCAGGACTTGAGTTCAGTGGGCATCCAGTTGACGTGGAAGAGTGAACACTTTGGGCATTCATGATGATTCTCTCCTTTGCTCACACGTATTTCGTGTATGATACTCAAGCATATGTTGGCACTTTGATATTTTGTCTTTCTACCTATTAATGAAAAATATAATGCCCAGTTATATATTGAGTAATGACACTGCCAATACTGCAGAGTAGCACAGACTTCTGTCTGAAAGTCAAAGTTAGGTATATGACATTAATATACAGTCTCAGTGTATGATTGAAGTATAAACTGTTTAAAAGTTAAGGCCTATGGGGACTTCCTGGGCGGTCCAGTGGTTAAGACTTCGCCTTCCAATGCAGTGGGTTCGATTCCTGGTTGGGGAGCTAAGATCCCACATGCCCTGTGGCCAAAAAACCAAAACATAAAACAGAAGCAATGTTGTAACAGATTCACTAAAGGCTTTAAAAATGGTCCACATCAAAAAAAAATCTTAAAAAAAAAATAGTTAAGGCCTATGATTTTGGTCAACTCTTGGGTTCAGGCAAAATTAGTAGTTCTTGGAAAGTGAAAATCTAGTCTGTTTTTGGTATTTTTTAATTATGCAAATGAACAAATTTGATATGAGGTTTAAAGTATTTGTATCAAAGAAACAATTTCAGAGAAGATGGAATAGCAGGCAAGGATTAGGAAAGATAATTTTTGAAAACTGTGGAGAAAGTAAGCTCAGTGTTTATGAGATAGAAGGAAAGAAGGGAGACAATTATAAGAGGCTAGTGAATGGTTAGGTTAGTAAGGACATTTGAGCAGAATTTGGGTGTGATATGTTTTGTCTTTGTTTTCATCCATTATTATAAATGTGGGCAAATGGCTGTAGGTGGTAGGTCAGAATCTTTGATTTTTATTTTAACTGTTGTTAAAGAAAAAAGTTAATGGGAAATGGCTATAGTACAACATTCTTTAATCATTGTATATTCTAGCTGCTCAGTTTATTTACTCACGACGTGACAGACCTTCAGTTGTTGAACCTGTAGAAGAATATGATTATGAAGATTTGAAAGAATCCTCCAATTCTCTTTTGAACCATCAGCTAAGCGGAATTGATCAAGGTATAGTAAAAAGTAGTCTATCTATGTTTCTTATCTGAAAATGATTAATAATCAGTTTACCGGAAATTATCAATTTTATTTTTCATAATAATGATCGTGGGTAGTAATGGTATGAACTACCATTATATCTTATATCTTCAAGGAAAATGTACATTTTATTATATTTTGTGAGGACTAGATGGTTAACAGTATGGTTGACAAATTGTGTGGCTGTTATTTAATGACTGGAATTTTTTATTGAAATCTCCTTAGGAGAGAAACTTCAATGATTTGTTTTCTTTTAGCAATATTTATTGTTTCATAAGCTCTATGTAGAGCTTATGGTTAGATTACAGAAGCTCATTTCCTTGCAAAATGTTAGGTTCCAAAAGTCTGGTTTTTATTAAAAAAAAAAATTAAGTCTGAAGTAATACTATACAGTGTCCTGATTGGTCACAGTCATGTAAATTAAGTTTCAAGGTAGAACTCATAAATGGTAATGGCATTGGTTCTGAGTTTGCTTCTTTTTAGTTCTCTTAAACATTTTAACAAAGATATATTATATTTTGGTTTTTGCCTTTTATAAATAAATTTCAAATATGACATTGTTTCAAACATACTACTCAAGCTATAGATTGATGAACAATGTAGTAGACCTAAAATCACCAAGTATAACAGTAATGCCATCCGTTGGTAATGAGTAGGGCTGAGCTGATTTGCTCTTTCTGTGGAGTGTGGCTTTGTTCTAGAAATGTTTTTAAATTGAAAATTTATAACAATTTAAAAACAGGAAGGGGGGAGTATATGAATCTGAGAGCTGATCTTTGAATAAATTGGTAAAATATATGTCAGCTGCTAGCCAAATCAAGAAAAATGGAGGAAGCACAAATATACAAAATTAGAAAGCGGAAAGGGAAACAACAGAGAATAAAAAAATTCATCAACTCGGCAAATACATTTGTCAGTCTGGATAAAAGTTTGTAGAGGAGCTGCTGTATAAATTCCTTGATAGTTTCTATTATATTTTTAAAGACTGTGTTATAGTTGTCATTGTCGGGGGAGAGGGTAGGAATAAAGTAGAATCTCTGCTGTGCCTCAGAATGATTAAGGAGGTATGAAATTCAGAGTTATGTTTGAGAATGAAACTTAATCATTCCCACCTGACATATGTGAGTAACTGCATGATAACAATAATGATTGTAGCTCACCTCTACTAACTGCTTTCTGGGTATTGTTCTAAGTGCTGTTCAGGTAATTGCATATTTAGTCTTCATAACAACCTTATGAGGTAGGCCAGGTATTGTCTTCATTTTACAGGGGAAAAAAATGAGACGCAAAGTTACTTGGCTGAAGTTGCACCAGCTAGTAAGTGGCATTAGGATATGAACCAAGACAGCCTGACTCTGTATGTCTACTCTTTGTGTATGTGTAGACAACAGTTACTATAATTAATTAGAAGAGGCCCTGATGCTAGCTATATACTAAGTATTCTTAGTATTACTATACTAAGTAGTATTACTATATTAATATAGTAGTATAATAGTAGTATTAGTAGTATAATAATAGTATAATAGTATAATATTATAATAGTATAATAATAATAATAGTAGTATTACTATACTAATAGTATATACTATATAGTATATATATATATACTATATACTATACTATAGTATACTATTAGTATACTAATAATATACTATATACTAAGTATACTAAGTATTCCAGTTTTAGTAATTCATGTATTTATGAAATAGGTATAATTTTTCAAGTTTAGCTTATTAGCCTATAATTAATTTTGGACTCAAGCAAAGCAGAATTACCCAAATATTTGAGAATTTATTTTTAATAATTAAAAAAGGGAGCAATGGAAAAAGTATTAAATACTTCTTTTTTTAAAAAGAAAGTATATTGCGAGTAGATTCCTTGTTCAGTATGTAAGCATGTAAAAATGTAATGTACAGTGCATTCTGTGAACTGGTTTCATTGGATTAGGGAGTCTGAAAACTTGAGTTATATTTTGATTACTGCTAAACTTAGTAGTGCCATGATTTTCAGTCCTCTTTATGACTTAGAATTTGATATATCTAAGTCATAGAGTTACCGTGAGGATTACAAAGGATATATATACATATGTGTATATGTATAGTGCATATATATGTATTAATATTTTGAAAATTGTCAACTGCTATACAAATATAAATTAATATATTCATGCATTTTTATTTGGTGGCCCCTAGGTACCAGGTACTATTTTAGGATCTAGGGATATAAAGCCTTTGCTGTCGTGGAATTTACGTCATTATTGAATGTTATTAGTAATTACTTTTTATAGTAACATAGTCATCAGAAAATAAAAATCCTTAAATATTTTAGACATCCAGATTTAAATTTTTGTGTTTAAAATGAATGTCCAGGGACTTCCCTGGCAGTCCAGTGGCTGGAAATCCATGCTTCCACTGTAGGGGGTGCGGGTTTGATCCCTGGTTGGGGAACTAAGATCCCACATGCTGTGCGATGTGGCCAAAAAAAAAAGAAAAGAAATGTCCATCCTTTCCTTAACCTATTGGATTTCCTAATATTTATGGCATTTTTATGCCAAGTTATCTTGCCCATTTTTAAAGCATTGTTAAGGATGATTTTAGTCGGCTGAGTAGAAACTGAAGTTAGCCTAAAATAGAACGTACTTAATAATAGTTAAGGTAGTAATGCAAGAAATTTAAGAAATGTACTTAGTGATTAACTGGGTTCACTAACTCGTTAGAAATATTTTCATAATTAACCCTCCCTTTCTACACACGTAAAAACTCATCAGTATAGACCTCATCATCCTCATTGACTGAAATAGATTTTAGTGTATACAATTTACGCTTTTTTCAAGGATTAGTCAGTATTACTTTGGAGACATTTATTGTAGTGATTTCTTAATTATTGAAATTGTTCCTCTGATAAGGGAAGCTAGGTATATTGTGGATAAAAATATAATCACTGTAATTTTTGCCAAGGGAAAATGAGTTGAACATCCTACTATAGTTTCAAATCCTTTTTTCAGTTTTGAAGATTGAGGGTTCTTTCATGACACCACGTAGTATAGATTTTAATTATTGTTGTCTGTTCTAGCTCGTCTTTTTTCATGCCTTGATCACATGAGAGAGGTACTTGGAGATGCTGTGCCAGATGACATACTGATTGAAGCAGTTCTGAAGAACAAGTTTGATGTGCAGAAGGCTTTGTCAGTGGTTCTGGAGCAAGATAAAATGCAGAATTTGAAGGTCAAGAGTGAGGGAGCAATATCTACAGGAAAGATAGCAAAAGGTATGCTTTTACTTGTTCTCTTTTAGTTTTACAGTTAATGCTTTGAAAGAGGCTTTGATTTGATTGAGCTGTTAAGAAAAATGGGCAGAAAATTTTGCATGTTATAATAATTCTTATCAATTGATTTTCCAGTTTGTGAATTTTTAAGCTCAATGGCTGCGTTCCCTTCACTCTGTTAAAGCCTGTTTTTTAATTTCCTTGCTTGTTCTTGTAACTAACAGAATATAAGGGAAATAAAATTAGATAACAGCAAGACAGAACACTTTTTGCTTTTAATTATTGGGTTTTTTTTTAACTTTAATGGGTCAGGAGATAGAAATTAATAGCCAGACAATGTCAAAAAAATCCCTTTATGGTTATAACATTTTATGAATATAATCTAGTTTTATTTAAATATCCTAAGTATTATAATTCTACTACTCTTTCATTTTATAGCCAGATCTTTAATTTTAAATTTTAGTATTTGGGGTTAAATTTAGAACTTAGTCCACAAGAGAAGGGAACCAATTATATTAATTGGTATGATGCCTGTCAGTAGGAGCATGGTGATTTGTTAACTGGGTTGATATTTCTCATAACCTAAAGACTAGATTTTTGCCATAGCGAAATTGTATACAGTCTGTTACTATGAAATAAGGGTCATTTTTATGTAAATTAAGATTTTTTTATTTTGGTGGGGGATGGGATGCACTTTTAACTGACCAGTAATATGAGAATGAGTCTGTAATGTGTCATCTATATTAATAGTTTATCCCAGATCACAGTAGAAACTATAGGGTATTATTTGTTTGCATGTTTTTAATACATTAAAAATACAGAAGATGAACCTAGTTCTTTCCATTGGTTTTTTAAACGTTTTGAATTTGAGACAATCCTGACTATAGTTTAAGTATCTTAAAACCTCACATTTATAAAACTTGTGAAAATTAGAACATTGACTAACTTGGTAATTACCTTTGTATATATCAGTGAACAAAGTATGAAGGTCACTTAAGATGGTTAAAGGAAGGTAAAATCCTTTTTTTTTTAAGAATGTTCGCTTTTTATTAAATAATGATCAAGTGTCACTTTATTCATGCCATAATCAAAAGAAACATTTAGTAATTAAATGCCTCATTTCATGTTTCCTTTTGGTTGCTGTGACTGTCTTCTGCATATGTGAACCTATTCATCTGAAAATTAATGGCTCTTGTAAGGTAAGGAGTCTTATTATCTTCCTCTGAAGTTTCAGCTGATAATGTTCAAAGCTCTTGTCCTCAATCTGCAAACCATTTGGATTGCAGTAGCAAACCCTTTGATTTTTCTGGCCCAGTAGCGAAATATGGATTATATCATAATTCTTCGGTTGTACCAAGTCACTATTTACTCCGTAAAAAAAAGAAACTTGACAGACCTAAAAGTGAAAAGAAACTAGAATCATGTAAGTTAACAAAAGAGCTGTCGCTAGCTGACCTAATTGATGATATGCCAAGAGATTCTTGTAAAAGTCAGCCATCAGTCAGATTATCATCCACAGATAGTCTGGAGAGTCTACTTTCAAAGCGTCTAGATGCTGATTTGTTAAGACCTCATGCATCTGAATGTATTTCCAAAGATGATTCTGCGTTCAAAGGAATACCAGATTTAAAATCCTTGATGATAAAGAGCACAGCACCTAATAACTCTTTATTTATTCACAATAATTCAGTACCTGATTTGCAAAACATTCCAGTACAAAACAGTTTAGGAAGTTTAAATAATCCTTTGCTCTTAACTAGCTCATTGGAAAATATGGCTGTTGGTAATTTAAATGCTAGTAAAATGACTGAAGTTGGAAGTGTTTCTTCAGTTGAACAAAGCACCAAGAATTGCATATTAAAAAATGACAACTTGCAGTTTTTCCAATGTGAAAGTCCATCCTTAGCTGAACTGTTTCAGGAGCACAAAGAGAACAATCCGAGCCAATGCTTTACTTTATCTGATCTTTGTAACCAACCATCTGCCAGTTTCACAGATCTAAGTTTGGGATCCTTTCCCTTGTCACAACTAGCAAATCAGTATCAGTCTTCAACTGGAATATCAGAATTAACAGGATCTCTGTCATCTTTGGCGTTTTGTAAAGCTTCTCCAACAAGAGACGTTGAGAATTTGTCACTTTCTGATTTGATTGCAGAAACAATTGATATAGATAGCTCTCAGATTAAGAAAGATTCCTGTATGCTCAGTTTATGTGAAATGAGGTCACCTGGAATAGATTCTAATATCGATCTTAGTGTCCTCATAAAAGCCCCAGATTTTGTTCCAAAACGTGTAGTAGACCAATCAGTTGCTCCAATAGCAGGAACTAAAGTTCTAAGTTCAAAATTAGGGAAAAGTTCCAATTCTTCTGATGATAATAAGAAAAACACTAAAGGCTCTCTGACTAGGAAACCACCTTTTTCTGTCTCTTGGACCAAGGCCCTTGCTGCCAGACCTTCAGCTTTTGCTGCAACACTGTGTCTTCGTTACCCATTGAAAAGCTGCAAGCGACGCACCCTTAACCTCTATAAGACTTTTCTGTATAGTAGACAAGTTCAAGACGTAAAGGACAAAGAGATAAGTCCTCTTATAGCAATAACACCATTTGACTTCAAATCAGCATCTCCTGATGACACTGTGAAAGCTAATCAAAAGAAAGCTTTTACTAGAGAATAGTAACAAAAGGAAAACTTAATAACTGTTGTAGAGCTTTTTCTTTTAAAGTCTTTATAGGATTACTTTATATTATGGGATTTAAGTTGTGATTTTTGTATTAAAATTGTCTTAAGTCAGTTGATAACTTCAGTTGATATGTACTTTTGCACTGAACTATTTTTTTTTACTCTGTCTTCTTTTAGTGATAATTGGCTTTAAGTTGATAGCCTACAATGGGTGTATGTTTACAAAGTGCTTATGGAAACTTGATATTGTGAAATCAAACCGCAGCTACTTTTGTTTAAAGCATTCAGCTTTATAAGTTTTTACGATGAGACATTTTCTTTTATAAAATAATTTTGTGCTTTGTTCTTAAATGAAAATGCCACCACTTGGGATTATTACGGTTTAGTGATGAAGATTTTTCTTATGATATGTGGCATAGCATAGCTGAGACCGTATTATATTTTAAAATATTAGTGAAATCATTCCCAGTTTCATTATTTTTCTGCAGGTGAGTACTAAAACTTTTCTATTAGAAAATCTTAAAATTTCTGACTTTTAATAATAGTGTGGAGGTTGTTGAAGTACATTTTTCATGATAATGAAATGAAAATCCTTTTAAGGGACCATGTACATATTAAAGATGGATTAATACATAAATTATTTTTATACATTTTCAAAACCATTTGTGCTAAATGAACACTTTAAAATAAATATATATAAAGTCTTTTCAAGTATGGTTGCATGTTCTTGAATAGATAATCTTATCAGATTTCCTTCACTTTTTTTACTATAAGTAATGAAATGTGGAGTTTTCCTCTTTGCTACTGACAGCTTTATGTGCTATAATGACAAAGTTTCAACAGTGGCAGGCCAAATAAGAGCTTTTCTAGTCAGTAGAACAAGTACGTAATTCATCCCTTAAAGCAGTCATCCTCAACTAGCAGTCAGAATCACTGGGGGAGTTTTTTTCAAAACACAGGTACTGTGGTTTCACTTCAGCTATGGTGAAATCAATCTCTGAGGGATGACACTTGGGAATGTGTATTTTCAAAATTGTCCCCAGTTGATTCTGATGAGTTACTTCTACTTGAGAACCGCTGCCTTAAAGAAATCAGTAGAATGAAAGAAATTACTAATGCTAAGGATAACATTGGCCAACTTGAATTTTTAATTTGTATTTTCCAGTAATTAGGAATACCAAGGAATATTGCTAATTAGGAATTTAGGGTCTTTTGCCTAAGAAGATGCTGTTTTTATATTATTAGTTATTTCTTGCAGGAAAAAATATATAAAATGTTATTTCTTAATGAGAATAAAATAGCTATATTTTCCCAGTAAAGAAATATTTTTCTCTCACAACTACTTTACTATGCATTTGATAATTTTTTTTGTTGTTTCTTGTTTATTTTCAGAATGACATTCCAATCTTTTTCGTTGTGTATGATGTTTTTATATCCAGTGTTTTGGTGGGAAAGCTTAAGCCAGCCTATGTCTTCATTGTTCTTGACCACTTTCTTGTGATGTCTTCAGTTTTTGTTTTTAATTGCAGATTTCAGTATGTATCATTACTGATGCTTAGATAATATAAATCACAAGTTATATTTTATGCTTGATTTTAAAGTTTGAATTACTCCAACTGCTGATTTTGTTTTTCTAGTCTTGAACCTTAATCAAACATTTTAGTAATTTTGAACTATTAGTCTATGACTCATCAACTAGGTTTATATAGTGTAGGCAGTCTCCAGTTTAGAAGTGAATTATATTCTAAGTGTTTGTTTGGAACTGACAATAATTCCCGATAGATTAAATGCTACACAAGTGGTCCCTTTACTTATGAATCCACAAATACTTGTTTAATCCATATTGAAGTTGAATAGTGTTACTGTTATATTACCTTCTTTTATAACAAACTAATTTTCAAGTGGAAATATACTTTTTAAACCATATAGCAGATCTTGTAGAGTGAACTAGATCTCCTTTTGTTGGCTGATCAGAATTGTAACTACTATTTATGAGATTAATTTTTTTAGGGGAAAAAAGTTTCTGTATTACAGGGTGATAGGGAAGGTAACAATTTTTAAATGTCTCCCTATTTCCGTTTTCACGGCTACTGGTCTGTCAGGCATGTATCTGACATGCTGTT
Organism: Globicephala melas; assembly: GCF_963455315.2. Lineage (NCBI taxonomy): Eukaryota > Metazoa > Chordata > Mammalia > Artiodactyla > Delphinidae > Globicephala > Globicephala melas. Next base: position 60,707,402 of record NC_083327.1, on the reverse strand, counting down.
GTCCTGTTGACTGAGATCTCTGAGATTCAGAGACTGGAACCAAGAAGACCCACTGTCCCTTCTACCCTTGGCCATTGGCCCTAGGTAGACAAGTGCCTGCTTGTTCACGGATACATTGCTAGTGACAGCAGTTGTTTGCACTAAGTGCATATTCTGCACCAGCTGCTGTTTATTGACTGACTGCTGTCTTGGTAGCTCAGGTATGCTAAGTTTTTTGGTTTATTTTCCAGTTCAAATACCAGTTTTGAAGTGCAAAGCCATTTTTATTTGCATTATGATCAAGTGCATTAATAGTTTAGGAATAGAAATAATGTAATTATCTTCTAAATGATATAAAATACAAAAGACTTAAAATGACCATTTTTCCTCTTCACTTTTTTTGGTTTTTAAAAGAGCTGGTGTTCATAGATGTTTTTCCCTCTTGCATTCTAAAGTCTTTAGTTGGCTTTTTTGGTTATGGTTCTTACCATTAATTGCCAAGAACCAGGGTTTCACTTCTGTACAGAATATTTTGCTTAACTTTTCTTTCTTAATTGTTATATCTTTTTCCTATTTCCTAGTTACTGAACTGGTATTCTAGCCTCTTTTCCTCCCTTTAGCTTTGAATCTTTCTTTCTTAAACTTTTCTTTCACCTTTTTTTCTCATGTAAATACTAATAACCATTTCCAGTGTTTTATATTTAACTTTTAGTAGTCAGTGGGAGGTCATAGAACTAATTGTCATACCAAGGATAAAACTAGTCCAGTGCTTTTCTATATGTGGACCATTGCAAATAAACAAGTACACAGTTTATATATTGAGGAAGAACTATGTATCAGGTTTCTGTTTTGTGTTCACACAAGTGTATATTTACTTGTAAAATCAGTTTTGTAATAACCTAGAAATTATTTTCTATTACTTTTATAAACAAAGGTAATGCTGACTAGACGGGGGGATTCATATGAATTTCTTTAGTAGTTTTCTTTTATAATTATATAAGGCTCAGTGTATGCAGTTGTATATTGTAATTTTAATTTCTAGGGTGTAAAAGACTTGTTACATTTTGAGAGTATATATACATTTTTATAAAAGTACATTGAAATAAATTATAATTTCAGAGGTTTTCTAAAATCAGGTGTGAAAACATCACAATTTATCCATTAGGATTTTTTATGTAGGCTTGATATTTCAGATTGGTATTTTAATAATTTATGATGAAGGTTTCTGTAAACAAATTGGAAAACAAGCTACGTGGTTGTGAAGACTTTCTTTGAAGATATTTGTCATTTAGAATTCTTGTTTTCCAAGAGGTAGAATTTTATGTTTTTACTTTTTAGGACTCACATAGAAACATTATTAAAGTATAGAATATGGTGACATGGGTAATATTGCAAAGATGGCAGTGGAAAGTAAAAGAATCGATAAAACTACACATTTGTGATGTTGACATGCCTGGTTTATATGACTTAAAGGAAAGTGTCATTTTAGTTATAGGACATGTCCTGAGATGAACAAAGATCTGATTCTCAAATGGGAGGGGAAAATGGGTTCTTAAACACATAATTATATTTGTTACAGTGTGTGTAGCATGCATGACATTACACTCTCCAGAGCTGACATCTTTGTCTTCCTGATGCAAGCTGCCACCTCCTCCTCTGCTTGCTGTCTTTATAAGCAATATCACCGTCTTCCAGTTGCTTAAGCCAGAAACCTAGTTAGCATCATCCTTGATTTCTCTTCCTCATTTACTTCTTATAGCTGATTACCAGTCCTATTATTTCTGCTTTACAAATAAGTAAATATATGTGTGTAGATATATAGTTGATTGTTGTTATTTGTGGTAGTTATGTTTTATAAATTCATAAATTAGTGAACGAAATATGGGAACATTGACTTGGTGAATACTGAACCATTGCTCCTACAAGAAACACAGGGTTAGGTTCCTGTGATCCTCTGGTCACAACATTTTTGTCAGCCAATCAATACATAACCTTGTTTTATGTATGTTTAAAGACACTTTATTTAATATATATTATTTATATATTATTGATTAATTGACATTGAACTCACAGCCAGTAGCACTATAACTTAATGCCTAAACAAAGTGTTATCTAACATGAATCTTTTATTTGTAAGGCATATTGCAGCTGCCTTGTGCTTAGGAACACTAAACAGTGCTTCAGACTACTCTTGGGGACCATTTTAAACAGCAAAACTACCAACTAACAGCTCAGTGTGAAAAATGTGGCAATAAAGAGGCCATGAAAAGGGCACTTGCTTATAGTATGAGAGCTGAAACAAGAAGGCAGAATGTCACCTTGTTTGACCTCAGCTGGGAACGTGCCTATTGGGCTACTCAAATTTTGTCCTGCTCTGCACTTGTCCACAAGAGACTACAAAATTGTCGAAGTAATGATTTTTAGTGAGTAGTTGAATTCATGAATATGGAATCCTAAAATGAGGATTGATTGTACATTTTTTGACCCACTACTCTGTGGTCTTACTGCTACTTTTTCTCTTAAAGGCTATTAGCTTTGCAGAATTACTAAAATATTTAACTGGCTTCTTTACTTCTCAGTTAATTTTCTCCAAAACAATTTCTGCAATACAGCCAGAGTAACTTTTGTAAAATGTAGCTCTAATTTTCTGTTCCCCATATAAACCCTTTATTTTATAAGACCTTTTATCAACTGGTTTCACTTTGTGTAACCCACTACCCAAATCCACCCAAGAACACCTACCTGAGTTTCCTCTGCTTCTATAGTACTTTGCCCTTCCCCCTCCATTTCTCCACCTGGCAATTAGCTCTTGAGGTTGTAGTTTATATTCACTTTACTCCTAATCCTGAGATAGGAGAACCTTCGTATGTACCCATAATTCACTGTATTCCTTTTTATTACCACCCCATATAAAATCATAACCCCCCCATACATATAGTTCCTTTCCTTTGTAACCCTGCTTTATTGTTCCTCACAACCCTTACATCATCTGACATTGCGTGTGTGTACACAGTTTTTATCTGTCTTCCTACTGCTCCCCAGTCTCCCCCCACCCTCCCACGCAATTTCTATGAATGTAGGGTTTTTATGTGTTTATTGCTGTATTCCCAGCTTAGAATACGTCTGGCACATAAATGTCGGAAAGGATTTTTAAAGTAAAAAGTAAGTCCCACTCTTAAATACTGTCCCACATCTTGTTCCCTAGAGGAAGCTGTAAAACCTGAAAAGAAAATTTCTTTTATATTCTTCTAGAAACTATTTGCATGTTACACATATCAAATGTATATATGTCATTACACAAATGGGAAGATATTAAACACTTCAGTGTCTATATCACTTAGCAAAGTATATTGCAGATCTTTCCTTACCAGTGTATAGAGATCAATCTCACTCTTTTTAAAAGCTGTGTAGAATTCCATAATATGTTTGTACATTAAACAGCCCCTGTTGATAAACATTTTAACTTGCTATCACTAAATGATCCCAAAATGAACATCCTATGTTTCTAGAAATTGAATTTCTATGCCAATGAGTATATACTTCAAAATTTTTGATACATACTGCCTAATTGTTGTTAATAGCGGCTGTGCTAATTTCCTTCCCACAAGTTCACGAGTGTTTTTGTTCAGATTCTCACAGATAGGATTATTACTCTTTTTGGTGTTTTTTTCCTGATAATTGGAAAATATTTTTTTCATTTATTTATATGTCTTTAATGAGTGAGGCTGGCTGCTTTCTCACATATTTAAATCTATTTGTATTTCTCCTCCTTAGAACTACCTATTCCTAATCCTCACCCATTTGTCTGCTAGCTGTCTTTCATAATGACTTATATATGTGTGTGTGTGTATTTAATATATTCAATTTTTATATTTAAATTCTTAGAAAATCCTTTTGTTATATGCATGGCATATACTTTTTCTTACTTTCAGTTTGTCATCTTTTAAATCATTATTTATAAGACAAATTGTTGACTTTATTATATTCAAATTTACAAATCTTTTCTGGGCTTTTGTTTGAAAGTTCTACTTTACTACAAGATAATTTTAAAAAATTATTTCTTATATGTTTGACAGTTTCTCTCTGTTTTTTAATTTATTTTTTTAAACATTTGAGTGTTTAGTCTAGCTGCTATTAGGGGATAAGGTAGAAATAGAGTTTTTCTGTCAACAGCTTTTCTTTTTTGATGGCTGGATTTGTCACAGTTACCTTTTGTTGTGTTACACATCCTTTTTCTTTTTTAACCTGCTTAGAAATGCCATCTTTGAAATATGCTAAATTCTTCTCTCTCCATCTGTCTTGTCTGTTTTGGGACTCTGTACTATTCCATTTCTTTGTCTTGTTCTATGCCAGTATCAGCTTTTTAATTACTGTAGCTTTTTATTACTATTAGTTTTTAAATATTTTATAGGCTGTCCTATTTTTTTTCTCCTTTTTCATAGTTTTCTTGAATTACCTTACGTGGCTCTTTTTCCCACATGAGCTTTAGAAACAACTTATCAAATTACTGAAAAAAATCTAGTTCTAATTTTTATTGGGACGTTTAATGTTATCAAAAGATTTTTGGAGAAAAAAATAAACCATTTTCATAGATGTAAAAGGCTTTAGCATTACACTAATAGACAGTAAACATTACATTATTTAAATAGGTTTTCTAGTATTGGTCAACACTGGAACATTCCTAATTGGTCATGGTGGTTTATTCTTTTAATGGGATGGATTTTATTTGAAAATATTTTATTTAAAATTGTTCTATCCATAAAATTAATTTACAGTTTTGTGTGTGTGTGTGTGTGTGTGTGTGTGTGTGTGTGTGTGTGTGTGTGTGTGTTGTCAGGTTTTGGTTTCTCGTGGTTTTATAGAGAGCTTAGAAGGTTTTCCTGTATCCTATAATAATCTGAAGAGCATTAAAATTATTTGTTTTATGATAGGAATTATCTTTCTCAGTATTCTAAGCTTAGTTTGGGAAGCTTTAGTTTTCTGAGAAAGCTGTCCATTTCATCCAGGTTGACAAATGTATTTGTTTAGCATTGTAACAAACATTGTCTTACTATTATTTTAGATTCTTCTATACTGTGGTTAAATCTCCATTCTTATTTTAAATATTGTTTTCTTTCCTCTACTTTCCCCCTCTGCCTGCTCTTTTTCCTCTTGAGTTTTACCTTGTAATTTAATTTTCTTCCCCAAAGATGGGCTCCTAAATTGGTAATTAGTTCTGCTGTTTTTAATTCATTAGTTTGTGAGTTTATGACCTAATCTCTTCTATTTTTAATATTCTTTCTGAGTAGAACATTTAATTTAAATACATTAAAGTTTTTTACCATAAAAATTAATATTAATTTTTGAAATTTCCAACACAGATAATAATATAACAAACACTCATGAACCCACCCACCATTTAGTTTCAACAGAAGGTAACATTTGCCACACATACTTCTGATCTCTCTCTCTGTTCTAAGAAATAAATTGTTAGATTAGAATCCAAGTTCTACCCTTTCCTTGTTCCTCCCCACTCCCTTGAAGTTGATAATGCGTGTTTCTATTTTCTCTTGCTTAACTTTTGTCTCTGTAGTTATTGTTTTTCTTATGAATACTGTGTTTGCTGTAGCATATGGGTTCTTTTAGATTTACTGTTATTTTCTGGATAATCCACAATTTAATTTTGATTTCCTTTTTAAGCCAAGAACCTAATTATTCTTTTATTTTTTAAAATTTTTATTGGGTATCACTGTTTTGGAATGTTGTGTTTCTACTGTACAGCGGAGCAGAGTTCCCTGTGCTATACAGCAGGTTCTCATTAGTTATCTATTTTATACATATTAGTGTATATATGTCAATCCCAATCTCCCAATTCATCCCACCACCCCTTCCCCTGCCCCCGCTTTCCCCCCTGGTGTCCATACGTTTGTTCTCTACATCTGTGTCTCTATTTCTGCCTTGCAAACTGGTTCATCTGTACCATTTTTCTAGGTTCCACATATATGTGTTAATATACGACATTTGTTTTTCTCTTTCTGACTTACTTCACACTGTATGATAGAGTGAAGTAAGTCCATCCACGTCTCTACAAGTGACCCAGTTTCGTTCCTTTTTATGGCTGAGTAATATTCCATTGTATATATGTACCACATCTTCTTTATGCATTCGTCTGTTGATGGACATTTAGGTTGCTTACTGTATTTGCTGTAGCATATGGGTTCTTTTAGAGTTAACTATTATTTTCTGGATAATCCAGAATTTAATTTTGATTTTCTTTTTAAGCCAAGAATCTTTTTTGTTTTTTTAAATCCCAGGTTGTGGTGGGATTTTTGTTTGCTATTTTTGTTATGATTACTGGTTTCATTGTACTGTTATCAGAGAATGTGGTCTGTACCTTTTACTCTTTGAAGTTTATTGAGTTTCTCTTTGTGGTCCAATGTAGTTTTATAATGATTTCATAGACCTCTGTCAAGTATACGAATTCTGTTTTAAGAAACCAAGATATGATATATTTCTGTTACTTTTCAAATTTTTGTAGAATTCAGTATTCTTACTTAAATTCTATTTCCTTGATTGGCTATAGGCAGAGAGGTAAGTTAAAATATATTTTATTGCATAAGCATTTCACCCTGTACATTTTGATAGAAGATACCTGATTTTTCCGTGGATTTGAAATTTTCATTAATATAAAGTTCCTGGTTTGCTTGTTTTATGCCTTTTGCCTTAAATTCAGTTTGTTTAACATTAATATCATGTTTGCTGCTTTCTCTAAGTTTTATTTGTCCATTCTTTTGCTTTCAGTGTTTTGAGTCACTTTGGTTTAGTCGCGTTTTCTATATTTGTGTGTAATTTGGTTTGTCAGAGACAGATAGTTTTTTCCCATTTATGGCATTGATACGATAGATGTAGTACCTTCTGTCACTTAAAAAATATGTTGTTGTCTTTTATATTTATGTATTTTAATATATGGTCTGTGTTTGTTTTGAGTTTGTATATACCCTTTGATAAACTGGAAATATTGTAGTTTATCTTTTTGTTTGTTTTTTAATTTCTTTTCTTTTGGCTGCGTTGGGTCTTTGTTGCTGCATGCAGGCTTTCTCTAGTTGTGGCGAGTGGAGGCTACTCTTCATTGTGGTGTGCAGGCTTAGTTGCTCCACGGCATGTGGGATCTTCCTGGACCAGGACTTGAATCAGTGTCCCCTGCATTGGCAGGCAGATTCTTTTTTTTTTTTTGCGGTACGCGGGCCTCTCACTGTTGTGGCCTCTCCCATTGTGGAGCACAGGCTCCGGATGCGCAGGCTCAGTGGCCATGGCTCACGGGCCTAGCCGCTCCGTGGCATGTGGGATCTTCCCGGACCGGGGCACGAACCCGTGTCCCCTGCATCGGCAGGCGGACTCTCAACCACTGCGCCACCAGGGAAGCCCCCTGGCAGGCAGATTCTTAACCACTGTACCACCAGGGAAGTCCCTATCTTTATAATGTAATAACATGTTACCATTTAAAAATTTTGCCAACTTTAAACAGTATATATGTGTTGATCTCTCATGAAAGATGAAGAAATTAACACACTTATACTTCACCTCCTCTTTATTTCTCATAATTTTTGTTAATATTTTAAGTTCTTAGGGAAAGTATTTACCTTTACACCTTTTATAATATATTTAAACTCTTATTAACTGAATTAACTTTAAACAGTTTTTTAATGAGTCCTGGCTTTAAAAGTTGAGCTCATCAGAGTTATACTTTTTCATACTTGACCTCTTCTCTCCCTTTATCTCCTAATAGTTTTAGTCATTATATACGTAGTGCCAAGATTTATAGCATTTTCTTAGATTCTGTACTCAAAATTTCCTTAGTTTTAAACCAACCATAGTTATCTTAAAATTGATTGGTTTCTCATGATTAGGCCTCTGTTTATCTCTTGTTCGACTTTGACATCTTTTCCACCTCTCACCTTCCCCTACCCCCAAAATATACATGTTTGAAATATTTCCCAAATCATTGAATGTATGAAAATGATTCTGTGACCTGTATCTGCATTATAAATAATAGTTCCTGGTTCCTCTTTCTTTCCTGGAAGGCTTTGCAGACATTGCTGTATCATTTTCTATTATTATATGTTGCTAGCTAGCCCATTCCACTGCTTCTAGTGTGGCTTTTTTTATTTCTGTAAGTAGTTTTTTTTTTTTTTTAATCTGTATTTCTTGTGAGCTCTGCTGGCTTACTTTTCAACTTTTTCTTCTGTTGTTTTTATCATCTTTTCTTTTATCGTGTGTGTGTGTGGGGGGGGGTATGTTTTTTGGGAAAAGTGGGATAGAAACATCTTTACTTTGTCTCTTTAACTGGATATATCTTTCCGGCAGCACTTGATTAGATTAAATGCCCCTATCAACTGTGAAACTAGATTAATTTGAGAGGCTTGTGAATAATTTCTTTCTGGGTGTGTGCTATGACAGACCTTGTTCCAAAGGTTTAGATGCTTAGGTATAATAATTCTACTGTCCATATCAACATGACTTTAAAATGACATACCATTGAACAGTCTAGGAGAAGTTTCTTTTATTATACTTACTTGGAAAATTTTTCAGTATTTTTAGAATTTTGAATGAGAACTTAATATCTGTATGAAAATTAACCTTTTATCTTATAATAAGTTGGAACTCTTTAATTTCTAAAATGATGTATTAAATGTTTATGTGTCTTCTTAGATAACGTTTTAGTTCATTTTATTAACATATATAATATTGAAAGTAGCCATTATAGCAAATACAAATAACCTTAGAATGGGTTATCATATAATTTTGTTATACATTCATATGGATGAACTGCTAAAAGAGTGTATATTTAGGGGGTAAAATCATGGAACAATCTGTTTTCTGTTGGTATTTTCCTTGCCACCTTAAACCTACCAAGGGCAGGGGGATTCATTGCCAAAACTGTAAAACTAAGTAACATAGACTCTTGGGTTTTTTTCCACAAAAAATCCAGCAATTGAGATATACACAGTATTATTGTTTGAAAGGAAAATTCTGGGCAGAAAAATCTTACTATTTATGGTTTAAAATTTTATGATTAGAAGAGAAACTTGGAAGAGAAATAGTTTTCGACAAAATGGATATTACTGTGTGAAATGAGGTTTAACTCTTTTGATTGCTGTTGAGTCTTTTTCTAATGTTGGGTTTACTTTGATTCTTTTAGAAAAATAGTTGATCTAAATAAAAGTAAACATTAAAGAAAAAATAGTTGGTCCACAAATATGGAAAAGGAATCATGCGTAATTTAACATTTTGGGGACTTCCGTGGCTGTCCAGTGGTTAAGACTCTGCGCTTCCACTGCAGGGGGCATGGGTTTGATTCCTGGCGGTTCAATCCCTGGTCACGGAACTAAGATCTTACATGCTGCGCAGTGTGACCAAAAAAAAAAAAAAGTTAGCATTTTATATGGTTCTTAAAGTTGATATTTCCATTTGCCTCACAAATAAAGTAGCCAATAAATGTTTATATTAATCATATCATTAAGGAAATTCATTGTTTAAAAGCGTTGGAGTCTCTGGAGAAATATACTTTAATACTGGACAATTCAGGTACTATTTTTTTTTAATTAATTAATTTATTTATTTTTGGCTGCATTGAGTCTTCATTGCTGCGCGCTAGCTTTCTCTAGTTGTGGTGAGCGGGGACTACTCTTAGTTGCGGTGCGCTGGCTTCTCATTGTGGTGGCTTCTCTTGTTGTGGAGCATGGGCTCTGGGCGTGCGGGCTTCAGGAGTTGTGACATGCGGGCTCAGTAGTTGTGGCATGGGGGCTCCAGAACGCAGGCTCAGTAGAAAAGGAATAGTAGAAGAGCCTGTGGTGCGCGGGCTTCTCATTGTGGTGGCTTCTCTTGTTGTGGAGCACGGGCTTAGTTGCTCCGCGGTGTGGGTGACCTTCCCGGACCAGGGCTCGAACCCGTGTGCCTTGCATTGGCAGGCAGATTCTTAATCACTGCACCACCAGGGAAGTCCTCAGGTACTATTTTTGCTAAGATTTGTCTTGAGTAGTATTGGTTTGCTCATACTGTTTAGAAACCTATTATGCATCATTTTCCTTTCCCTTTGAATTTCATCATTTTTCCTTCAAACAAAGTTTTTTCATTTACAAAAAATAAAGCCTAATTTTACATAATGAGGATATAGTTATTTGCTAGCATTGTTTTGCTAGTTTTGTAGTATTAATAGTCTATTAAACAAACGTCATACAGTTTATCTGCATAGTACTATTTGAATATCTGTAAAGTATTATTTGTGACTATACTCAGATGATGATTATCATATTCTTGCATCTCAATGGCAGATTGTTCCCTAGAGAAGGTACAAGAAATTAAAGATAAAGCAGAGTTGTAAACACTTGGAACAAGGTCATTTTTTTTTTAACTTGGTTATTGTGCCGTATTTGTCTCTTTCTTCAACATTACCTGAGTAACTAAATAGGAGTGCTAGTGATGTTAGATCTTTAAGAAGAGATGTAACCTCTTTTTTCTCCCTTCTCCGGTCAAATATGAGATTTTTATCCTTATCCTGGAAATAAAGACTATGATTAATTTGAAAAGTCGGCGTTACAAAGAAAAATTATTACTATAGGATGTTATGAACACTTCTGAATCTGTTATGTATGAACTTTTCAGTAATGTACTTAAAATATATTATTTTGCTTTAATTCTTTTTTATATAGAGCTATATTTAACTACAGTTTTTCCGATGTCCCCTTTTAAATATATTTTTTCCTTGAAAAATATTTTCATTAATTTTTCTGTCACTGAGTAATTTTATTAAAGCAGTTAGAAGAATTTTATACTTGTACAGAAAACTTTAGAATTGGCTTTCTGCTTTAAAATTCTGTGGGCTTTTGAAAGGAAGTGGTTTATTTCAGTGAAAAAAAGTAGTTCAGAATGTTCTCAGATATGTCTTAAGATTCTCTTTGTGTATACACCTACACTGGAAAAACTGAAGCATTAATTGCTTAATTTAAAAATAATTTGCTTTAGACTCTCAAAACAGCTTATCTTCTTCGAATAGCTAGTACCATATAAGAATTGCATGAATGTTAAATGCAGTTTTCTTTTAATCCTAATTACCTTGCTTTTTTTTAAACCATAGAAATTATAATCAGATTACATATATTTGTATATACTTTCTTGTTTCATTCCCAGGCAATTATATATACTTTTTAATATTTTTTGAGTGCTTGGCATGTGCTAAAGAATTGCTAAGTATTCAGTAAGGGATTAGGATTAGAATGGGAGCCGATAAATACAATTCAGTTTAGCCAACATTTACTGCATGTTCGCTTTTTATCAGAAAAATGTGGTAGCCATTGAGGACATAGATTTAAGCCCCAGACTCTTTCTTAGAACTTTATAGTAGCCCCTCAGGGGCTAAGTGTGGTTTAATAGAAGCACCAAATATAGCCAGGATGTTCTCCCTCTGAACAAGTTGCCTGTTGCTTTTTATTGGCTATGTGTAAAAGTATTCTGTTCTGGGAGCTGCTACTTCTCAAGGGAAGATAGGGAAGTGAATTAATACATTGAATGTAAACTTTGTGTCGGGCTTTGTGTATATTTTATTTGATTATTATGAGAATCTGTGAGGTAGGTGGAAGAAACTGAGGCTTATATGAAATAGTTTGTTATTTCACACAGCTATTAGAGGCACATTGTAACTCAAACTGAGTTCTTTTGAACTTGAACACCCCTTTAAAATTATTTTTAATTTTAATTTTTTTAATTGAAGTATAGTTGATTTACAATATTGTGTTAGTTCATTACCCTTTTCATTGTTATATATTACTTGCAACAAGTTTTTATACTATAATTACTCAATCTTATTTTGTATTTGTTGGTAAGTATCTTACGGATAAAATTAAATCCCTTGTTAGGGAAACCAGTTTTATCATTAGTGAGGTACTTAAAAATTACTTTCAACTATTTTTTTCTGCTGGTATTACTTACAGACTTTGGCATTCCTATAAGAGAATTGATGTCAATTTCTAAATCCTTGCAAATTAGTGGTCCTAAGAAATGAAGTCCTTTTCTAGTTCATTTAATCTTAAATCACTATGTTGTCTTCTATTCCTTACTTAAGCAACAATTCTGTTTGATTTAAAATTCTGAAGAATTTAATTTTTTAATAGTTGCTAGCTTGGTGCCATCTTTAAGCACATGCTTAAATAATAAATAACAGTGTTTATTGAGTAAAGCTAGAAAGTCCAAATGAGCCAATGGATACCTAATCCCATTATTCAGAATTCAGAACTGTTAGCATTTTGATGCATTTAAGCAATAATAGTAGGCACTATTAATGAACACTTACTACACACCAAATATTGTACTAAACTCTTTATATCTGCTATTTTATTTAATATTAACAATAATCACATAGGGATTTTTATTTTTTATTCTCATGTCACCAGGAGGCTCTGAGGCTGAAAAATGGCTAAACACCTTGCCCAAGGCCACAAAACTAGTAAATGGTGGAGCCAACATTCAGAATAAGATGCTTCTGAAGTTCTATCTTTTATAATTTGTGTATGTGTTTCTACGTATAGGGAATATTAGTTTTTTTTTTTAATGGAACCACTCCACTTTTTAACCCATTAACTTAATCATATGCTGCAGACTTAAACAATTTTTTTAACTTTGTTAAATTTTATTTTTAATTGTGGTAAAATACAGAAAGCATAAAATTTACCGGGTTAACCATTTTTAAGCCTATAGTTCAGTAGTGTTAAGTATATTCACATTGTTATGCAACCAATCTCCAGAACTTTTTCATCTTGTAAAACTGAAACTCATACTCATTCAACAGCTATCCATTTCCCCCTTTCTTAGTCCCTAGCAACCACTCACAGACTGTTTTGGTATACCAATAATTTAGGCTTCATAGTATTGTTATTTTATCTACCAAATACCTATTATAGGAACTTAAGTTTTTCAATGTATTTTTACCAAAAATGCTTCAGTAAACATTTTTGTACTTTTTGTGCATTTTTTTCAATTATTTTGTAAAAGATTTTTCTAGAGTAGTATTGCTGGATAAAAAGGTACAGGCATTTTTAATGCTTTTAGTACACATTGTGAAGTTACCTTTGGGAAGACTGTACTAATTTACTTCTTGTATTTAACTGTGAATCATAATAGCATTGATAGCATTAGTTTATAAAGGATAATTATATTCCATGAAAGGATTTTATATTCATATTGATGTTTTCATTCATTAACAGAGTAGGTAAGAGTCAGATCGATTATGCCTTTTGGGTGGGGGAGCTTGTTGTGATGACAGTCACCTTTGTGTCCCTGAAAATTGTATCCATGGTGCATTGTGCATGCTGTTATAGGTTGGCAGTGTTAAAATACCATTTATTCATGAGAAAGCAGTACCTAACTTATAAGTTTCTGTAAGTAAAATAACCCATGTAATGCAATTGGCACAGTGTCTGGCACATAGAGAATGCTCAACAAGTGATAGCTGACCTTAGTTCAAAGAAATAAAGTGTTCTTTTACTACCATCTAAGGAACAAGTGCTATAAAAAGTGACTATATTAAAGTCGAATGCATTGAGGGGCTTATATTACTTCCACTCACTTTTCTTTTTTTTAAGTCATTCATGATGTTTTGATGTAAGCTCTTTTGAGGGGATTACCTATCTTCTCAGCCATTTTTAACAGCTTGATATAGATTCTTCCATGTATTTCTTTATTTTCACCTAATATATAAAAACAGACATATACATAGAGGGATTTTTTATTACTATTGTAAAAAAATGATGTACTATAATTTTCATTTTCCTTATAATACACTGTCAACTGGAGTATTTTCCAATGTATTCTTTTTGGTAATTACATAATATTCCGTGGTATGGCTGTGCTACAATTTATTCAAGATTTCCCATATTGAAGGATATTCATTTTATTTCCAATTTTTGCTTCTATGAACTATTCTGTTTACAGAACATCTATGTACATATCCTTAAAAACTAGGGCTTTTGATTCTATCAGATAGATCCCCTGTGGTGGGATTGCTATTTTAAACGTATACTGTTTGCTTTAAATAGATATGGCCTTTGCTTTATGAGAGGTGTTATGTTTCATTTTGGACAGTCTGACAGGTAAGAAGTTAATGTCTCATTGCTGATTTAATTTTCATTTCCATGACCATTAACGAAGTTGAGTATGTTTTCATATATTCACTTGCAATTTGAATTTGTGAATTGCTAATTATATCCTTTGCCCATTTTTTAATTGGGTTGTCTTTTTCTTATTAATTGAAGTCTTGGTATTATAGATATTAATCTTTTATTAGTATATGCATTGTAAATAATTTTCCCAATCTTTTCATTTTCTTTATTTATGGTATCTTTCCAGAAAAATTTAAAAATTGGATGCCATTATATCTGTCTTTTTTAACTTACCAGGTTGCAGTCTTGGATTAAAAAAAACCCAAAAAAACCTTAACCACTAGGTTATAAATATTCTCAGTTTTCTTTTGAGAGAACTATTATGTGAGTTTTTTACATTTAAGACATTTAATTCCTCTAAAATTTATTTCTGTGTAAAGTGTAAAAAGTGGTCGAACTTTATTTTCTTTCAGAGTTTCATTAGAATTTAAAAGATGCATCAACTTTATGCTCTGACCGGTGGCATGTGGTATAGTAGAAAAGGATGATAGCTCTCAGATTATAGTTTGTAATCTAGCTCTTTCATTTGCTATCTGTAAACTTACTGGATTTCTCTGAGACTTGGTTTTTTTCTTTAAAATGGCAAAAATATTATCTATCTCAAAGTATTATGACTTATCCTTAACCCAGCTTGTACCATATAGTAGTATCTTAAAACAATATTAGTTTCCCTTTCCTTCCCTTTACTAATTGCTTTAAAGTTCATTACATTTGTTATTATGGAGTTATTTCTGGATATTGGATAATATTGGATATTACTAAGTTTTCTTAAGTTATTTAGGAATGACTCTTTGCCCCAATTATGAATTCAAGATGAAGTGTGGAGATGGTTGTGACCTACCGTATATCTTTTTTTTAATTCTTTTTCTTTAAAATTGAAGTCTAGTTGATTTACAATGTGTTGGTTTCAGGTGTATGGCAAAGAGATTCAGTTATATGTATCTATTTCTTTTCAGATTTTTTCCCTTATAGATTATTATAAGATATTGAGTATAGTTCCCTGTACTATACAGTAAGTCCTTGTTGGTTATCTATTTTATATATAGTAGTATCTATTTTATATATAGTAGTGTGTATATGTTAATCCCAGACTCTTAATTTATCCCTCCCCCTTCCCATTTTGTGTATATCTTTTTAAAACTTAAATTGTTTAGGATTATTCAAATACAGCAGCCTCTCCCTTTTTACAGTCATGTTCTTGAAAATCTCAAAGATAGAATTTAGGAAAGAAATTGAAGACAAAGTTGAAATAAGGATTAAATTGAATCTGTATAGGCCCATGTATGTGTGCACATGTGTGTATTTTACAGTCACTAAAATAAAATGGTGTAAATGACACCTAAATAATGAGAATATTAATGAAAATTCATGTCTTTAATTTGATTATTAATGCCAGTTTAATTATCATTTATCATCTCTTGCTAGTTGGACTCCTTTCTTGAAATTTTCAGCAAGGTTCTTATTAACTCTTTTCCTTATTTCAGCTCATATGCATACTATGAGCCTTTTATTTCTACTGTGCCTTTTCCTCTACCTAAATGTTTAGTGTTTTTCTGATTTTACGACTAGAAGTTGTCGATTCTCACTGCTAGTTTCCACAGTAATTTGGAAGAGCATAGCTGCTTGTGTAGACTGGATTTACATTCTAGTGGAACCACCTATCTGTTAGCTGTGTGCCCTTAGCAAATTACTTAACATCCTGTGTCACAGTTTTCTCATTTGCAAAATTAGGATAAAAATAATTCTTATTTTTTAGGGTAGTTTTGATGTTAAATGAAGTCTTAAATGAAGCAATTATAGCATTTCTTGGCAGACAGTAGGAGCTCATTATATTTAGATTATTCTGTGTTGTTGAGGAGGCATTTCTCAAATATACATTCTTAGCTTTGCCCTTAATAACATCATGCCGAAGCTTAAGACATGAAGGATTAACAGGACTTGTTAGGGAGATGCTTAAGGGTAGATAATTCCAGCGATGGTGATATAGATTAGAGCTCTCAGGGAGAGTTTAGAATAAGTTAAAACAGAAGGCCTAGGGAAGAATGGTGAGGAACACTGCTACATTTGTCTAGTTTTTTGAAAAAGGGTTTTGGTATATACAGTTTCACTCTGTAAAATAAAACGCTTTGTTTTATAGGCTGTCCTATTTCTGGTCTAACAAAATTTTTATTACAGCAGTATTTAAAAATGAAATATAAATGGCTTTTTTAAAGGAAAATTATTAGTAACATAGTATTGCCTTTATTTCTTAACTCTTGAAGTAGCAAGAACTCTTATTGGTCCTAATATAATTTAAATTAATTAC